>NC_090346.1:11827733-12138160 GCF_035084215.1 Heptranchias perlo
AAATTCATTTGCATAATCACAAATGCAAAATCTTCAATGAACCAGCGCAATCGGCAGAGTAATAGAATGTAATCATTTATTTTTTTTCTTTCCATTAGAAAGTATTCCTTGATGTATTTAAGAGTGGTAACCTGGTGCAGTTTTATTAATACAGCTGGAAATGGGTTTATCACCAAAATTAACATTTTTAATGAGAGTGTCCAGTCCTCCACCTGTGAGTAACCTGATTTAAAATTGCTGAAAATGACTTTAAAAAATCCATTGGTGTACACTAGTCAATTTCTTAGTAAATTAAATATTTTTTAATATGAAAAGACTTTTAAAACGTGCCTATTAGTGCCTGTGCACCTAAGAAAATTTGAGGAGGCTTCCCGAATCAGTGCAATCTCACACGGTCGACCTGTGGGCGGGGCCTGATCCCGGGGCGAATTGAATCTTAAACCAGGGTAAAAGATCGCGGAAAACTCAAACGTAGGTGGATTTGGACATAACTCACTTAAGTTTAAAATTCCCCCGATCTTTTGCACTGGTTCGGTTGATTTCACCCGGATTGTGCTGATAGAACCAGAGTAAACAAATAGAAACTCGACCCCAAGGTGTTTAAGATGATTAAACAACTTGATGGGATGGATAGAGAGAAACTATTTCCTCTGGTGGGAGATTCCAGAATAAGGGGGTATAACCTTAAAATTAGAGCTAGGCCGTTCAGGGATGATGTCAGGAAGCACTTCTTCACACAAAGGGTGGTGGAAATCTGGAACTCTCTCCCCCAAAAAGCTGCTGAGGCTGGGGGTCAATTGAAAATTTCAAAACTGAGATTGATAGAGTTTTATTGGGTAAGGGTATTAAGGGTTACAGAACCAAGGCGGGTAGATGGAGTTAGGATACAGGTGAGCCATGATCTGATTGAATGGCGGAACAATCTCGAGGGGCTGAATGGCCTCCTCCTGTTCCTATATATCCTGGTCTGTGCTCAATTAGCTCAAATCAGCTGTGGGAGAGGTTGTACAACTAGCCTTAGCCCACCTGCTCTGGAGAAGGGGAAAGTGATCCAGAATTCCCAACCCCCACCCCCTCCCAATCGTTACCCAGTGACTCCTGCGGGAAAGTGTACGTGTCTGGATGCGGCATGAAAATCAAGCTCAACTGTGATATCACCCCACGGTCAAATAGCCCACCGATAATCATTGTCTGGACTCACATGAGGGGAATGGTGACTTGTGCGAGGTGAAGGAAAGCATTCTGCAACCCTTGGAAACGTAGCACAGCATGAGTCAGTACCATCAGGACAAGAGGAAACCCCAAAAGCAAAGGTTTTCAGGTTTCAGTGACACGCATCAAACGATTGGACCTAACAAAGATTGATCAGACTATTTACTCGATGGCGAGAAGCTAGGAACTGTGGATGAGCTGAGAGATTTAGGGGTCCAAGTACAGAAATCACTAAAAACTAACAAAAAAAAATTTAAAAGGTGAATGGAATGTTGGCCTTTATCTCAAGAGGGTCGGAATACAAAGGGTGGAAGTTATGTTACAGCTGATGAGAGCTGTGGTTGGACCCCATCTGGAGTACTGCGTTCAGTTCTGGGCACCGCACCTGTATGTTATTTCAAAACTGAGATTAATAGACTTTTATTTGGCAAGGGTATTAAGGGTTACGGAACCAAGGCGGGTAAATGGAGTTAAGATACAGATCAGCCATGATCTAATTGAATGGTGGAACAGACTTGAGGGGCTGAATGGCCTACTCCTGTTCCTGTTGCACATGACATCACAACATGATGTGTCTACACCTATTTACAAGGATAACTAATTTTCAAGTGACAGGTAAAAGTCATAGATCACAGAGGCACAGATGGATCCATTGCGATGACCACTGTACAAAAGAGAATATGAAAAAGAAGAAATATTCAGCTCTACTTATTGCTTAGGTCCAGAAGTTCGACCAAGTCAGACTATTGACATCGCCCTGTTACCTCCTCCCAACTTCTGTTGAATCAGGAATCTGTCCATTCTATTTCTTTAAATCTGTATTCATTGAATTAGATGGCAGTTTAGTCAATAAGGCAACAGCAAAGTGAAGTAGCTACTCGAAGTTGCGATTCTCCTCCAGTCATTCCTATCATATCTCTTTCCATCTCCTAGTGCAGCAACACATCTACCACATTCATGAGTCACCCCCTCCCATCCACATAGATTTCACTCCCTTGACGGATGATTGATTTAAAGGAGTACCTTCCTCAAAAAAGTATTTGCCAAACTTTCATAGCCACTAGAAAAACTAGACATCATTTTTAGCACACAGACATCACATGCAAATGACAAGATGAGTTTTGACTTAATTGTGGTTCCTAGCAAGCGCAAAATGAAACTACTTTTTCATAAAGATAGGCCCCTTTAAAGTGCCACTATTTCTCTCTGGTTGCCTTTTGAACCCTTTCAAAAGTATCTTTGTTTTTTTTTCTCATTACATGGTGGCCAAATCAGTTCTCTGAGAGTGAGCTCACTGAGATTTTACACAGATTCAATCATGGCCTTCAAAAGGGAACTGGATAAGTACCTGAAAGGAAAAAATTCTCAGGGCTACAGAGAAAGGGCGGGGGAGTGGGACTAGCTGGATGGGTCTTGCATAGAGCCGGCGCGGACTCGATGGGCCGAATGGCCTCTTTCCGTATCGTAACCTTTCTATGATTCTAACACAGGACAGAACATAGAAAGAGCCAAAAGTCACAGAGGCCATAAACTCTATTCCTTCCACAGGCCGTGTACAATATGTTCTGTAAAGATCTGTACCAATCTTTATGGTTCTGCAAAGTTTCTTCCTGCCCAAGGGTAACTCAAGCTGTACCTCGACTACCTGTCTACCTTCCATCCTATGGTTCCATGGTCCCAGCAGACGAGAAATGTTAACATTCCACAGAGCATTCAGTCACCTGCACCTCTAACCCTCAGTCCCATTCCTACCCACATATTTAACCAGTTCTTTGATAGACTGCCCCTTTGGGGTTTAATCTCCTCAGGTCTTGCACTGGTTAACATGTGTTGTGCTATTTTAATGTGGTCAGAATGAGTTAATAATTGTGCTAATTTACATAAGTGTATTAGCCAGCATGCTAGCAGAAGAAATGAAACCCCCTCCCCCAGGATCTATATAATAACGGGGTTAATTTTCAACACTACCTGGGTGGAAATCTGGTGGATCAGATCGCCCTTCCTCCTCCATTGTAGAACCAACCTGATTTATATTGTAGCCCACTGATTTCAATGGAGCAAAAATCAGGCAAGTTCTATAATGGGTGGGCAATCTGCTCTGCCAGCTTGCCGCCCAGCCGGAATAGTTGAAAATGACCCCCGATCAGTCCCTATGCCCTGGCAATTCTCAACATACAGCATGAACCAGGATATGGCCAACTGGGACAATCAAATCTTATTCCTGCAATATCTCATTTAATAGTGTGTCCTTCACATATGTTGTATTTTTAAGTCACTGACATGCCTCAGTCCACATTTCTTGAATATTAAGTGCCATCTGCCACATGCAATTTGTATGTTGGTTTGGCTCTGTTGTCACTTGTAAAAGTTAAAGTATGTTCCTTCCGTGTTCAAATGAGATGCTAAATAAGGCCCCATCTGCCCTCTCAAGTGGACATAAAAGATCCCACGGCACTATTTCAAAGAAGAGCAGGGGTGTTCTCCCTGGCGTCCTGGCCAATATTTATCACTCAACCAGCATCTCAAAACAAGTGATCTGGCCATTTATTACATTGCTGTATGTAGGAGCTTGCTGTGCATGAATTGGCTGCCACATTTCCTACATTACAACCATGACTGCACTTCAAAAAGTACTTCATTGGCACTTTGGGACATCCTGAGGTCGTGAAAGGCACAATAGAAATGCAAGTCATAGAATCATAGAATCATAGAAAGGTTACAGGACGGAAGGAAGCTATTCGGTCCATCGAGTCCGTGCCAGCTCTATGCAAGAGCAATCCAGCTAGTCCCACTCCCCCGCCCTATCCCTGTAGCCCTGCAATTTTTTTCCTTTCAAGTACTTACCCAGTTCCCTTTTGAAAGCCATGGTTGAATCTGCCTCCACCATCCCCTAGGGCAGTGCATTCCAGATCCTAACCACTCCTGTGTAAAAAAGTTTTTCCTCATGTCACCTTTGGTTCTTTTGCCAATCACCTTAAATCTATGCCCTCTGGTTCTTGACCCTTCCACCAATGAGAACAGTTTCTCTCTATTTATTCTGTCTAGACCCTTCATGATTTTAAATATCTCTATCAAACCTACTCTCAATCTTCTCTGGTCTAAGGAAAACAACCCTATCTTCTCCAGTCTATCCACATAACTAAAGTCCCGCATCCCTAGATTCATTCTAGTAAACCTTTTCTGCACCTTCTCTAAGGCCTTCACATCTTTCCTAAAGTGCGGTGCCCAGAACTGGACACAACACTCCAGTTGTGGTCAAACCAGTGTTTGATAAAAGGTCCATCATGACTTCCTTGCTTTTGTACTCTATGCCTCTATTTATAAAGCCCAGGATCCAATATGCTTTTTAACCGCTTTCTCAACCTGCCCTGCCACCTTCAACGATTTGTGCACATATACCCCTCTTTAAAGTCTTTAAAGAAAAGAGATTTGCTCTGAACATATATAACTGACCCAAGCAACAATGAATAAGCTGTTTCGAATTCAAATGCTAAACTCCAAGTCAGAAGGCTGTGCAATGTGAGTATTTATATGATAGCACGAAACCCAAACTCTAATCTCATCATTTGGGAAAAGGATGGTTAATATTTACAGAGAGCTGATGTTCGTATATTAAATAAACAATTTTACCTGAGGCTCAGCAAATAAATTGTCCGAATCATGGAATCCTGCAGGGGAGTAACCTACATATAATACTGGGGGCAGTACTGATGATAATCTGGGGCAGGGGGTGGGTGGGACTGGAGTGAACTTATTGCTTCTCCCAGCATTAAATTAACAATAATTGGTCACAGCTGTGAGATGTTTCACCATTAACACAATTAATGTAGCTAATACACTGTGGAAGTCAGTGTTAAGCCCCTTTTATATGAATCTTGATTTGCTTTTTTGTCCGAAATACAAGATATTTTTGGTGCCTCACCATTTGGAACATTATAGAAGAAGCTGCTTCAAGGGATTTTTTTGTATGGCAATAACAGCAACTTGCATTTATTTAGCACCTTTAACGTTGTACAATGTCCCAAGGCACTTTACAGGAGCAATTTTCAGACAAAATTTGACACTGAGCTATAAGAGATATTAGGACAGGTGACCAAAAGTTTGGTCAAAGAGGTAGGTTTTAAGGAGGAGAGAGAGGTAGAGAGGCGGAGAGGTTTAGGGAGGGAATTCCAGAGCTTAGGCCCGAGACAGCTGAAGGCACGGCCATCAATGGTGGGGCGAAGGAAGTGAGGGATGCAAGAGGCCAGAGTTGGAGGAGTGCAGAGTTCTCAGGTGGGTTGTAGGGCTGGAGGAGGTTTCAGAGATAGGGCGGAGAAATAAGAGAGATGACATAATGCAATGGGAGGATTAAGGAAATTTCACAATAGTACCAACCCTATATAATTGAATTCTTGACCTCTCTCCTCCCCCCTCCTCTTTATTTAGGTCAGCCCTTTAAAGGGACTTCTTCGGTTCGATTGTGCCAGTTCTGATGAATATTCACCTCCTTTTCTCTTCCAGATGTTAGCTGACCTACTGTGCATTTCCAGAATCTTCTGTTTCCGTTCCACTACATATTAAGATCCGTATGATAATCAACATGCTGTCAATTAGAGAGCAAAAGGAGGGGGATGAGGAGAAAATATTAAATAATGTAAAAAAAATAAATGTTATTAATAACATTTCCACTCAATTAATTTTTTACAATCCTTATAGTATAAATAGAATATATATAAAATGGGTAAGAGTGAAGTGTCTATTTCTAATTGCAGGTGAGAATCACCTAGGTAACATGATCCCTCGATTTATGAAATGATAACAGTTAAACATAAACAGCTATTTCACAATACTCATGTGTTAAAGAGTTCTCTTAGAATCATACAACACAGAAGGAGGCCATTTGGCCCATCGTGCCTGTGGCGGCTCTTTGAAAGAGCTCTCCAATTATTCCCACTCCCCCCTGCTCTTTCCCCATAGCACTGCAAATTTTTCCTTTTCAAGTATTTATCCAATTCCCTTTTGGAAGTTACTATTGAATCTGTTTCCACCTCCCATTAAGGCAGTGCGTTCCAGATCATAACAATTTGCTACATAAAAAAAATTCTCCCCATCTCCCCTCTGGTTATTTTGCCAGAATACACCCCATTATAATCATGAAACAATATTTAAAACATACTATAGTTATAAATAATATAATGGCTATATAACTGGAATATGATCATGGTCAGCTATGTAATATGATCCATATTTCCACTCATAAGACTGAGCATAACTCACTCATGAGTTAACAGTCAGCTCACTTGTCCTGATCTAAATCATAGTACGGGAGACTGGTGTTGACATATGCTCTATGTCTGTCCCAGTGCCAGCTATTACTTCTATTATCTCTCTCATCAATACAATTCAGGTTAGTGTTCGACTGACTGAGGCAAAGAGCGACATCCAAGCAGATCACTGTGAAATTGATAAACTGTGTGATTGATTTATGCAGCACTGTTAAACCCACCTCCCCCCGTTCAATGTTGTGTTCGATTCTTTAATTGTGTCATTGCATGTTTTTTATATTTAAACATCCGTCTGCTGTGACTAATAGTCATTGCAGATTAAAGTGCTGTTTAAAGCTGTATTGCTCTGTTAAAATGTCATCTATTTATAACTTTCAACACGTAGGATCTGTATGAGTCCATTATGCAAATCTATATTCATTCATTTTAGGGGGTGGGGAATTCTTTGCTGGCTGAGGTGAGGAATGGAACACTTCACATTTCAGGCATCTAATGTCAGTGCCAGCATCAAGCACTTCCTGGTCAGGTAGGGTACAGTTAGATGCAAAGGTTCAAAGAGGTAACACTCTGTACCAAAAATATTACTCCACAGTAATTACATAGAATTTCCAGCACAGAAACAGGCCATTCGGTCCAACTGGTCCATGCCGGTGTTTTTATGCTCCACACAAGCCTCCTCCCACCCAACTTCATCTAACCATATAAGCATAACCTTCTATTCCTTTCTCCATCACATACTTGTCTAGCTTCCCCTTAAATGCATCTATGCTATTCGCCTCAACTACTCCTTGTGGTAGCGAGTTCCACATTATAATCAATCTCTGAGTAAAGAAGTTTCTTCTGAATTCCCGTTTGATTTATTGGCCCTCGTTTTGGACTTCCCCACAAGTGGAAACATCTTCTCTACGTCTACCCTATTAAACCCTTTCATAATTTTAAAGACCTCTATTAGGTCACCCCTCAAACTTCTCTTTTCTAGAGAAAAGAGCCCCAGCCAGTTCAATCTTTCCTGATCGATATAACCTCTCAGTTCTGGTATCATCCTTGTAAATCTTTTTTTGCACCTTCTCCAGTGCCTCTATTTTTTTTGTAATATGGAGACCGGAACTGTGCACAGTACTCTAAGTGCGGTCTAACCAAGGTTCTATATAAGTTTCAATTCTATTCCTCTAGAAATGAACCCAGTGTTTTGTTTGTCACTCATGTTTGAGAAATTACAACATGCTGGCATTTTAAGACTTGCATTTATGTAGTGTCTTTCATTAGATGTCCCAAAGCGCTTTACAGCTAATGAAGTACTTTTTGAAGTGCAATCACTGTTGTAATGTAGGAAATGGAGCAGCTAATTTATGCACAGCAAGGGCCCACAAGCAGTAATGTGATAATGATCAGATAGTTTTTTTTAGTGATGTTGGTTGAGGGATAAATATTGCCCAGAACACCAGGGAGAACTCCCCTGCACTTCTTCAAAAGAGTTTCGTGGGATCTTTTACGTCCACCTGAGTGGGCAGATGAGGCCTCGATTTAACATCTCATCCAAAAGACGGCACCTCCAACAGTGCAGCACTCCCTCGGTACTGCACTGGGAGTGTCAGCCTGGATTTTGTGCTCAAGTCTCTGGAGCAGAACTTGAACCGACGACTTTCTGAGTCAGAGGCGCGAGAGCTACACACTGAACCATAGTTGACACCTAAAATACTTACCCCTCTCAAGAGGTGGCTAACATTCTCAGGACTCGAGTTAGAGGCATTTGGCATCAATTCCGTATATAGCCTGGGACACGATTCGAAGACAACAGAGATTGACTGTACAAATTGCACACGGTATGATTGGATGGAAGATGCAAAGGGCAACTGACATTCTCCCATTCCGAATGCTTCTGCATTCACTCAGCCGTTGCTCATTAATAATGTGACATGTTTCCTAAAACCCGACATCAGTTTAGAAAAAAGCCTGCCGTAAGAATTTACTTCTTCCCAAATTTAAAAAAGTCCATCTTAGCGCAATTGCTCTTTCATGTGTGGGAAGTGGATTTGAATCCAGCTTAGAGTCCAGATGGATGGGATGGAAATCTTATCTCTCTGCTAGGCCTTAAACAAAATAACTTTGGATAGGCTTAACCCAGCTCCAGGTGGGCATAAAACCATGGCATTGACCTGCCTATAACTTGCCATAAATTCGGACTTAATTAGCCGTCTCTTCCAGACAGGTACGGTCTTGTACAAAATGGAAATGTTATATAACGAGAAGAAAGAAAGAACTTGAATTTATGTGGCACCTTCCACATTCTAAGGATGTCCCAAAGAGCTTCACAGCCAATAAAGTACCTTTGAAATGTAGTCACTGTTGTAATGTGGGCAAACATGACAGCAAAGTTCCATAAACAGCAATGAAATAAATGACCAGATCATCTGTTTAGTGGTCTTGGTTGAGGGATAAATGTTGGTCTGCCTGCTCTTCTTCGAATAGTGCCATGTAATTTTTTATGTCCACTTGAGAGGGCATATGGGGCCTTAGTTTAACCTTTCATCCAAAGGATGGCACCTCCAACAGTTCAGCACTCCTTCAGTACTGCTCTGGGAGTGTCGGCCTAGATTATGTGCTCAGGTCTCTGAAATGTTGCTCGAATCCATGACCTTCTGATTCCAAGGCAAGAGTGCTGTTTTGCTAATGCGCCAGAGGTCCCCAGTGGCAGGCTGTAATGCACTAAAATTACAAATCTATATAAGTTATGATAATTACACATTGATATTTTTAAACAGTGAAAGATTATTACTGTTGTAGAATATCCTCAGAACTGGAGTAAGGAGTAAGTGAACTTCCTGTCTGGAGCTCCACGATTAACATTGGAGGAACAAAGTTGGGAAGAATTTGAAATTTGGCCTTCAAATAAGAGTTTCACTGCGTAAAAAAGTTTCTCCTCATCTTCCCTCTGGTTCTTTTGCCAATTATCTTAAATCTGTGTCCTCAGTTTACTAACCCTCCCACCAGTGGAAACAGTTTTTCCTTATTTACTCTTTAAACCCTGGTTGTCTCAAAATTTGGCCAGATACTGAAAGAGATTGTACTGTGGACCTGAGGGGGTAAGTAAAACTACCCAATTCCAACCTTGGGTTCACTCAAGTCTCTTCATCTGAAATCACCAATTTGAAATACAGCAACATGCCACAAGAGGCAATGGGAATGATTGATTGTCAATCTCAAGGGTCAATGTGGGGCAACGACTGCTCACTAAATGCAACTGTGATTCCTATACTGGGAGGACATCTCAAGCAGTTGGTGAAAATCCAAGATTGCATTATGAAGTCCCCTGTCCAATAAATATTAGAGGAGACTCACTCACTGATGAACAATTTTCCCAATCAGTTACATCCGCTCACTGTATAGATGCGATTAGCCTCCATGAAAAGCTTTCAAAGAAGCCTCTTTCATTATGCTTAAGAGTCTGAGGTCAAAGATAACAGAGAAGTATTTATATAAAATCCCACTCATTATGGGTATTGACAACAGGTATTAGAGGTTTTGTAGGGAAATTAATTTGAAGATTGTCATAAGCCTTTTTTTCTCCCACACAGTGCTTATTGTGTTAATTAATTTTGAGAAGAATTTTGATTTGATTTGCATTGGATTTGATTGGAAGTTCTAAAGAACATCCATGAAAGTTTCTAAAAGGGGGCTGGAGAATTGTTGCTGTTGACATTCGACTAAGTGCAGGTACGTGGCACATTAGCACAGGTCAATCTTCTTGGTGCACCATTGAAGCATGGAACATGGGAATATATTAATATATAGGAATCACATCAGCGAGAGTGCATGTGGCAGAAAACTGGGCTCACAGTTATAATCTGGTACACCAATCCATCCTAGCAATAGTTGACTATGATTTGAACTGAATTCATGTTGGATTGAATTCACTACTGCAGAAGTTGTGCTTAATATTCAGAATATATTAAGACCAGCCATTGTAAATCAGCTTTCAACTATCACAGGAGGATAGAGCCTCTTGGCTTAAACTTTTATGCTGGGAGCTGAAAAGTTTTTTTTTAAAATCTTTGAGCAGTGAATAATCATCAATAATAGATTTTGCACATTTGTCTCAGTCAATTCATAATTAGACTGGAGGATTAATGGCCGCAGACTTGTATCTTGTCCTTCAATGATCCATCCTATCCTCAGTTTGGCAAGGGAATAAATATCCACACACATTATAGTTCAATTATTCAGTGCATGATTTAAGTGCATCTGTCCTTTAAAATCTAAACATTTGCACTCCTCCATTTATAATTTATGTTGGACTGATATTAAAAATGATAGATCTTCAAAATGAATCAATTCTCTGTCTTATTATTGATGCCTTGAAGAGAGGCAATTTTGGGGAAATCTGAATAACCAGCAGACTGGGATATTTTTAGTGTACAACTCATAATGTTTAAAGTGTACATGAGATAGTGAATTAAAAAACAACCTGCTCATACTGTAAGTCCTATCTTGTAGTGTGTATGTCATCTTCAAACAGCATTAAAAATTGACTGCACTGCTGGGTCCCATCTCAGAAGTAAGAAAAACAATTTGAAACAGAAATATAACTGTCTTATATGGGTTATAATGGGCAACAGGTAGTCCAGGGTGAATTTTAAAGTGATCCAATTTTGAACTTTAAGCTGCATTCAAATAAATAATTTATCGGATTGTGGTTTTTGATCTCATTTGAAAACAAAGTCTGAATTCCAACAATGTAATCCACCCAGAATGATGCAATTTACAGGTTTGAATAACGCTCTCAGACATCCACCATCGATGCTCTCAATTGAACTGGTTGGAACAGGACAAGAATGATCCAGAGGGGTTGGTTGTCCTATCTCCTCCCTGCGTCGGGAAACAGCCAACCTTCATAGGAACAGGGGTAGGCCATTCAGCCCCTCGAGCCTGCTCCGCCATGCAATGTGATCATGGCTGATCTGTGTCCTGACTCTATTTACCCGCCTCGGCTCCGTAACCCTTAACACCCTTGACTAGCAAAAATCTATCGATCTCAGATTTAAAATGATTAATTGAGCTAGCATCTACTGCTTTTTGTGGGAGAGAGTTCCACACTTCTATCACCCTTTCCTTCAAGAAGTGTTTCCTAACTTCTCTCCTGAATGGCCTGGCTCTGATTTTAAGTTATGTCCCCTTGTCCTAGACTCCCCCACCAATGGAAAAAGTTTCTCTCTATCTACGTTATCAGTTGCTATCTGCCAACAATGGCATGACTAATAATAGGAGATTCCCCTAACTATAGAATTACAGGCACAAACCAGCGTCCTATCGATCCATTGTATCTTCATGTGGAAACAGTGCAGTTTGCTTTAATGTTTACTGCATATACAGGTCTTAACTTCCAGTTAAAAATGTTTTGCCCTCTCTTAGAAATGCTAATTATTACCACAATCTGCAGGCAGGGAGCAAACTGCCCTTGGTTTTGACTTTCTGCTTGGAATAGCCTATGCCACTGCCTCTCATCAAGCTAAAGCTCAACCAATAAAAATGAATAAGCCATTGTCAATAGACCTGTCGCATTTTGAGATCTTTACCTGTTTAGCCTAGAAGGGACATTGTGTTCATTTATATTATGATGTTGCTATGAAGTTAAATTTGGCTCACAATGGGGTTAACTCGCAAGAACACACAAATTATATTGGATGTGGATTAGGCCTATTAGCTGGAATGCCAGAGGAAATAAATAACAGAATTGTGTTTCTCACATACCATATCAGTTTGGATTTTTTAATTCATTCATGGGATGTGGGCATTGCTGGCAAGGCCAGCATTTATTTCCCATCCTTAATTGCCTTTGAGAAGGTGGTAGTGAGCCGCCTTCTTGAACTGCTGCAGTTCGTGTGGTGAAGGTTCTCCCACAGTGCTATTAGGGAGGGATTTTGACCCAGCGTCGATGAAGGAACGGCGATATATTTCCAAGTCAGGATGGTGTGTGACTTGGAGGGGAACGTGCAGGTGGTGTTGTTCCTATGTGCCTGCTGCCCTTGTCCTTCTAGGTGGTAGAGGTCGCAGGTTTGGGAGGTGCTGTCAAAGAAGCCTTGGCGAGTTGCTGCAGTGTATCCTGTGGATGGTACACACTGCAGCCATGATGCGCCAGTGGTGGAGGGAGTGAATGTTTAAGGTGGTGGATGGGATGCCAATCAAGTGGGCTGCTTTGTCCTGGATGGTGTCGAGCTTCTTGAGTGTTGTTGGAGCTGCATTCATCCAGGCAAGTGGAGAGTATTCCATCACACTCCTGATTTGTGCCTTGTAGATGGTGGAAAGGCTTTGGGGAATCAGAAGGTAAGTCACTCACCACAGAATATCCAGCCTCTGACCTGTTCTTGTAGCCACATTATTTATGTGGCTGGCCCAGTTAAATTTCTGGTCAATGGAGACCCCCAGGAGTTGATGGTGGAGGATTCGGCAATGGTAATGCCGTTGAATGTCAAGGGGAGGTGGTTAGACTCTCTCTTGTTGGAGATGGTCATTGCCTGGCACTTATCTGGCGCGAATGTTACTTGCCACTTATGAGCCCAAGCCTGGATGTTGTCCAGGCCTTGCTGCATGCAGGCATGGACTGCTTCATTATCTGAGGGGTTGTGAATGGAACTGTACACTGTGCAATCATCAGTGAACATCCCTACTTCTGACCTTATGATGGAGGGAAGGTCATTGACAAAGCAGCTGAAGATGGTTGGGCCTAGGACACTGCCCTGAGGAACTCCTACAGCAATGTCCTGCAGCTGAGATGTTTGGCCTCCAACAATGACTACCTTTCCAATAATCACTAATCCTTTGTGCTATGTATGACTCCAGCTACTGGAGAGTTTTCCCCCTGATTCCCATTGATTTCAATTTTACTCGGGTTCCTTGATGCCACAATCGGTCAAATGCTGCCTTGATGTCAAGGGCAGTCACTCTCACCTCACCCCTGGAATTCAGCTCTTTTGTCCATGTTTGGACCAAGGCTGTAATGAGGTCTGGAGCCGAGTGGTCCTGGCGGAACCCAAACTGAGCATTGGTGAGCAGGTTATTGGTGAGTAAGTGCTGCTTGGTAGCACTGTCGACGACACCTTCCATCACTTTGCTGATGATTGAGAGTAGATGGATGGAGCAGTAATTGGCTGGATTGGATTTGTCCTGATTTTTATGAGCAGCTCATACCTGGGCAATTTTCCACATTGTCGGGTAGATGCCAGTGTTGTAGCTGTACTGGAACAGCTTGGCTAGAGGCGCTGCTAGTTCTGAAGCACAAGTCTTCAGCACTGCAGCCGGGATGTTGTCGGGGCCCATAGCCTTTGCTGTATCCAGTGCACTCAGCCGTTTCTTGATATCACGTGGAGTGAATCGAATTGGCTGAAGACTGGCTTCTGTGATGGTGGGGATATTAGGAGGAGTTTGAGATAATGGGGTTTATTGGCAGCTTCCAGAGAAGTTTGCATAAATAATGTTGTATTCATTTTATTAATTGAGCACAGCAGGAGCCCTAGTTGAACAGGAAGGGTTTCTGATTGTCGTTGGTAACTTGATTGACAGCTCAGCAAGCCAATCCACAACACAGAAAGCTAATGCAGGGGTCAAAGGTCAAGTCTTTGGTTTTCTCTCTCAGTGGAAAAAATAAAACATCCGTCAGCAGTAAATTTGAGTTTGAAACAGCCAGTGAAGCAAAGAGGTCTTACTTTCTAATCAACCAGTGAGAAATGAAGAGACTCCTGACTGAGATATCAAGAGGCAAGGGAAAGGTTAGTGCTGGCTAGTTTCAGAGATTGTCAGCCCGCACAGTGAGTGGTGCCCTTAACAGGGATAGAGTGGTGCAATTTATTATTTTCCATGTTATGAGAAAAGGTAATGAAATAGCACAATATTATACAATATTAGTAAATATAATATAAATATTAATAACTAGATTGATATATAAATTGTTATACCCAGTTGACTAGGGAAGGGATTGCTGTCGTGCTTGGTTATTTTGTATGAAGTCTAGCCCAGCTGTCAAATTGAGATTAATGAGGGCAACTGCATTCCCCTCCAACTGTGGAGGCGTTGATTGGCACTGTGTTAGTGCCCCTTAGAGAGTATGTTAATGAACTTCTTTCTCTTTTTGGTGAGGATTTGAAGTTTATCTCTCTAGAGCTTCTTTGAATTTTCTGTGCTCACCAAGATGAGCTGAGAAACGGAAAACTTTTCTATTTCAGGCATTCAGTTTTGCTTCAAGCGCTCCCAGCCCAGGTACAGTCTGTACGTTTCTCCAACCATGTCCTTCACCCATGTCAGGTGTCAGCCTTGACTCAGTGGATAGCACCCTCGCCTCTGAGTCACACAAATAGACAAATAGAAGGTCATGGGTTCAAGTCCATGTTCCAGAGACTTGAACACTGAGGCTGAGACGCCCAGCGCAGTATCGAGGGAGCGCCGAACTATCGGGCGTGGCGTCTTTCAGATGAAACTCAGGTGGAAACGAAAGATCCCATGGGACTATTTTGAAGAAGTGCAGAAGAGTTCTCCCCATTGTCCTAGCCGATATTCACTAAAACAGATGCTGTTTGTGGGAACTTGCTGTGCATAATTTGGCTGCCGCGTTTTCGTCATTACAACGGTGACTACACTTCAAAAAGTACTTAATTGGTTGTAAAGCACTTTGGGACATCCTGAGGTTGTGAAAGGCGCTATATAAATGCAAGTTCTTTCTCTTTCTTCTTTTTCAGTGCCAACATTAGGAGATCACCACATTCTGCACTAACGTGACACTTCGCCATTTCCTACACCAGCTATCCCATGGCCTGTCTAACTCGAAGTGAAATTGTCCATTTAGTACTGATTCGCACCAAATTAGGGACAGCTTTGAGCTAAGAGTCCATGCTCATTGAGAAATTAATTGAGAGTATCCAAACCCATGTCTTACAGGCAGCAGTTAGAAAATAATGTATTTGAATCCAGGTCCCAGAGGTGAAAGGGCAGTATGCAACTCACTGCACCACCATCTCCCTGGAGGTAATCGTTAACATCATATCTAATGACACTTGATTTGTGTGTCCTCTATTTGTGTGTAGTTCTTGAATATTGTTTTGAGATTAAAGAGTTAAATGAAGATCACCAGATGAACTGGCTCAGAGAAGATCTCCGTGTGGTAGGAGCTGAAATAAAATGCTCGAATAAAATGATGGTTTCGGTCGAGTGCCCCAGGTTATTGAAATAATAGATTTATGGAATCCCCCGGGAATCTCCCAATCACCCGGCCGGAACCACCCTGAATGCCTGCCATTTTGTATGGGATTCCGCAGAGCCTTGGCAGGAGACGGGGAGAATCCCTACAGAATTTCAGGGCTCTTATCCATCGATGTTACATCTGTCCGCTTATACTGTCAGGCTGAGTAGCTCCTCTTAAATGATAATGCAGAGCACCTTAATTTACTCCTTCATAGACCTGAGGTGATGTGTTGGCAGTAATGAAGTGGCATCATCCATTTTTATGGCAGTAGATGCAGCACAGGAGGAGGCCATTCGGCCCATCGTGCCCATGCCGGCTCTTTGAAAGAGCTATCCAATTAGTCCCATTCCCCAGCTCTTTCCCCAGAGCCTTTTAAGTTTTTTCCCTTCAAGTATTCATGCAAATCCCTTCTGAAAGTTACTATTGAATCTGCTTCTACCACCCTTTCAGGCAGTGCATTCCAGATCATTACAACTCGCTGCGTAAAAAAATGTTTCCTCATGTCGCCTCTGGCTCTTTTGTTGATCACCTTAAATCTGTGTTCTCTGGTTACCGACCCTTCTGCCACTGGTTACAGTTTCTTCTTATTTACGCTATCAAAATCGTTCATGATCTTGAACACCTCTATCAAATCTCCTCTTAACCTTTTCTGTTCTAAGGAGAACAACCCCAGCTTCTCCAGTCTCTCCACATAACTGAAGTCCCTCATCCCTATTGCCATTCTAGTAAATCTCCTCTGCACCCTCTCTAAGGCCTTGACATCCTTCCTAAAGTGTGGTGCCCAGAATCGAACACAATACTCCAGCTGAGGCCTAACCAGTGTTTTATAAAGGTTTAGTTTGGTCTATGTTGCCAGGTCTATCTTGCGCTTCCTTTTGGCACTCTGTTCGTGTTGAGATTACGATTGTAGCTTTCATAAACTGCTGTGAACCACATTGTCTGCCAGTGAGCCTTTTCTCTGGGATTGCCAGACCATGGCTTGTTTAGATATATCTCTATCATTCAATTCTAGTACTTGACTGCAGAATCACCATCGGGGGAGCCTTAGTGCTCACCATTAAAAATCAACAAGGCATGGATAGTAAAATAAACATTGATGTTCATTATAATCCTTCATAATGGTTTCAATTTAAAATCGGTGGTGATGGTAATTTTAGAAAGGTTCAGAAGTGCTATGTGTATAAACGTGTAGTAAATCATTTCAATCAGACAGTTATTCCTGTGAGAGCTTTCTCCTGGCTAAGGGGTAGAGTACAACAGCTTGAGGGAATGTGTAATGAACAATCCCTTTTACAGGTCGAATTCAGTGTGTCTATTGACACCACTGTGTCAGCCAATGGGTTGGAGGTGGGGCGGGACTTAGGGCAGGACTCACAGAAAACAGTATATGAGAATAGTTACATAGTACAAATTGATTATTTCTCCAGAAAGGTGGAAATAATCAATTTGTATTTTGTAACTATCCTCCACTCATTGCATTTTGCTGGAGAAATCACCCTGCTTTTATCAGCAGACGTTGCTGTAGTTTGTAGAGACTCTTTTTAAAGAGACCCTGTAGATGGTTTGCTGCAGTGCCCTGTTTAAATCACCCGACCAACAGAGTATCCTTCATCGTCCAGTACTTCCCCTGAGCGGAGAAACTACGCCATGTTCTCCGCAGCCTTCAACATGTCATCGATGACGACGAACACCTCGCTAAGGCCATCCCCAAGCCTCCACTACTCGCCTTCAAACAGCCACCCAACCTCAAACAGACCATCGTTCGCAGCAAATTACCCAGCTTTCAGGAGAATAGCGTCCACGACACCACACAACCCTGCCACGGCAACCTCTGCAAGACATGCCAGATCATCGACACAGATACCACCATCACACGAGAGGACACCACCCACCAGGTACATGGTTCATACTCCTGTGACTCGGCCAACGTTGTCTACCTCATACGTTGCAGGAAAGGATGCCCCAGAGCATGGTACATTGGCGAGACCATGCAGACACTGCGACAACGGATGAACGGACACCGCGCAACAATCGCCAGACAGGAGGGTTCCCTCCCAGTCGGGGAACACTTCAGCAGTCAAGGACATTCAGCCACCGATCTTCGGGTAAGCGTTCTCCAAGGCGGCCTTCGAGAACACGACAATGCAAAATTGTCGAGCAGAAATTGATAGCCAAGTTCCGCACCCATGAGGTCGGCCTCAACCGGGATCTTGGGTTCATGTCACGCTACTCGTAACCCCACCAGCAAGGGGAAAAAAAAGTTATCTGTTTTTAATACAACTGGAAATTCTCTTTCTCTCTCTCTCTGCCTTTCGGGTCTCTTTCTCTCTGTCTGTGTAATTTGACACATTGTGTATTCAGCATACTGGGACCTAATGTTTTCCGTGGCTAACCTGTCTGAACACCAACGACACCTTTGATTGGTGTGATGGTGTCCCAGCCTAATATAAGATATGCGATTTGAGAACCTCTCATTCACTCACTCACCTGACGAGGGAGATAATCTCTGAAAGCTTGTGATTTTAAAATAAAATTGTTGGACTATAACCTGGTGTTGTAAGATTCCTTACATTTGTCCACCCCAGTCCATCACCGGCATCTCCACATCCTGTTTAAATAGACTTTGTTTGCTGAGTAAATAGACTTTGTTTGCTGTAAAATAGACTGTTTGCTGTGAGTCCTGCCGTATGACCTGCCCCGCCTCCAACCCATTGGTTGACACGGTGGTGTCAATAGACACTCTGTAAAATCAATCGCAGTTACTTAGAACAGTGCGGTTTCCAGCAGTGATTGGGTAATTCCCCCCATCAATCATCTCCATTCTGGCCAGGAATACTGGTGTCACTACATGCAGCCATCAGAGTTATCTGTTCCGTATACTCAAGGTTAAAGACTTTATTACCATGGTAACATCTTCATGATGTGCCAGATTGGAGGCCACAGTCATGTTGACCGGAGGAGGCTGGGGGGGCCTTAGACTGTCCCAGGGAAGAAATCTGCTCAAGGTGCTTGCAGAATGTTGACTTTGAATTCAAAGGTTGAATACTGACAGACGCTGGTCCATCCAGCCTGTCCCACACAATTGTGATACCTTGTGCATCACAATACAGACACTCCCCACCCCACCTGGAAGCCATGTGATCCCTTGGGATAGGCCAAAAACCAGATAAAAACCCAGGCCCATTTGAGGGAAAAAAATCTGGGAAATTCTTCTCCGACCCGGTTTACTTTAAGCTAATGTACTTTCAAACACCCGAAATTACTCCCCCCGTCGACAGCCTCCTGATAATTCAGTCAGTTTTTGCACTAAAAGAAAGGAATTCTCCATTAATTTGTATTAAGTAACAGAAATAGCATAGCCAGAGGGCAATGTGGTGCTTAAAAAAATTGAATGATCAGATCATTTGAATTAAGCAGCTTTGAATTAAGAGGAGTAATAACGTTCATTGCCCATTAATCATTGTGCAGGTATTTGCAATGGAAGATTCATGTTCAGTGTTTTGTTTTTAGTTTTCTGCTGAAGTTTCATGCTCATCAAGGTGATTGATAATCAGTGCTGGAAACTGGAACATTTTTCAACCAGTTATTCCCAGCATCAGCATCTAGCACTCCCAAGAGAGGCATAGCATAGGTTGGATGAGAACTAAAGCACCTCACCTTTTATATTATCCCACTAATATGCCTCAAACCCTACCTCCGAGAAGGAACCCTTACCACACCAGTGAGACTGTTCCCCTCCCTACACCAGCAATCCTATGGATTGTCAATATTGTTGACTATTCCAATGCTGTCCCGGCCTCCCATCTTCCACCCTCATAAACACTTGAGCTCATCCAAAACTCTGCTGCCCGCATCCTAACTCACACCAAGTCCTGTTCACCCATCACCCCATGTGCTCACTGACCTACATTGGCTCCTGGTCTGGGAATGCCTCGATTTTAAGATTCTCATCCTTGTTTTCAAATCCCTCCATGGCCTCGGCCCCTCCCTATCTCTGGAACCTCCTCCAGCCCTACAACCCTCCGAAATCTCCGCGTTCCTTCAATTCTGGCCTCTTGCGCGTCCCTGACTATAATCGCTCCACCATTGGCGGCCGTGCCTAGGCACTAAAAGAAAGGAATTCTCCAATAATTTGTATTAAGTAGCAGAAATATCATAGGCCCTAAGCTTTGGAATTACCTCTCTAAACCTCTCCATGTCTCTACCTCTCTCTCCTCCTCTAAGATGCTCCTTAAAACCTACCTGTTTGACCAAGCTTTTGGTCACCTGTCCTAATGTCTTCTTATGTGGCTCGGTGTCAAATTATGATTGATAATCGCTCCTGTGAAACCCCTTGGGACATTTTACTACATTAAAGGCACTACATAAATAAAGTTGTTGTCATTGTTGTGGGGCAGAGTAGCAGGAGTGCCTAATGATGACTATGATAATCGGGGTGGAGAGGGGGTGGAGAGGGGGTGGAGTTTTGTGCTGTGTGACGAGTTTGCAAACTTGTTTTTTTTATAAACGACTTTGCAATCTCATTGCACACTGTGCACCAAGAAAGCCTTCCCCTTGGTGACAAAAATGGGAATAAAAAGTTCCGTTCCTCGGTACTGACATCAATCATTTTGGTTAGCAGAGAAAAGAGAAATCAGCCAAGAATTTCTTAGAGGCTGAAATAGTAGGTGTTGGAAATGGTAGGAGTTATGGAGATGAATTTATGGAAATCAGCCTAATTAGAACATTTTAAAAAAGGCCTAAGCTGATAAGTAAATGAAAAGGAAAATCGTGTGGGGTGTATAATGGGCGACTGATTCACTACCATCTGATTTGTGCCCCAGAGTAGAAATGCAACCCCAAAAATTCTTAAAGGTGCAGTTCCCTAGTGAAACGTCTTGCCAGCAGACATTGGAGTGTGCCTGAGCCAGATGCATTCAACATAATATCACAACAAAATGTTTAATATTCAGGGTATTACTTTAAACTTTAAATTGGGTCAAGGGGACCGTGGCTCAAAGTAATAAACAGCAACCTTTGGACTGATAGCAATAGTTCTTCGAACTACAAGGTGTCAGCCATGGCTCAGTGGGTAGCACTTTCACCTCTGACATTAGAAGGTTGCAGATTCAAGTCCCACTCCAGAGACTTGAGCACAAAATTTAGGCCAATACTCCCAATGCAGTACTGAGGGAGTGGTGCACTGTCTTACAGATGAGATGTTAGTCAGAGATTTCGTCTGCCCTCTCAGATGGATGTGAAAGATCCCTTGGTGCTATTTCAAACAAGAGCAAGCTAATTCTCTCCGGTGTCCTGGCCAATATTTATCCCTCAACCAACATCACTAAAACAGATGATCTGGTCATTATCACATTGCCGTTTGTGGGACCTTGCTGTACTCAAATTGGCTGCCACGTTTCCTACATCACAATAGTGACTACGCTTCAAAAGTACTTCATTGGCTATAAAGCATTTTGGGACGTCCTGAGGTCGTGAAAGGCGTCATATAAATGCAAGTCCTTTCTTTTTGATCAACTCTTGGAATGAATATTTGGGTTGGGTAGTGGAGGCGAAAACCCTGGAATTGTTTAAGGAACGGTTAGGTGGTGCAATGCAGGGAGTGTAGGATCTTTCTGGAAGGATGAGCAAGAATGAGGTAGATGGTCTTCCTGACCCATATTTACTTCGCGATCTCACGTAAACCTAACGTCATTGTGCAATGCATATGACATATGACGAGCATCTTCAGAACCAGCCAGGCTTTGGGCAGAAGGGACTGGATCAGAAACTTAGGCCGACTGAGAATTCCTGAATCAAATGACGCTTGCCCTTTAATTGTTACTACAACCCACTGTCTTATTCTGCAATGTTTATTGCACTCTGGCTTCACATGTAATGACTTTTAAATTTCAATTAGTGTCAGGAGCATTTTCTGGCCATGAGCTCTGTAATTAAAGAGAGTGATATCTAGGTTACCGTGATAACCAGGTGCTAAGATTTAATTTCACATTTCATTTGGGAAATGAGTTTGATTTTTCAACTTAAAATGCCCGTTGTCTCTGTTTCTGATCTAGTATATAGTTACTCACAAGTACATTCATTCATTTGGTTATCCAATCCTACCTGTAATTCAAAACTCTCACTTGAATCTACTACACCATCTAAAAATATACCCGCCTTCTCTGAAAAGTTGGAGTAGTTTACAAGGGCAAATAAGAAGTCGGTTCCAAAATGACTTACACTTAATATATAGAAACTACTTAAATATTCAACGTGTACCACAGATTGTTTTTGCTGCTCTTTTTTTAAAGATTTCAGTGCTGGGATGTACAATATTTTGAGACCTCTTTCACCTGGTGCCAACATCAAGCACTCCCATGTCAGGTGTAACACATGTTGGGTGTTGGGTCGAGCTTCTTCCACACTGTCCCAACAGTGTACCCTCTACGTCAGAATAGCACCCTCTGCTGTGACAATGAGGCATTTCTATCTCCCCCACTATCCTTGATGACTGTCACTTTAGTACCAATTAGTGCCCTGTTATCAATGGCTTAGTGCTCACAAGGGAATGGATTAAGATTCTGAAAACACATTTCATTTTGGACATTTGGTATCAGTCAGGGGCTAAATTCAAAGTGACAGGACACTGTGATAACTCACTATGGTTCACTCAGGTGACAGACACTGTGATAACTCACTATGGTTCACTCAGGTGACAGGACACTGTGATAACTCACTATGGTTCACTCAGGTGACAGACACTGTGATAACTCACTATGGTTCACTCAGGTGACAGACACTGTGATAACTCACTATGGTTCACTCAGGTGACA
This sequence comes from Heptranchias perlo, assembly GCF_035084215.1. Classification (NCBI taxonomy): domain Eukaryota; kingdom Metazoa; phylum Chordata; class Chondrichthyes; order Hexanchiformes; family Hexanchidae; genus Heptranchias; species Heptranchias perlo. The sequence goes on from NC_090346.1 coordinate 11,850,251, forward strand.
GACACTGTGATAACTCACTATGGTTCACTCAGGTGACAGACACTGTGATAACTCACTATGGTTCACTCAGGTGACAGACACTGTGATAACTCACTATGGTTCACTCAGGTGACAGGACACTGTGATAACTCACTATGGTCCACTCAGGTGACAGGACACTGTGATAACTCACTATGGTTCACTCAGGTGACAGACACTGTGATAACTCACTATGGTTCACTCAGGTGACAGGACACTGTGATAACTCACCATGCCTCCCACATTTGACAGGATACTGCACTAACTCACTGGGGGTAATTTTGACTTTGGGCTATAGTGTAAAACAGGCACTATCAGATCACCCGCTAGATAGACCTCTCCTGATATTCATTTGTGTGTATTCAAAAACATGTAGATTTCCTTCCAAATATTTCCGCCAAAAAAAGGATCTGATGATCTGGTGTCAAAAGCCTGTTGGTGATGAGTTAGCGTGACTCGGTTGGTTAGTACTCTTGCTTCTAGGTCAGAAGATTATGGGACTGAGCCTCACTCTAGGCCTCTAGCTCACAAAGTTTGCTAACAGTCCGTTGCAGTACGTAGAGAGTGCTGCATTGTCTAAAATGCCTTCTTTCAGGTGAGACATTAAACAGAGGTCTAGTGTCCTTGTTCTGTCAATCAGTCATTCCTAGTTGATGCTAGCGATCCAATGGGGCTATTCAAAGGGTCTCCCGGTTAATATCCCTCCCTCACGTTAATTAGCTATTCATTCCACTCCTGCTCGTGGGAAATTCCTGGTACAAATCCCAAAAACAATTCATTGTGTGAAGCGCATCAGGACAAGTGTCAGGATTATCACTGCTATAGTTTCTCCATTGCTGTTAACCAATAAATGGGAATTATTCACTTTGAAACTTCCTATGATTACATGGATGAATTAATATAAAAATGAATGATTGTTGGGGCCTAGTTACTGGAGAAGTGTTAAATTTAATTAACAAGAGCTGTCTGGAGCCAGAAACTTTCCTTTAAATGAATGTGCTGTTAATGTCAGAATATTTGAGATGAGCTTTTTCTAAGTTAGTGAGAAATCAATCTTCACATCACTGACAATCTAATTTTGAGCTTGGAACGCAATAGATTGCAGACTGGTAGTTCCACGGGCAAATGAGATCAATGAAAGGCAGTATAGGAGTAATGCTTATTATAGAATCATACAGCACGGAAGGAGGCCATTTAGCCCATCGTGCCTGTGCCGGCTCTTTGAAAGAGCTGTCCAATTACTCCCACTTTCCTGCTCTTTCCCCATAGCCCTGCAAATTTTCTCCCTTTTGAGTATTTATCCAATTCCCTTTTGAAAGTTACTATTGAATCTGCTTCCACCACCCGTTCAGGCAGCGCATTTACCTCACCAATTACCTCAAATCTGTGTCCTCTGGTCACTGACCCTTTCTGCCAGTGGAAAAAAATTCCCTTTATTTACTCCATCAAAACCCTCCATGATCGGTGACTTTGGCATTGAGAGTTGGTGAGTGGGAGGACATTAAGACTGGGCGGGCATTTCAGTCAAGTGGGGAACCCAAAATTGTGTCGAAGTACTTTCAGGAACGCGGCGATCAGGGGGAGTCAGCAGGAGAGGAAAATAAAGGATAGGAGCATGTTGAGTCTCCTGTATGGAGCTGGAACTGGGAAGGTGGATGTGAAACAAAAAACAGAAAATGCTGGAAAACATTCAGCAAGTCAGGCAGCATCTGTGGAGAGAGAAACAGAGTTAATATTTCAGATCAAAAAGCTTTTGTCAAAACTGGAAGAGGTTAGAGATCTAACAGTCTATAAGCAAGTACGGAGGCAGGGAAAGACATGGTGGGGGGGGGGCGAAGGAGGAGAGGAAAGAACTAAAGGGAAGGTCTGTGATAGGGTGGAGGGCAAGAGTGATTAAATGACAAAAGGGATGATGGTGCAAGGCAAGGAGGGTGGGAATGGGACAAGTAAAGAAACAAAAGGTGGGTCTAGAGGAGCTGTAAATGGCAACATCAGAACCATTACCAGCACCTGCTGTCCGAAAAAATGGGAGCACTGGTTATGATCTGAAGTTATTGAAATCAGTGTTGAGTTCGGAAGGTTGTAAAGTGCCAAAGTGCCAAAGTCGCCGATCATGGAGGGTTTTGATAGAGCAAATAAAGAAAATTTTTTTCCACTGGCAGAAGGGTCAGTGACCAGAGGACACAGATTTGAGGTAATTGGCAAAAAAGCGCGGGCGAAATGAAGAAAATTTTTTTTATGCAGTGAGTTGTAATGATCTGGAATGCACTGCCTGAACGGGTGGTGGAAGCAGATTCAATAGTAACTTTCAAAAGGGAATTGGATAAATACTCAAAAGGGAGAAAATTTGCAGGGCTATGGGGAAAGAGCAGGATAGTGGGACTAATTGAATAGCTCTTTCAAAGAGCCGGCACAGGCACGATGGGCTAAATGGCCTCCTTCCGTGCTGTATGATTCTATAATAAGCATTACTCCTATACTGCCTTTCATTGATCTCATTTGCCCGTGGAACTACCAGTCTGCAATCTATTGTGTTCCAAGCTCAAAATAAGATGAGGTGCTGTTCCTCGAGCTTCTGTTACGCTTCATTGGAACAGTGTAGGAGACCGAGGACAGAGAGGTCAGAGTGGGAGTGGGACGGGGAATTAAAATGGCAAGTGACCGGCAGGTCAGGGCCGCGCTTGCGGACTGAGCGGAAGTGTTCAGCAAAGCGATCGCCCAATCTGCGTTTGGTCTCCTCATTGTAGATGAAACCGCATCGTAAGCAGTGATACGGTATACTAAATTGATAGAAGTACAGGTAAATCGCTGTTTCACCTGGAAGGAGTGTTTGAGGCCCTGGACGGTGGGAAAGCAGGAGGCGAAAGGGCAGGTGTTGCATTTCCTGCGATCACACGGGAAGGTGTAGCTGAGCTGTTCTGTTCATTTATAAGACTCAGATCGCAGTATACATTCCTTACATATGCTCCTCTTAAAAAAAGAGATCAGCAATTGCCTGATGGGATTCCTGTATAATTATTGTAAGCTTCCCCCAGTGGAGATTCTGTAGGAAGGAAGGAATATAACTGGCCACTTTATTTGAAGACTGCCTTGGGACATTTCCACAAAACCAGCTCGCCTAACTTTTATTCGTATTTGCAATTTTTATGCATCATTTTTGCTCACTGCCGCAGATGTGCCTTTGTTCGCTCCCCTGGGTAGGGTGGCCCAGTGGGGACAGTTTGCAAAGTTGTTACACCTCTGTGGACAGAGACTTCCCCTTTAGAATCTGACCAACAAATTTCTTCTTTGTGAAATAAAAACAGAAAATGCTAGAAATACTCAGCAGGTCAGGTAGTGTCTGTGGAGAGAGAAACAGAGTTAACATTTCAGGTCAATGACCTTTCATCAGAACTGGAAGAAGTAAAGATTTAACAGTTTTTAAGCAAGTACAGAGCCAGGGAAAGGTGGGTGGGTGGGGGTAGGGGAGGAAAGAACAAAAGGGAAGGTGTGAGATAGGGTGGAGGGCAGGAGTGATTAAATGACAAAAGGGATGATGGTGCAAGGCAAGGAGGGTGGGAATGGGACAAGTAAAGAAACAAAAGATGGGTCTCGAGGGGTTGCCATTTACAGCTCCTCTAGACCCATCTTTTGTTTCTTTACTTGTCCCATTCCCACCCTCCTTGCCTTGCACCATCATCCCTTTTGTCATTTAATCACTCCTGCCCTCCACCCTATCAGAGACTTTCCCTTTTGTTTTTTCCTCCCCTCCCCTTCACCCCCCCACCCCACCCCCACTTACCCTGGCTCCGTACTTGCTTAAAAACTTCTTTACTTCTTTCAGTTCTGATGAAAGGTCATCGACCTGAAACGTTAATTCTGTTTCTCTCTCCACAGATGCTGCCTGACTTGCTGAGTATTTCCAGCATTTTCTGTTTTTATTTCAGATTTCCAGCATCCACAGTATTTTGCTTTTATTCCACTGTGTGAAATTCACTTGCATTAGGCGTGAAGCGATAAACGAGTTGACACTGATTTAATTTGATAATCTTGTAAGTGTGGAAAATAGAGATTCAAATTCATACAGTTTATACACTTTTTTTGACAGGCAGTGAGAGAACCGTATCTGAAGCTGGAGTCACATGGTTGGACGTAGACATATTTAGTCCTATTTTCCTGTATGTATCTAAGAATCCATTGCCTGGTAACACAGATTAGGGACTATTACAGCACTTTTTTGCTTACCTTGGGAATATTGACACCGAACTCAATATCCACCCTTCCCACCACCAGTGCACTGCGGCTGCAGCGTGAATGATCTATAGAATGCACTACAGCAAGGTGAAAGTGAAGACAAGATAAATGAAGAGGCAGTGGTTGGATAATGCCAAGCTTGGGTTTTAAGAGTCCGTAGACCGTAGGAGGAAGGGAAGAGTAAGCAAAGTCCCACAGTATGAAGACTCTGAGAACAAATTAATTAGAGTATGAAATGGCACAATGAGTCTGGATTTCAACAAAGTAAGGATGGAAGGGGGTTGGGGGTGTCTTTAGTGTGAGAGGAACAAGAAAGAAATGCTTAGAGAAATAATAACCATGGTCGTATCAAAAGAGACCAGAAAGACTGGGTTGAAGTTATTTAATTGCGAAAATATCTTTTTTTTTAAACGGAGGGGAGAAAAGGAGAGGCAGAAAGGTTTGCTGAGGTAATTCCAGAGAGTGGGTTCACCACAGACTGCAACTTCAAACCGGCCTTTCAACTGATTCACGATTAACCGACTTTGGGAAACCACAGCACAGGTTGAGAATGCATCTGGATTTTAGTAAAAAGGCAAGTTCAGGACTGATGCCTGGGGACACTTCATCACACAAAAAGTGGTCAATACCAAGAACGACCTCTTGGATAGGGTAGTGCAGGCAAATCTCTGGAATCATTTAAGAGGCAGTCGGCAGCGGGGAACCAAGGGTTTAATGAGAGTGAAGAACTTAAAGCAATTAAGATTAGTAAAGAAAAAGTACTGGAGAAAGTAATGGGAGTAAAAGCCAACAAATCCCCTGGATCTGATGGCCTACATCCTAGGGTTTTAAAAGAGGTGGCTGCAGAGATAGTAGATGCATTGGTTTTGATCTTCCAGAATTCCCTGGATTCTAGAACGGTCCCAGTGGATTGGAAGGTAGCAAATGTAACACCGCTATTCAAGAAATGAGGGAGAGAGAAAACAGGGAACCAAGGGCCGGTTAGCCTGATATCAGTAGTAGGGAAAATGCTAGAATCAATAATTAAGGGCGTAGTAACAGGGCACTTAGAAAATCATAATATGATTAGGCAGAGTCAACATGGTTTTATTAAAGGGAAATCGTGTTTGACAAATCTATTAGAGTTTTTTGAGGGTGTAACTAGCAGGGTAGATAAGAGGGAACCAGGAGATGTAGTATATTTGGATTTTCAAAAGGCATTCGATAAGGTGCCACACAAGAGGTTGTTACACAAGATTAGGGCTCATGGGATTGGGGGTAATATATTAGTGTGGATTGTGGATTGGTTAACAGACAGAAAACAGAGAGTAGGAATAAACAGGTTATTTTCGGGCTGGCAGGTTGTAACTAGTGGGGTGGCCACAAGGATCGGTGCTGGGGCCTCAGCTATTTACAATCTATATTAATGACTTAGATGAGGGGACTGAGTGTAATGTATCCAAGTTTGCTGATGATACAAAGCTAAGTGGGAAAGTAAGCTGTGAGGAGGACGCAAAGAGTCTGCAAAGGGATATAGACAGGTTAAGTGATTGGGCGAAAAGGTGGCAGATGGAGTATAATGTAAAATGTAAAATGTAAAATTATCCACTTTGGTAGGAAGAATAGAAAAGCAGAATATTTTTTAAAAGGTGAGCGACTAAGAAATGTTGTTAGTCAGAGGGATTTGGGTGTCCTTGTACACGAGTCACAGAAAGTTAACATGCAGGTACGGCAAACAATTAGGAAGGAAAATGATATGTTAGCCTTTATTGCAAGGGGGTTGGAGTATAAGAGTAAGGAGATCTTGCTGCAATTATATGGGGCATGGGGCTCCGCTGAGACCACATCTGGAGCATTGTGTACAGTTTTGGTCTCCTTACCTAAGGAAGGATACACTTGCCTTAGAGGGGGTGCTACGAAGGTTCACTAAATTGATTCCTGGGATGAGAGGGTTGTCCTATGAGGAAAGACTGAGTAGAATGGGCCTATACTCTGAAGTTTAGGAGAATGAGAGGTGATCTCATTGAAATGTATAAAATTCTGAGAGGGCTTGACAGGGTAGACACTGAGAGGCTGTTTCCCCTGGCTGGAGAATCTAGAACTAGGGGTCATAGGGCTCTATTTTCGCACCCGCGATCAGGTGCGTTCATGGTGAGGGGGCTGCGAAAATCGGGGATTCCCGGGGCGGGTCTGGAGCCCGGCTCCAACCCGCCCACTTCCGGGTTCCCCAGTGATGCACTGACATGCGCAGCCCCCGCATGTGGGACTCCCGCCGGTAATTAAAGCCAGCGGGGAGCCACTTAAAGTACTTAAACAGGTACTTCAGGTTGTTTACAGACCTGATTGACCTGATATTTTAGAAGGGATGGGATTTTGAAATGAACTGGGACTGTTTCCCGTACTGGGGGAAACACTGCCAGTTCAAATAGACATGTTGCAGCCATCAGCCTGTGGCAGCTACAAAGGTCCATTTGACAGGTGGTGGGGGGAGACCCTCACTCATTGCAGGAGGCCACTCTGTCACTTTGGACAAAGTTTGGCCTCCACCACCCTCCTGCTAACAATCAAATGCACAAACTTGCACACTTACCCCGGTGTCCAGACACATTTACCTACTTTGCGGACCCCCTCAGATGTACATCTTCCGGATGGGGGCCGCCATCATGACCTTCTCGGAGGACGAACAGCATCACCAGCCTCGCCGGTCACGCCGTCCACCTCTGACACGTGGAGCTCCACAACACAGTGCTGTGACACATCCACCTGCACAGCAGGAGGGAGAGCAACCGCAGAGAGAGATGCGTCGCAGAGGGCACTACCCTCGCCACAGGGTCCACAGACCGAGGCTCAGCTTCCGTGGACATGTAGTCGTGGACATCTGCAGCCTCCTTCATGCCGAGCTGCTCCCGGCTGGCCTGAGCACCATCTTCTTACCTGTCGCTGTCAAAGTCACCACTGCCCTCAACAACTTCTCCTCCGCATCCTTCCAGGGTGCCACCGGGGACATCACCGACGTGTCTCAGTCGTCTGCACAAAAGAGCCCTGCAAATACACCTACACCCACTCTGCAGTGACACAATGGGTGGCATCAGTTGTGGGTCTTCATAGTGATCCTCAGGAAAGGGCATTATTGCACAAACCAGACAAGATTCGCAAAGACGTGGCAGTAGTGGTGACAATATAATATGTTATGTGAGTTGATTAGAAATTAAATATAGGTAAACACCATGACAAACCCTCAAACACCCTTCATGCTCACAACACGTTTGCCTTACGCTGCCTACTGCACATATGTGATGCATGCCCTGTGGCTGCAGCACAGGTAGTGGCAGGTTGAGTGAGGCTGACTGTGAAAGAGATGCATGAGAGGGTGAGTATGAGATAGAGCCATGAGATTGTATGAGGATTGGGTTGAGTGGTAGTGGTGGGAAGAGTACTGGCGAGGTGAGTAAGTGCAGGTAAGATGAGGATGAGCTTTGAATGGGTGTGAGGGGTGATGTGACAGAGTAGTGTTGACAGTGCAGAAGATGTGGGGTGGGGGCGGTGATGTGGCAGACGGAGTGTAGGGGAATGAGTAAGTGTACTCACTTTGGCTGACCTACTTAGGTCATTGAAGCGCCTCCTGCACTGTATGCAGGTGCGTGATATGTTGGTGGTGCAGGTGACCTCCTCTGCCACCTCGAGCCAGGCCTTCTTGGTGGCAGAGGCAGGCCGCTTCCTCCCGCACACCGGGCGGAAGATCTCTGTCCTCCTCCTCCTCACCCCATCCAATGATACCTGGAGTGAGGCATCATTAAACCTGGGAGCAGCCTTCCCCCTGGGCTGCTCCATGCTGTAATTTTTCCTATTTTCTGCAGCATCAGTCAGTGGAGGACTGCCCCTTTAAATAGGGCTCCTCCAGCTGACAGACCTTGCTGTGCATGCGCAGTCTGCCCGCCACGCAGCTCAGCAGCGGGGAACCCGGAAGCACAGGTAAGTGGCTCCAATTAGCCTGTAATTGCGTGCAGAGCACAATGATTTCACCGGGCGCGTTACCCACGCGCCCAGTTGACCCCCCGCTGAGAACCCGCCGCCCTGCTAATATCGAGCCCACAGTCTCAAGATTAGAGGTCGTCCATTTAGGACCGAGGTGAGGAAAAAATTCTTCACTCAGAGGGTTGTGAATCTTTGGAATTCTCTACCCCAGAGGTCTGTGGATGCTCAGTCGTTGAGTATATTCAAGACTGAGATCGATGGATATTTGGAATCTAAGGAAATCAAGGGATATGGGGGTAGGACGGGAAGTGGAGTTGAGGTAGAAGATCAGCCATGATCTTATTGAAAGGCGGAGCAGGCTCGAGGGGCCGTATGGCCAACTCCTGCTCCTATTTCTTTTGTTCTTGTGTTCTTATGCTGTGTGGGAGTGAGCAGGGGATAGTTTACGATGGAAACACGTGCTAGATGGGCCGAATAAACTCCCTCAGAATCTTCTTTATGAGCTCTTCTACACATAAGGGGTGGAATTACATAAGCAGAAATGTGAGAAACTACCTCACTACTATTCTGTGTAGATTTTAATTCACAGTACAACAGATTTCATCCAGATGCATGAATTGGAGGTGTGTGTTTGCAAACACAAAGTTCTGGAATATTGTACCTCCAAGTATAACATCAACAACCAGTTAGAACAAACTAGTGAGTACCAGCAAAGCTGACTTTTTCTTTCCCTTGCATCAGGGGTTTGTCTTAATGAGGTACAAGCTTCTCGCTACTGATTATAATGATGGGTCTATCAGAAAAAGTTTGTGATAATGAAGTCCCGATGGCATGCGGGCATTTAATACTCGAAGCATACAGACTCAGTCACTCACAAGGTTAGTTCCTTTAGAAGCACGCAGATTGCTCATGTCTATTAGTGTAAGGATCATGTATGTCTCAGTGCCACATCCTGTACATCGAACCTATAAAGTGAGCACGGTGTATACAAATCACAGCAGAGATGCTGATGTTTGAGAGCAGGAAAAATTGCACCGGTGACATAGGTGCCAGTACGCATTTGTCTCTTCTTTCTACTCTACGCACAGCATATGTCTCCTTTACAGACAATGTTCAGCTTCCATATGATATGCGTCCGATCAGGTTGGAGCAGAGCAGAGGGAGCCTTGCTGTACATTTGACTGGTATTGTACCTGATCCGATGCTGACACAGAGAGTACAAAATAGTTCCGTTCCCTCAGCATAAATCTGAACAGACAAAGGTTACTGAAGTACAATTTGCTATATAAATGGTAGTGTTGTGGATATGATACTGAACCAGTAAACCAGAGGCTGTCCAGCCCTCAAAATAGGCCATCAAAAACCACACAGAATCCACCACCATCTATTGTTGGCCAGGACAACTCCCAAGCTCATCTTTAAATAGGGTCATAGGATCTTTCAAATCCACCTGGGGGGTAAACAGGGCCATGTGAAAGATGGCACCTCCAACAGTACAGTATTCCTCCAGAACTGGGTTGGATGGTCAGCCTAGGTTATGTACTCGAGTCGCCATGGGGGGACTTAAACCTGCAACCTTCACACTCAGAGGCAGGAGCAATCCCACTGAGCTAAGGCTGACACCCCTTAGAATGCAGGTCAACGTTTACCCCCAATTACAACAAAAGCAACTTTAACACGGATTGTACAAGCATTATCATTCTATTCAAAACAGCTGCCTGTTTAATCATCGTCAGGCAGAAAGAGTCCCCACGAGGATAAGTACAGGGCTATAAAGAAAAGACAGATGTTTGGTTAATCTGTGCAGTTGCTTGTTACTGCTGCTTGGATCTACTCCCGCTATCTGCAAGTGTAATCAATGAAAATGACCATTATGTCCAGCTTCACTGCACTACAATTACAATATTATTATAAGTGCAGCCATGAGACAGGTATTTGGCAGCATAGAAGAAAAGAACAATGTGAAAGCCCAGACTTTCGATATTGATGCTCTCCAGCTGAAGATATTAGAATTACTTTGAGTGTTGACATACAAGTGGCAGCTCAAGGCCACTGGTTGGTGGGTAACACGGGACTGAGATCAGAGTTATACTGGGGGAAGATTTCACTTTATTCGAAACACGCTGTTTGCAGACTAACGGTTTCACTGTAAGTAGGAAACATCCTCCTCCAGTATTGGCTCCTGGTCACGACCTCAATTCACCAGTGCCAGACAGTAGATGAGGTTTTACAAGTTCACCAGAGCTCGCCCGACACCTAGTGGGTAAAGGCACCAGCCATTGTGTCACAATAGGTCCCAGGCTCAATTTTCCATCTGTTGTTGCTGAGTCAGCTTGGTGGTGTTAGTTGAGAGATAAACTTCCTCTAGGCCACCCAAGACAGCAACACCGACAGTGCAGCACTCCCTTAGTAGTGCACTGAGATTATCTGCCTGGATGTGCTCAAGTCACTGGAGTGGGACTTGAAGCCACAACCTTCCGACTCAGGGGCAAGAGTGCTACCCACTGGGTTAAGACATGTGGAAAGAAAGATTTGCCTTTATCATGTCCCCTGAACCTTCTCATGGCGTTTTGCCACCAATGAGTTACTTTGGATGTGCGGTTACTGTAAGCCAATTTGCACACAGCAAGATCCCACAAACACCAATCAGATGAGTGACCAGTTAATTTGTTTTGGTGGTGCTGGTTGAGGGATGAATAGCCAGGACAGGGCGAAACTGCCTGCTCTGCTCAAATAGTGCTCTGAGATCTTTTATGTCACCCAAACAGGAAGACGGGGCCTCAGTTTAAGTACCTTCTTTTGGGTGGCCAACACAGTCATTCACAGGATAGAGAGCTGCCACGTCACATCAATATTTTCAGGGGGCCCACCATAAAGAACCATTGTTTTAAATTCGGTGTTTACTGATATCTGACATGGAATGTGAGTGGTTTTGATAAAGAGTGCTGGGCCAAGCTTTTTAATACAGTGCGACGGATGGCTGAGTGTGGCTGACGTACTGAGGAGTAGTCTCTGCTCTGTAATTCCCTGGTGCCTATCAATTGTAACCACATTGCTGCCATGCTCTTGATCAAATAAATAAAGCTGCCAATAAAATGTTCACTTGGGAGTTTTGACCATTAAAGGGAATTTGCGTTAACTTTTTTCAACTTGTTTTGGCCACATCTGTGTTTGGATACCAAGTCATTTTTCTTTTGCGCGTTGCTCTTCGATTTTTAGAATTTAAAATGTACTCTATGAATGGGTGTCCTTCAAGATGGCCCATGTCAATCCTCATGCTTAAATCTTCTGGGTCAGAACTCATCCCTCTACAACCTTTTCTGTTTTTGTTTTGTCAATTCTCACCCTTCCTTTTTCGAAGTTGCTGATTCCAGCTGGGGTACAACTCCAGGGAACACTTTGTGGTATCACGTCCAAGTATCCAATCTTCAAAAGGTGAATGTGGTCAGGCTACTTGAATGTCGGTGGCCGATGGGGCCCAATTGACTCGTGCGCACTGTCTGGAAGTGGCCACAGGGGGAGCTATGGAGGAGCTCTTAGTCCAGGTGGACGAAAAAGAGACTAAAAAGAACACAAAAAAAATCGATTTAAATGACAGGAATAAGCACAATTACTTTTATTAAATAAAAAGGACAGTGTACTTGCAAAGAGTACTCTGAGATAAGGCTACTGTGCATCTTTGTTAGATTGTGTTCTTTTAATTCCTGGAATCTGTATCCAGTACAAAAACTTTGACATCCTTTGAGATCGGGCCATTAATTTTCCAAGTACCTTTCAGAAACTGTTCTTAATCATTTTGGCAAGGTAGTTCTTTACCACTGACGTCACTTTCTGCAGATTCAGTAAAGTCCTGTATATTTAGACGGTCTCCACGGATTCCACTGCAATCAATAAGTAAAACAACTTGTATTTCTATAGCAGTCCTCATGGGTAGGAACTGTCTCAAAGCGCTTTCCATTAGGGGAGCAGATGCTGAGTGGGAACTGAAAAGGGAAAAATGGAAGGGTTTAGAGTGGGGGAGGTCAAAGAAATGGTGAGGAGGTTCGTGAAAGGAGGGAGGGTGGTGGAAAGGTCAAGAAAGCTAGGCAGGAGTTTCAGGAGCACAGTGGAGTGAAATGAGCGGCCACCAATAATGGAGTGGAATGAGTGGGGAACAAGGAGAGGGAGTGCGGGCACACAAGGCTAGAGGATGGGGCGAGGTCATGGTTTAAGGCGAGGATGAGAATCTTGAAGTCAACTCATTGGGGTACAGGGAGTTTGAAGAGAACGGGAGTGATGGGAGTGCAAAACTTTGTGGGTGATAGCACAGGCTGCAGGGCTTTGGATGAGTTGAAACTTAAAAATGAAAAGAAAGAACTTACATTTATATAGCGCTTTTCACAACCTCAGGACATCCCAAAGCGCTTTTCAGCAAATGAAGTACTTTCATGTAGTAACTATTGTAATATAGGAAAGACGGGAGCCAATTTGCATACAGCAAGCTCCCGCAAACAGCAATGTGATAATGACCAGATAATCTGTTTTAGTGATGTTGGTTGAGGGACAAATATTGACCAGGACACCATGGAGAACTCCCCTGCTCTTCTTCGAATAGTGCCGTGGGGTGTTTTGCGTCCACCTGAGAGGGCAGAGGGGCCTCGGTTTAACGCCTCATCTGAAAGACGGCTCCTCCGACAGTGCAGCACTCCCTCAGTACTGGCACTGGAGTGTCAACCTAGATTTTTGTGCTCAAGTCACTGGAGTGGGGCTTCAACCCACGACCTTCTGACACAGAGGCGAGAGTGCTGCCCACTGAGCAACGGCCAATACTCAAGAAAGGGTTAGAAAGGATTGAGGCGGGAGGCCGCTTAGGAGAGCGATAGAAAGGTTGAGTATCAATGAAGGCATAAAGTAGGGTTTGAGTGGCATAGGGGGAGAGGCACACAATGAGCAATGTGAAAGTGTGAGATATCAATCTGAGTATGTGGGAGAGGAAGCTGAGCTTGGGTTTGAGCAGGACAATGAGGCTGCACACCTCTTGGCCCAGTCTGAGGTGGCAGGACAAGCTGATGGAGTCAAAGCCAAGAGTGTGCAGGCACGGGTTGGGAGCTTTTGTGATGCAGCAGTTATCCTATTTAAAATTAATGACCCTGCCTACAAAATCGCCTTCTCAGAACTTGGACATTTCAAAGATACACGTCCCTGAAATGTAATCATTGGATACTGAATTAATTTAAAATTAACTCAGGTTAAGGACTTCACTAGAAACAGCAGACATCAGAATCGTCAGAAACAGATTTACAATGTGGATATATATAGTAATCAGAGCAATTCTTACCGTTCGGGGATTGGTTCATGATAGGACAATACCTCCTATCATCTCACATTCCATTTTAATTTTAAAAAAGCAGAAGACTGTCCATTTCTGTCTCATGGACTTTGAAACCACAGTGATGATATATGTATGTCACAGTGAGCCTACAATACTCACTTATCAACAGGGGAATACAACTCATAGCTGTGCAGCTGAATTTATAAGCCATTATTATCTCCATGCTTTTTTATTAAATGTCCTGATACATAAAACCCAGAAATATAACTTGTTCTGCCTGAAATTATGTTCTTAATCTTTCACCATTTGCCCCTTTGAATCCTTTCATAATTTTGAATGCTCTGACTTCATTCCCCTCTAATGAATACAGCTCTATTTATCATAACTCTTATCATAACTATGCCCTCCCATCCCTAACATCACCCTGGTGAATCTATGCAGCACTTTTAATGACCCACGTTCTTCCACAGTAGGTTAACTGACCTTTTTGCCCTTTGATAGATATTTGATAATGGAGAATAACATTTACCAGTTATTTAATGGACATTCGGGAAAGGTCCATAATCATTTCAACCAGGAAGTAGGTCAAACTCAGATTTGTAACCCGCTGACTGTAGTGTGATTGCCTGAAAAACTCAACCTGAAAGTCCATCTCCAAAGCAGAGACTAACAGCAAAATGTGTTTGTGTCTGATAAAGGTTTTTTTTTAATGCCGTAATTTTTAAAGCTCGAGAAACCCCCAGTCCTCGCCTCAATTTGAAATTTGAGTTTTCCCACTTCTTAACGTAGGAAGTTTCAGTGTCTAACAAAAAAAGTTGCCCCTTTGTACATTTGTCACCTGGCGTAACTAAGTAGTGACAACACACAGGTAGATATAGTACAGATTGCATGCACAGTAAAGCTCGTTCTGCTTGTCTATGGCCTTGAAATTAGGTTGTGTGAATATTAGTGTTGAGATGATTTATACATCCACATGAAATATTTCTTTGTCTCCCTTTTTGGTGAAAGTGTTAACCCATTTCTGTTAACCTGATTAATGTGTCCAGTAAAAGCCAGACAAAGGAATTTCATACTTAAAGTTTGTACACTAATATTCGCCCACAGTAAGTTGAAGGCCATTATGGTTTATAAAAGCATTCCCTGCTCCGCCGGTGTGATGTCTCGGTTTACCACACCAGCCACCCTTGTGGCTTCTCTCAAACCTCCTGTAATGGCAATTTTGCCAAATTCATGTTTTGTGCCACAGACTGAAGCCTACTTGGAGCTGGACTGAGAATGTCCCAACTCAACTCATTAAAGGTCCATATCACCACCAGAAATCTTCGACCCATCAGCCCAGGCTGCGTGCAGAGGTGCAGAGATTTTAAAAAGGAACTGGGTGGCACAGTTCTAGCATAAAATCTAGGCTGATACTTCAGTGCCAGTACTGAGGGAATGCTGCACTGTCGGAGGTGCCGTATTTCGGATGAGATGTTAAACGAGGCCCTGGCTGCCCTCTCAGGTGGACGTAAAAGATCCCATGGCACTATTTCGAAGAAGAGCAGGCCCCCCCCCCCACTGCCGGTGTCCTGGGTCATTATTTATCTCTCAACCAACATCACTAAAAACAGATTATCTGGTCATTATCACATTGCTGTTTGTGGGACCTTGCTGTGCGCAAATTGGTTGCCGCATTTCCTACATTACAACAGTGACTACACTTCAAAAGTACTTCATTGACTGTAAAGTGCTTTGAGACGTCCTGGGGCCTTGAAAAGCGCTATATAAATGCAAGACCTTTCTTTTTCCCCTTTAACACATTTGCAGCGCAACCTTGAATTGTCAGGAGTACAACAGCAGTTGGAAAATGGACTAAGTGTCACAGCGAGAACACAGACTCATTCCAGCACCAGACAGACACTACAGGTGAACGACTTATAGGTTAATCATTACCTCATCTTGTAAAATGAACTGCGAGTATAAATAACAACTGCCTGCACATGAAGAAATTCTCAATATTTACTGCCACACAACGGGCATGAGACAGCTATCACCTTTCACTTCAGTTGACGGGATCATGTCTCTGTCTGTCAGCACAGAATCATGGAATCATACAGCACAGAAGGAGGCCATTCGGCCCATCGTACCTGTGCTGGCTCTTTGAAAGAGCTATCCAATTAGCCCCACTCCACCACTCTGTCCCCATATTTCTGCAAATTTTTCCTTTTCATGTATTATCCAATTCCCTTTTGAAAGTTATTATTGAATCTGTTTCCACCGCCCTTTCAGGCAGTGCATTCCAGATCATAACAACCCTCTTGAGTAAAAAAACAATTCTCCTCATCTCCCCCCTGAATTTTTTTTGCCAATTATCTTGAATCTGTCCCCTCTGGTTACCGACCCTCCTGCTAGTGGAAACAGTTTCTCCAATCAAAACCCTTCATAATTTTGAACACCTCTATTAAATCTCCCCTTAACCTTTTCTGCTCTAAGGAGAACAACCCCAGCATCTCCAGTCTCTCCACATAACTGAAGTCCCTCATCCCTGGTACCATTCTAGCAAGTCTCCTCTGCACCATCTCCAAGGCCTTGACATCCTTCCTAAAGTGTGGTGCCCAGAATTGAACGCAAGTCACCAGCTGAGGCCTAACCAATGATTTATAATGGTTAACCATAACTTCCTTGTTTTTGCAATCTATGGCCCCAATATTTACAGGGAGGCGGGGAGGGAGCAGGGGATGATTTAGCGGCCAGGAAACCCGGAAATGGGGGTTTCCCTGAGGTCTTGCCCCTGAAGTAAATTTTTTTTGAATCAGTTTCCTGGCTGCAGCCAGCCAGATTGAGAGGCCGGCTGACTGTTGAACGGGTAGGCCTGCGGCTCCAGGCCGCAGCTGGGGAGCGGAGAGGAGGGAGGGAGGTGAGTTGGGCATGTGGGAGGGGGGAGATCGCGGGGCGGGGGTGGGGTGGGGGAAGGACAGGGAGTCGGACATCGGGGTGGGGGGGGGTCTGAACGCGGGGCTGGGTCTGATCCGGGGACGGAGTGGGGTCCAATCGAGGGAGGGGGGTGTCGGACAATCGAGGGGGTCTGATCGCAGAGGTGGTTTACAGGTAAGCTTGGGGGGCCCGAGGGAGGTGGGGGAAGCAATCCTGCTTCTCCTGGTCCATAAGCAGTGCTGGAAAGGCACTGAGCTATCCCATCCAGCCGTTCCCACCTCCCTTCAGCTGCAGGATTTCCCGAGGCCTTGGAAAACTCAGCCCCCAGGAGTTAAATGGAAAATGGAGGTTAAATGTGAGGCACGCAACCTTATTAAAATATTTAAATTAGGGACCTGCCTCCGGAGAGCAGGTTAGTCGCCTGCCTCTGTTAAAACCGCAAGTGGGTGCATTGGAGGCAGGTTGGGGGGGCGGGTTTCCCATTTTAAATTTTTTTAACCCTTCCCCGCCCACCTTGGGGGGTTAAAGTTACCCCCAATGTCTCTATAAATAAACCCAAGGATCCCTTATGCTTTATTAACAGGCTTATCGACATCTACCCCATATTTCTTTTCTTCCCCTCCTGAAGGCCCATGCCCTGGTTCCACGAGATCTCAGTCTTGCCCTGCTGTGCTCATGGCTGAGCCTAGACAGTGAGGGGGAGGGGGAGGCAGGGGAGAGGAGGGAGGGGAAAGAGGGCTCTAATGGCATCTGGAAAAAAGAACATTCTGGAAACGCGCAGTGAGTCGAACTTCGTCTGAAAGGGAAACATGGGTTAAAATCAGGACTGAAGAGTTATGTAAAAAAAAATAACAAGGGAAGGGAAAAAAAGATGATGTAACCTAACGTATTGTAAGTTAGACATTTCCCTGCGTCAGCAGTGGAAGGGTTTTGTCAAAGTGTCACATCTCTCCCTTCATTGTACTCTAAGCTCTGTCACAGTGGCAGTGAGCCTCTGCTCTTTGTCAGGGACTGGGAGGAGCACTCAAAATACTAAAGTGTTGGATTTAGGTGGAGGGGAGAGGGGGAAGCACGCTGTTTATTTAGAGCCCTTTAAATCCCCGGTCTGCTAGGTTTCCTCTTTCTGAAATGCTACACTGCGCGCGGTGCTAAGCGCCCAGCTTAGAGAATGCAAATGCCTCCGTCGTTCGAATCAATGAAGGTTATTCTGCCTCTGGATCCCAAAGGAGTGCCGCTATTAGCAGCTGGAAGCTGGCACGCTGAGCTGCAGCCTAATGTGGCGAGGGCCAAGGAAATAAAGCCCGTCCCTACTGTAAAGCTTTGAGGTGAAAAAAAAACAGAGCTGAAAGCCATTATACCATCATCTGTTCAACAAGAACTCCTCTTGCAGGCTCTATTGATTCTGCAAATTGGCTGTGAAATTGCTCTTGCTGTTCCCGCACTAAAATAGAACGTCTTTATCCCTAATGTGCCTGGCTTGACACGCGCACGTTTCCAGAGTTAGCAGTCTGCTGGGATAGAATGTACAGCACAGAAACAGGCCATTCGGCCCAACTGGTCTATGCTCCACACCAGACTCCTCCCACCCCTCTTCAGCTCACCCTATCAGCATATCCTTCTATTTCTTTCTCCCCCATGTGCCTCCCCTTAAATGCATCTATGCTATTCGCCTCATATTCTAACTTGGTAAAGAAGTTTCTCCTGAATTCCCTATTGGATTTATTAGTAACTATCTTATATTTATGACCACTAAGGACAGGATACCCACACAGCACTGTAAATTCTGATATGATGCCTACTTAAATTGAATTGAGTGCAGTGGGCGTGAGAGTGCCTGTGGCAAAGCTATTGAGAGACTCGTGTCAGACTGAGCACAGCAGCTAACGATACTTTTGTGCCAGGGATGAGGGGGGAAGCTAAGAGGCTGAACTGGAACACGTTGAGAAAAGGGAGAAATGCAGAGGAGAAGTGGAATTCTACAAAGGGAAACGGTGCAGATTATAAAGAAGGGCGAATTCCACCAGTGTAGCACCACTGGGGAGCCTCACTCCCTGCAATTGTCCAATAGGAGCTGGCTCACTGACTGATTGGTGTAAGATCACTCCCTGTGATTATCCTGTGGGTAAATTAAGATGCAGATCAGCCATGATCTAATTAAATGGCGGAACAGACTCAAGGGGCTGAATGGCCTGCTCCTATTCCTATGGTCCTATCTCTTAGGAGTGATAGCCTGTAGTAGATGTCACGATTTTCACCGTACAGCTAATTTTCCCAGTTAGTTTCTCCACTCAGAAGCAATTTCATTTTAATCAGTCAGTTTGAAGATGCTGGGATTGTATCTCTCTCTATGCTTTGCCTAACGTAAGCAAAGTTTGCAGCTGGTTAGTGGAACAGGTGGTCTTCCAGATGGCCAACGCTCAGCTCACTCTTTAAAATTAATGTGCCAGTGAGAGGTGTGCTTCCCGACTGTTACATTAACCAGCTGGTCTTACACACTCAACGCACACTTTCCACAGGTGACCTTCCAAATGCCAAAGGAGGTCTTCACGGTTAGCACGAGATTCCTTTTGTGACTTAAGACTCAACCGGATGACCAGGCTGAGATCGAGATGGTTCTGAAGTGATCTGAGATCTATGCCTCCATGGACCAGCAGGTGGCGCAGTGAAAGGTTGCAGGGTAAAGTTCAGAAGCACATGGCCCTTCCCAAGGAGAGAGGCAACAGCTGCCCAATACTGGGCATGTATCTGGGCTCATTTGTCCCTTTTAAATGCTGCCCGTATCCTAACTCGTAGCAAGTCCTGTTCACCCATCAACCCCTGTGCTCACTGACATACACTGGCTCCCGATCCGGGAACGCCTCGATTTTAAAATTCTCATCCTTGTTTTCAAATCCCTCCATGGCCTCACCCCTCCCTATCTCTATAACCTCCTCCAGCCCTACCACCCTCCGAGATCTCTGCGCTCCTCCAACTCTTGCCTTTTGCGCATCCCCGATTTTAATCGCGCCACCATTGGCGGCCGTGCCTTCAGCTGCCTAGGCCCTAAACTCTGGAATTACTTCCCCAAACCTCTCCGCCTCTCTCTCCTCCTTTAAGATGCTCCATAAAACCTACCTCTTTGACCAAGCTTTTGGTCATCTGTCCTAATATCCCTTTATGTGGCTCGGTGTCAAACTTTGTTTGATAAACGCTCCTGTGAAGCACCTTGGGATGTTTTACTATGTTAAAGACGCTATATAAATGCAAGTTGTTGTTGTTTTTGTTATCCAATGGCCGGGGAGCGGCAATATCTGAGGAAAGTGTGCATTGAGACTGTCGGACCAGAGGGGCAGTGAACCGAAACTTTAACACATTGAGCTGATTAAAATTATAAATGCCAGTGAGGGGGAAGAGGAAGAAGCCATGCCTGCAAAAATACCCTCCCACCCACAGGCAGTCATGTTTTTAGACATTTCCCCCTATGATTTTTAGCTATTTCTACCATGGCAGATCAGCTGCCCTACAAATGGGCAACGCAAATATACGTCTTTAATCAAGATCGAATCAAAGAAACAGTCGGTGAAAACCACTTGTGCTGGTAGACAATGGAGACTTAGATCTCAGTTCACTTCAGAACCATTTCAATCACAGGCCAGTTAGTTTAACATCTGTGGTAGGGAAACAATTGGAATCTTTAATTAAAGGTGAAATTAATAATGACGAAGCTCTAGTTGAAGACAAGCAGCTAACATGGATTTCAGAAAGATCTTACCTGACAAACCTGATAAGAATTCTTTGAGGAGGTGACAGATATGGTGGCTGTGGGAAATGCAGTGGATGTGGAGTACATGGACTTTCAGAAAGCTTTTGACAAGGTACCACATAGGAGACTACTGTGTGAGTGTATACATATACATATATGCACACATATACATCTACACCTATATACATACCTACATCTATACACATACACATATGCACATACACACATGCATATACACACCTACATATATACATGCATATATATACAGACATATATGCACATACATATACACACATACATACATATACACACACATACATAAATACACACGGTAAATACATACACATCCAGACACACTATTTGCAGTAATGATGACATTATCTTTCTGTGTAAATGTCAACAGACATGAGTATCACAGAGCAAATCGCTGTTAGCACAAAAAAGGCCAAAAACCGAATAAAATGACACTACAAAGCCTTACTGTAACAGATATCCTGGATTGACTTCAAGGTGGTAATCTAAACTCAGCGTCATAGTTATGAAATCATTTCAGCTCCCCTTATAACATAATTTGAACCCCGCTGTTGAATTACTTCTTGCAATCACTCCCAGGCATCTATTACCCTCTATTTGCTGTGCTATTAAAGGAAATGTCTTCTTCATGTCAGCTGCTAATGAGAAAGCTTAGTGTGAAAGCATCATAAATTTTATATCAACTGCGCGTATAAATAACTCACTTCAACTATCAAGGGTCTGTTCAAAGAAAATCTTCAGTGGGAACGAGTTGAAATTCATAGCTGTTTACCTCAATATCCAAAGCTCGATAGGACTCCGTAAAAAGGAACAAAAAAGATCAGAATGGAGAGGAAGGTGGGAAGGTAATGAGAACCTGGAATCTGAAGAAGTTATAATCAGCACTGGGATGATTAAGAGTTAGATTAACAATGTACACGTTTTGGTTGACACTATAGGAGAAGACATACAAATATTATGACCTTGCTTTCCTATACCCCTGGGATATATCAAAGGAGTATTCCAGGATACCATAATGAAGACGTGCTTTCTTTCCTGGAACTTAATTCCAAAATGCTAATTAAAATCATAAAAAGAAAAACCTGGGACTAGGTATTGGAATGGTTGGAATGTTCATCCTTTCGCTGCTTAGACATGTGTTTCAAATCCTGACCATACACTGATGATTTTCTGTGATTCTATACTGATGGAATGAAAGCTTCCTCTCTCTGACAGCTGCAATAAATGCTGAAGCTACGTGGAACGTACATTAAATTTTTGTAAAATGTTGCTGCCTCCATTTATCCTGCTTCCCATCACCTCTGTCCTCACCAACCTCCCCCAATACATTGAATTCAAGATCTTGGTCCTCATTTGCAATTCTCTCCATTGCCCTGATCCACCTTCCATCCACAACATCTTTCAACCCTTTCCTTGATGGCTCCATGGGTAGAAGGTGCAAGATGTTATCAAGTCCCTCCAGGAAGGCAGCCTCATCTCACATTGACTTTCCAAGGATCAAACACTCAAGTCATCATTACCTCCATATGATGAAGTGGGAGTGTTGGCTCTCCACAATGGACTTAAGTGAGTTGTTGTCCAGAGGTATTAGTGATGGTGCTAAGGTTCGCCTCATAAAGCCCACACAAGCATTGACCTATTGGCCTGGAAGTTCCTGCAGCAGAACAGAACCCCTGCATCTCATCCTAGGCCGGAAACCCGGTCCCAAAGTCCGAAGACAGGGTCATTTGCATAATCAAGACAGGCTGCCAGCACCTGCTAGGACACTTAAGAGGCGACCCACTCCTGGCCCCCTCCTCCACCATTTACCTGAGCTAACCCTCCCGTCTAAGGCGGAGTGGAGTCCTCCCAAGGCCTCAATTGGGCGGAAGAAAATATATTTCTTTCAATTTTCCGGGATCTCTCGGAAGCGACTCAGCATTAGAGAAGGTCATAGAGATTCCCTCTGGCTTTGATTAAAAGGAAAGAAAGGCTTACATTTATATAACGCCTTCGAAATAGGGCCATGTGATCTTTAACGTCCGCCTGAGAGGGAAGATGGGGCCTCAGTTTAATGTCTCATCCAAAAGACGGCACCTCCGGCAGTGCAGCACTCCCTCAGTACTGCACTGGGAGTGTCAGTCTAGGTTTTGTGCTCAAGTCCCTAGAGTGGGGCTTGAGCCCACAACCTTCGAATGTCAGAGGCAAGAGTGCTACCCACTGAGCTATGGTAGAGTGCTGTGGAGTGTCCACCTTAACTTTTGGCCAAATCAAATACCTCATTTACAGCAGCCTCCCTTGAACCACCAGCCATGGGCAGATACAGGGAGCTACATTTTACTATGTGCCACTGCAGCAATTTACAGTCCTAGTGTTAGAAACATCGAACATTGTGTAATACTACAGAGTCGCAGGTTATGATACTTGAATGTGTCAACAAGTTGTTACAAGCATATCAGGCTCACTTTTCAGCAAAGTTAATAAGGTTTCTGAGCAGCACCTTATGAAAATGGGAGCTTCCTTTCATAAATATTCAAAACAAATTGCAACAAAGTGAGCTTGAAATTCCTGAGGAAGCCTTATTTGCATGTTCTAGCCAAACTCATAAATGTTGTGACTGAGAATCTGTTGTGTTTGCAGCAACAGCTTAATGACAAGCACCTTCTGAAGATCAGTACTGAATGAATGTTTAGAATGAATTAATCAAATGGAAAGTTATTACTTTTGTTTAATAGGAGTCCACAGTCTAGAAGAGTGTTGTCCAATACGTCAGCCATTAGCCACATGTGGCTAATTGGGAATCCAGATGTGGCTAATTGGATTTCTGATCAGTAAATTAAAAAATGAGTAATAGGCACCGTGGTTGGGCATGTGATCTCGATACTCGTGTTTTCACGGTGTACACTTGTGAACTTTAACCTTTCTGTGCAATTGTTGGTAAAATGGTTAGACGTAAAGCAGAGTGCGTGAGTGATTTTTGATCGTTGTCAGTCATTTATTTCCTTGGTTACTGAATGGTGGGAGATATTTGTTAAGTAAATATACACATGCGAAGTACACTTACTTATATTGTGTGAGGCCCAAGTGCTTCACAGGAGCGTAATCAGACAGAAATTGAGACAGAGCCAAAGAAGGAGACATTAGGACAGGTGACCAAAAGCTTGGTCAAAGAGGTAGGCTTTAAGTAGTATCTTAAAGGTGGAGAGAGAAGCAGAGAGGTTTAGGGAGGGAATTCCAGAGCCTGGACAGCTGAAGGCACGGCCGCCAATGGTGGGGTGAAGGAAATCGGGGATGCGCAAGAGGCCAGAGTTGGAGGAAGCTGAGATCTCGGAGGGTTGTAGGGCTGGAGGAGGTTACAGGATAAGGAGGGCCGAGGCCATGGAGAGATTTGAACACAAAGATGAGAATTTTAAATTTGACGCGTTCCCGGACTGGGAGCCAATGAAGGAGTGTGAGCACAGGGGGAGATGGATGAATGGGACTTGGTGCGAGTTAGGATACAGGCAGCAGAGCCCCGCCCCCACTCAAAAAACCAGAAAACACGAGTTTCCAGCATTTAGATTCAAAACTTCAGATGCAGAAAATCACTGTTTCTGGTGTTTTATTACAATTTCTTAATGTCTCTCTACTGAGACCCACACTATATTTTCTATATCTTTGAATGCTTTTTTATTCCATCAGAATCTGTTATATTAAAAAGAGTAAAGCTTCTACCATTGCATTTTCTCAAACAAGCGTTTAATGTGCATAAATGATGGTTTGATGGCTTCAAACTTTATCTTATGAGGAACTTGAAGAAGGAAGATGGCAGAAGTTCTATGCTTTCCTCGGGCCCCAATTGTTTACTCTGATTTTCACTTGTTTTACATTCCGGCCCATGAGATTCTCAGGAAATTTCGGCATAAGTTGCCGTCGGCAAGATTGGCATAGAAACCACTGTAAATTTGGGTGTAATTTCTGTGCAAGTGCAATCCAGGAAATTCCGTGCCTGTTAGTCACGCTACGTACAAATCCCCTCCTTACCAATTTCGAAAGGTAACTGCTGATAAAGTTACATCGAAGGGAGGGTGGAAGAGAGAAAAATAATGAAGTGATCATTAAAACTTTATTTTATTGACAGGCTTACCATTAGGGTTGCCATATTGTTTCCAGATTCAAAAAGTGGACAAGGGATTGAGATCATTGTTTGAGGTTTGTTGCTAATGATAATTAATTGGAAACGTTAATGACTAAATGTCTCCATTTCATGATGTGGAGATGCCTGAGGAAGGAGGAAGCCTCCGAAAGCTTGTGAATTTAAAATAAAATTGCTGGACTATAACTTGGTGTTGTAAAATTGTTTCCATTTCATGAGACACAGAATGCGATAGGGAATAAAAGGATTTATTTTAAAATTATGATTCTCAGTGTCCAATTTATAATTTCCAAGCAGGCCACTAAAACCAATTCAATCAATCGAAAACCAGATTACATAGAATTTTACAGCACAGAAACAGACCTTTCAGCCCAACTGGTCTATGCTGGTGTTTATACTCCATGCAAGCCTCCTCCCTCCCTACTTCATCTCACTCTATCAACATATCCTTCTATTCCTTTCTCCCTCATGTATTTATCCAGCTTCCTCTTAAATGCATCTATGCTGTTCGTCTCAACTACTCCTTGTGGTAGTGAGTTCCACATTCTAACCACTCTCTGGGTAAAGAAGTTTCTCCTGAATTCCCTATTGGATTTATTAGTGACTATTTTATATTTATGGCCTCTAGTTTTCAAATCCCTCACAAGTGAAAACACCCTTTCGACGTCTACCCTATCAAACCCTGTCATAATTTTAAAGACCTCAATCAGGTCACCCCTCTTCTTTTTTGTAGAGAAAAGAGTCCCAGCCTGTTCAGTCTTTCCTGATAGTTATAACCTCTCAGTTCTGGTATCATCTTTGTAAATCTTTTTTGCACCTTCTCCAATGCCCATGCTCGTCCCCTTACGGAACAGCTTTATGCTTCATCCTGGGGGAAAAAAATATGGTGTTCTCCTATTTAGACATAAGAACATAAGAAATAGGAGCAGGAGTAGGCCATACAGCCCCGCGGCCCCACTCCGCCGTTCAATAAGATCAGGGCTGATCTTCAACCTCAACTCCACTTTCCCGCCCGATCCCCATATCGCCTTGATTCCCTTAGTGTCCAAAAATCTATCGATCTTAATCTTGAATATACTCAACGACTGAGCATCCACAGCCCTCTGGGGTAGAGAATTCCAAAGATTCACAACTCTCTGAGTGAAGAAATTTTTCCTCATCTCAGTCCTAAATGGCCGACCTCTTATCTTAATAATATGACCCCTAGTTCTAGACTCTCTAGCCAGACAAATATAAGAGGATAACATTCTCAACAAACAGTTGAGAAACTTTCTAAACATAGGCCGTGTTTGTTGAAGATGCCATTATTTATATTTCAAACTTCACAGAACACATGGCTTAGAACGCCAATAAAACATTAAGTGTGGAAGGGAACGCACCAAGGGGGCACTAAATCTGGCAAGAGCTGTCACCCCTGTCCTGGGTTCAGCAACTCGTTGATAAATAATAAATCAATAACTGAAAACTCCATTCAAAATACATAGGTATATATATGGAGACCACTATTTTCAAAGCACTTCATATCTTCAAAGAGCTATACTTAACAAAATTGCAGTGTGTACAAGAGGGAAGCAGGAAGAAAATAATAAATGTGATGAAGAGGGAGGAAGCCCAGGGATAGTGAAATGATTCATTTATTACTGGGAAACATGGGCCAGAATTAGAAGAAGATCTCTTAATAATGGCAAAAGCAGTTCACACAGGTTGGCATTTACTTTGAAGATCAGCTTGTAGCCAAGTACATTCAATTTAACAGTGGCTGTGGGCCAGCCAATTTATAATGAGAGGAAAAAGTGATTCATTTTAAAGCAGCATGTCTCTCCAAGACAGAATAATCCAGGGAGCGTTGTAACATCTGCAGTGCAGTCCGCAGTTGCCAAAGCACTGGTCTTTTTTCAAAACAAACGTTTAAGAGCTTGATTTTTATTCCTTTGATCGTTGAAATTTCTAACTTTAATTCCATTAGTTAAATGAGTTACTATAAATGCTGAGCCTCCTCGAGAAGGGAGGGAATGTACAAGGTCCTCCATTTCCCACCAGCCAAAGACTCTCCGTTACATAGAATTAACAATTACACCAAATTGCATTTATATAGCGTACAGGGTGGATAAAGGGGAACCAGTGGACATAGTGTATTTAGACTTCCAGAAGGCATTCGACAAGGTGCCACATAAAAGATTATTACTTAAGATAAAAAATCACGGGATTGGTGGTAATATTCTGGCATGGGTGGAGGATTGGTTATCGAACAGGAAGCAGAGAGTTGGGATAAATGGTTCATTTTCGGACTGGCAACCAGTAACCAGTGGTGTTCCACAGGGGTCGGTGCTGGGTCCCCAACTCTTTACAATCTATATTAATGATTTGGAGGAGGGGACCGAGTGCAACATATCAAAATTTGCAGATGATACAAAGATGGGAGGGAAAGTAGAGAGTGAGGAGGACATAAAAAACCTGCAAGGGGATATAGACAGGCTGGGTGAGTGGGCGGAGATTTGGCAGATGCAATATAATATTGGAAAATGTGAGGTTATGCACTTTGGCAGGAAAAATCAGAGAGTAAGTTATTTTCTTAATGGCGAGAAACTGGAAAGTACTGCAGTACAAAGGGATCTGGGGGTCCTAGTGCAAGATAATCAAAAAGTTGGTATGCAGGTGCAGCAGGTGATCAAGAAAGCCAACGGAATGTTGGCTTTTATTGCTAGGGGGATAGAATATAAAAACAGGGAGGTATTGCTGCAGTTATATAGGGTATTGGTGAGACCGCACCTGGAATACTGCATACAGTTTTGGTCTCCATACTTAAGAAAAGACATACTTGCTCTCGAGGCAGTACAAAGAAGGTTCACTCGGTTAATCCCGGGGATGAGGGGGCGGACATATGAGGAGAGGTTGAGTAGATTGGGGCTCTACTCATTGGAGTTCAGAAGAATGAGAGGCGATCTTATTGAAACATATAAGATTGTGAAGGGGCTTGATCGGGTGGATGCAGTAAGGATGTTCCCAAAGATGGGTGAAACTAGAACTAGGGGGCATAATCTTAGAATAAGGGGCTGCTCTTTCAAAACTGAGATGAGGAGAAACTTCTTCACTCAGAGGGTGGTAGGTCTGTGGAATTTGCTGCCCCAGGAAGCTGTAGAAGCCACATCATTAGATAAATTTAAAACAGAAATAGACAGTTTTCTAGAAGTAAAGGGAATTAGGGGTTATGGGGAGCGGGCAGGAAATTGGACATGAAGCTGAGTTCGGATCGGTCAATGCCCTGTGGGTGGCGAAGAGGGCCCAGGGGCTGTGTGGCCGGGTCCTGCTCCTACTTCTTGTGTTCTTTAGATTTGTGGTTGGGATCAGATCAGCCATGATCTTATTGAATGGCGGAGCAGGCTCGAGGGGCCGATTGGCCTACTCCTGCTCCAATTTCTCATGTTCTTATGTTCTTATGTTCTTAACATAGTAAAATGTCCCAAGGCGCCTCACAGGAGCAATTATCAAACAAAATTTGACACTAAGCCACATAAAGAGATATTAGGACAGGTGACCAAAAGCTTGGTCAAAGAAGTAGGTTTTAAAGAGCGTCTTAAAGGAGGAGAGTGAGGTAGAGAAGCAGAAAGGTTTAGGGAGGGAATTCCAGAACTTGGGGCCTAGGCAGTTGAAGGCACGACCGCCAATGGTGGCGCGATGAAAATCGGGGATGCGCAAGAGGTCAGAATTGGAGGAGCGCAGAGATCTCAGAAGGTTGTAGGGTTGGAGAAGGTTACAGAGATAGGCAGGGGTGAGGCCATGGAGGGATTTGAAAACAATGATGAGAATTTTAAAAATCGAGGCGTGGCCAGACGAGGAGCCAATGTAGGTCAGTGAGCACGGGGGGCTGGATGAACAGAACTTGGTGCAAGTTAGGATACGGGCAGCAGAGTTTTGGATGAGCTCAAGTTTACGGAGAGTGCAAGGTGGGAGGGCTGCCAGGAGAGCATTGGAATAGTCAAATCTAGAGGTAACAAAGGCATGGTTGAGGGTTTTGGCAGTAGATGAGCTGAGGCAGGGGTGGAGATGGGCAATGGTACGGTGGTGTACGGAGGCAGTCCTGGTGATGGAACGGATAGGGGGTCGAAAGTTCAGCTCAGGGTCAAATAGGACACCAAGGTTGCGAATGGTCTGATTCAGCCTCAGACAGTGGTCAGGGAGAGGGATGGAGTCGGTGACTAGGGAACATGCCCTCCCAGCCTGTGTGAACTGCTTTTGCTTTTATTAAGAGATCTTCTGCTAATTTGGGCCCATGTCTCCCACTAATAAATGAACCATTTCACTATCTCTGGGCTTCCTTCCTCTTGTATGCACCGCAATTCATTAAGGATCGCTCTCTGAAGAGAAAGATACCTGTTCGGATCTGCCATTCTCAGGAAATAAGTTTAATGAGCTGTATTCAAATTGCAAATACTTCATTAAAGAGCAGAGCTAATTTATCAAGGGCAGCAATACACTCATAAAATATTTCATTTGGAACTGAATTTTGGATTCCTGGGTAAATTCAAAGCCATTATTTTAAGCCGCAGCTATTTTCTAAGCTTGTGACTACAATGCTGTAAAGATAAATTGGATGGAAGCATGAGTTTTATGTCCCTGTGGCACTATTACCTCCTCCAGCAGAGCCATAAACATTAAGGAGGACCTGGTCTCTAAGATTGATCACTGTTGAAGCTCCACAGATAGCCTCGCGCATGGGGAATGCTCCAGAAACCTTTGCTGCTGAATCTGAACTTCTCCCGCCAATCCCATCTTCCAACTTTCTCTCTTCTCCCCATCACCCAATGTTTCTTTGTTCGACGGTTGAAAGGATGGGTGAACAGGCCCAAACAGTACTGCAGCTCTTGTAGTTATGAAAGATGACTAAGCCGAGAGAAAATAGATTGGCCAGCAATCTTCATTTTTCAAGTAAAATAGTTCTCACAAGCAAACATCACGGCTAATGGTCCAAGGCAAGAATGGCCCACTTAAAAGGGCATTACATCATCCCATCACAAAGCCCCCCCCCATATTCCATACACACCATATTGGTCCTTCCATTCTTTTACAATAGCAGGGGACATATTTCCCGATCAAAGCATAGGAACAAATGTTTCTCCTCACTAAGACAGGGGGTTTATTCTGCTATTTGCACTAACTTTACCACACTGGTTATCACAGTTTGTGATATTTTAATACAGTCATTAATCTGTTTAAAATAAACAGGAATTTGACAGGATCGTGCTGAAAATAACACACAGAGGAAATCAGCCCTCCCCCTTATGAAACAGAGCAGTGCATTGCCATACTTATGTCTTTGCCCCTCCCCATCCTTCCTTCGCCTCACCATTGGAGGCCGTGCCTTCAGCTATCTGGGCCCTAAGCCCTGGAATTCCCTCCCTCAACCTCTCCGCCTCTCTCTCCTCCTGTAAGACCCTCCTTAAAACCTACCTCTTTGACTAAGCTTTTGGTTGCCTGTCCTAATGCCTCCTTCTTTGGCTCTGTGTCAATTTTTGTCTGATAATCGCTCCTGTGTAGCGCCTTGGGACATTGTACTACATTAAAGGCGCTATATAAATGCAAGTTGTATTGTCGTTGTTGTGTAATGGAGTGGTAGGACATAGTTTTTGAAGCCTGCCCAATGTCTCAGTTGGTAATGGCAACTAAATCGCACAGACCAGAAGATACTAAGTTAGCTGATCTCAGCAAAGGCAGTGCTAGGAGACCTATTATTGCATTCAAGACCCCTGGGCTAAGGAAGGGGGAAAAAATAAATCGCTGCCCCTTTTACATTGCCCTGGGACTTCCAGAGCATTCCAGGGTGAGGCAGATCAGCACTGCCTCTGTATTTAGCACAGGCCCGAAAATACCATTCTAATGAGGTGGGACAGGACGTTTCCAACTTCCTGCCGGATTTTCCGGAATGAACACTCACTGGTCGGTTGGAGAAAGAGTTTTAACATCTCTTCTCTCTCCCCCCCCTCCCCTCTCCCAGTATGTGTAGGTACAATTCGGATCTTCTGGCTCCTGATCTCCATCAGATGGTCCCGAGCCCACAGGCCCGGCACCTAGCTGCATGGCCTGCTGCTGCATCACCTTCCGGCTCCTTCCGCCAGAGCTAGGTCCATTCAGAGGGAGGTTTGTAAATTGGCACATGCTTGTAAGTTCCTGTTTCAAGGTCAGGAGAAATCAGCATGAGATTCCTGTCTCTTTTTTTTATATACTTTTGACATGTTGAAGTGTTACAGGCAGCTCCAGACACAAGACGAGATAGGAGATAGAGAGATATTCTAACAGTGAGCCAATCACAAAGAATTAGCATTGTGTGATCTACTAAACTGCCTAATAATTGGGTGGTTTTACCATTAGCCAGTCAAGTTCGGCTATGTGTGTAAAACTTTGTATCAAATCACTTGGTTACATCACATCATTGCTTGGCCAATCACATTTGACCTTGGTGGTTTCCTACTCTTTAATCCTTGCATCTTCACCTGGTTTCTTTGAGTAAGGACCTGATGAACCAATAGAGCTCCACCTGACAGACTTGCCTCATTTCCAACACCATGGCTATGTTACATCAACATACCATAGGCTCTTTATTGGCTATTTTCAGCCCAGCCTTTTTCACTCCCCCCCCCACCTCCCCCCGCAGAGCTTCGGAAAATACGAGAATCAAACCAGATCTGAACAGAGAAAAGAACGGTAAAGGTTTTCACGTGGAGACCCTTCCCAGAATTGGAAAAGGAAGGCAGGAGAGCCTCCATACCAGGCGGGACAGAGAAAAGTGTGGAGGTAGGAAAACAGACAAGGGTCACCCCTGAAGATAATGCTATCGTCTGTTACAGAAGGCCAGCTAATGGATTTAATAGCCTGTGAACAGATTATTTTTAAGAAGTTGGAAAGTGGTGAAAAAAGAGCTTTATGTTATACAAAGGTCAGTCTGTGAAAATTGGTTCAAGCAGAAGCCCAATCACCACCTTCTCAGAGCAAATAGTGATGGACAATAACTGAGGCCTTGCCAGAATCTCCCACTTCCAGCAATCAATTTTTTAAAAAAGCATTACCTTCACCTAGAAATTCACTTAGAGTTGGGGTTGCTTAGAACTGAGAGTAGATTACACCTCAAAAGGGAGCATCATCCACAGTCACATTTAAGATGATTGGCAAAAGAACCAAAGGCGACACGAGGAAATCTTTTTTACACAGCGAGTGGTTAGGATCTGGAATGCACTGCCCGAGGAGGTGGTGGAGGCAGATTCAATCATGGCTTTCAAAAGGGAACTGGATAAGTACTTGAAAGGAAAAAATTTGCAGGGCTACGGGGAAAGGGCGGGGGAGT
Source organism: Heptranchias perlo (assembly GCF_035084215.1). Lineage (NCBI taxonomy): Eukaryota > Metazoa > Chordata > Chondrichthyes > Hexanchiformes > Hexanchidae > Heptranchias > Heptranchias perlo. Next base: position 11,881,905 of record NC_090346.1, read on the forward strand.
GGGACTAGCTGGATTGCTCTTGCATAGAGCCGGTGTGGACTCGATGGGCCGAATGGCCTCCTTCCGTGCTGTAACCTTTCTATGTTTCTATGACTCTTATGGAAGTAAGACCAGAGAATGTTTATTCCATTGGGAAGGACACACAGAGAATTTGTTTTTTTTGATAGTTTCTAAATTAACTCGGAAAGCCGACCGCAAAATAAAACTTTACGGTACGTTATATCTCTCTCCGAATAAGAGATTTACCATTCGCATTTTCATTTATTCCTCGGTTTTCATTCTCTTACTTGTCATGTTTTTGTGCCATTATCTGTTTTCATCTTTTTATTGATGTGGAGATGCCGGTGATGGACTGGGGTTGACAAATGTAAACAATCTTACAACACCAAGTTATAGTCCAACAATTTTATTTGAAAATCACAAGCTTTCGGAGGCTTCCTCCTTCCTCAGGTAAATGTTCACCTGAGGAAGGAGGAAGCCTCCGAAAGCTTGTGATTTTCAAATAAAATTGTTGGACTATAACTTGGTGTTGTAAGATTGTTTACATCTTTTTATTGGTAGGGAGCTGACACTCTACAGAAATGATTAAGTTGGAGACAATAAAAAAACAAATAATGCTCCCCTACAAAAATGGTATAAATCAGCCAATGATCACTCGGCAGTTGTCTACAGGTGATATGTAACAGTGCGGCACTAGAAGTGTCTCTGCTTAAGTTTGGCCGAGGAATTTATAGGGCGTGAAAACCACATGAGTTAAGGAGTGTGATGTGTCCAGAAAACAATAAAGGTTGTTACAATGGTAAAGGGAACTGTGTTACTGGAAAGTCAATGAACATAACCATATTGACTGTCCAATCAATCAATCAATCACCTTGATCACCCACTGAACGATGCTGAAAGCTCTCAGTAGAGCAAATATATTGGGAGTAAATTTTACGATTTAGCACTCCCAACGCAGAGCTTCGTATGACTGGAGCCCAGATTGGGAATTTGGGCAAAGAGGTCACAGGCTGCAAGATTTTCTATCCGTCAAAGTTAATTTTGAACATGCACTTGACATATCAGGACGATGGTCTCTTTTCATTACTGAGAAACCTAGGTGAAGGCCCACGGTGCAGGACACCACCAAGGTTGGGAAGACTAATTAAACCTAGTGGTGCGGGTTCGATGACACCAAGCTAGGATTTTAAAAAGCCTATGGATTTAAGAGGAAATAGAGGCTGAGAGAGGTGAGGAGCTCCTCAGATCTGAGATTAAGAAATGGTCAAAGAGTCAAGAAACTGAAAGAGTTTGAAACTGGAAGAAGGGAGGATAAGATAAAGTTCAAGGAATTGTAAGTATTCTGAGACAGGGGAGATAAAGAGAGAGTTGGACAACTATCTCAGACATTGAAACATCCTTGTGGGATCTGGCTATATTTGTAAAAGGTGGAGTTCCATCTGAGAAATATGAATCCAACTGGTAGATCTTTCCATATTCTTATCAGAAAGTGCCCCCCTAAATGTCCCAGAGTCTTTGCATCAACAATCTGAACCAGATGTATAAATTCTGGAATAGCTCAGTCAATATCCAGCAGTGGCCAGGCCTAAATCACATCACCCCCCGCCCCCAAACCCCCCCACCCCCCAAGATCGCCACATAGTTCAGGATACTAAGATGAGAGGCACAATGTTTTCCCACATATTCAGGACAACCATAATGTTTTAATTGAAAAAAGCTTCTCTCCTAATTGGGATTTGCAATCGAGGCAAGCATCTTCCGGAAGGTGAGGCATTGGTGGCCGAGTTTTGTTACTCAGTCTTTGGCCTGCGGAAGACTTTTCCGTTTTTACTAAATGAGACTGGCACAGCCAACCGATCCTCACTTTCACTTGGGCCTGGCCGGCTGCCGGTTTCAATCAGCCAGGCTTTATCATACTCTCCTGGGGCAGCTCAGGAACCTGTTGAAGGTGTAAGTCGAGCTGTCATGGTGGCTGCCCACCATTAATTATGGATCTCGCCTCCTAATGAGTTTTCCATCCACTTACACTAAATGCGACATGTATTGTTCTCGGTCAGATTACCATGTGTGATAACAATATTCAAGGTCATAGCTTTCCAAACCTACCTCTAACAAGCTTCTCAATATGCATGACATGCGCATGGGAAACAATCAGTAGGTGTTCGATGAAGGGTCCCACCAGGAGCAATGCCCACTCTTTCTCTCTCAGATGCTGACTGGCCTGCTGTGTGCACTCAGTATTTTCTTAAATTATTCTGTAATACAAGTACATTATTCTACATCATGCTAGGTTCTCCCTGGATTACTACTGCAGTGTTAGAAGAAGGTATTAGCTTTCATATCTGTGGCAATTGATATGTGTACTTATTATAAATTAATGTGCTTGTTTACACTGCTTAACCATGAAATGTATGGTCTTAAATTTTTTATTTGCTTATTCAGGTTTCAGAACAGCATTGATCTCCCTGACCTCACATGCAGGTATTTCATTCAGTAAATTTTAATCACCTGTCCAAAGATACTGCCTTCCGATTGACCCATTTGAACCCTGAATGCCAACTGCAGCTCTCCTTCCCTGCAATGGGCTTGCAATCAAATAAGAAAAGAAAGAACTTGCATTTATATAGTGCCTTTAACGACCCAAAGCACTTTACAGCCAATCAAGTGCTTTTGAAGTGTAGTCACTGTTGTAATGTAGGAAACCGAGCAGCCAATTTGTTGCCAGCAAGATCCCACAAACAGCAATGTGATAATGGCCACATAATCTGTTTTTTAGGTGTTGGTTGAAGGATAAATATTGGCCAGGACACTGGGGAGGACTCCCCTGCTCTTCTTTGAAAGAGTGCCATGGGATATTTTACGTCCACCTGAGAGGGCAGATGGGGCCTCAATTTAATGTCTCATCCAGAAGAGAGTGCAGCACTCCCTCAGTACTGGAGTGACAGCCTAGATTATATGCTTAAATCCCTGGAGTGGGATTTGAAGCCATGACCTTCTGACTCAGAGGTGAGAGTGCTACCAACTGAGCCATGGCCAATCCATTTAAGATTAACCTTCAACAGCGCTAAAAAGTGCAATTGGCGGAACGTGTAGGATAACAACCTTTGAGGGTGAAAAGACCTTTGATAATGGGAACATTTTACTGAGAAGAGTTTACTTTAAAGCCAAAGTCAATCTTCTGCAACACTGCAGGGATCAGAGTTGTGTCCTGTACAAGGTGTTTAAAGGGGAAAGTAAATATTTGGGGGTGGGGGGGCGGTACTTTTTGTTCAAAGTAGTCAGCAATTATATAAGAGAAAAAATAATATACTCAAATCTATGGGCTGGCCTCCCATGACAGCAGAGTGACTCTCAGGCTCATCTGACGTCTGGTCACCTGCTGTGTCTCTCCATCAATCGCATCGCTTGAGTGGCTGGGTATGGAACGACACCCAACTCAAGGCTCTGCATGTGGCCATTAAAATTGATGTGTTTACCAAAATGTCAAAGAAAATCCTGGTTGGGCATATTTTTTTAAAATGTAAAATGGGGGAGCAGTTATGTAATGTGCAAAATAAAGCAACTTCGCACCTGTTCATTGGCCTCATCTCACCAGAGTGTTCATCAATTCCACCTTTTGGAAAATCAGAGAAGAGTGGGTGAAGGCTCTTGCAAATATTACGGTCAGCAGTTTATACAAAAGGGGGTTCCATTGTTACACCTCCTGGTCACACTATTGTCTGACTAGATATTGGGCATTGGAGGTAAACCCCTGATCCCAACAGATGTGGAGAATATCTACAGCACCCAGAGTTCAGGGTCTACTTAACAAAATGTAGTGAGGGCTTTGCCAAAGGGTGTTGTTCCCAGATTTCCTGCCTGTCTCCCATGGTCCTGTTTGTGCTGACCAGCTACCAATTCAAGTATCCTTAAGAAACCATGCATGTCTTCTCCTTCATTAAATTTTGGAACAAAGTTGGATTTACTAGGCCTTTCGTGTACCTGATCATGAGTAGGATATGGAGTACGATTACCTGGTTAGTAGATGTGAAGCCCCTTCCTGCCAATTTGAGGAGACCCCTGTGCTCGCTCTTCTTACGTTTGTGCTGCTTCACACCATGATAGTGCCTTTGCTTCTCTTCTTCAGCGCAGGAATAAGGAGGAATGGTACAACGAGGAGGATTTTTAAACGATTCATTCTCGGGATGTGGGCGTCGCTGGCAAGACCGGCATTTATCGCCCATCTCTGGTTGCCCTTGAGAAGGTGGTGGTGAGCCGTCTTCTTGAACCGCTGCAGTCCGTGTGGTGAAGGTTCTCCCACAGTGCTGTTAGGTAGGGAATTCCAGGATTCTGACCCAACAACCATGAAGGAACGGCTGATATATATCCAAGTCGGGATGGTGTGTTATCTGGTGGGAAACTTGGAGGTGATGGTGTTCCCGTGCACCTGCTGCCCTTATCCTTCTAGGTGGTGGAGCTTGCAGGTTTGGGAAGCGCTATTGAAGAAGCCTTGGCGAGTTGCTGCAGTGCATCCTGTAGATCGTACACACTGCAGCCACAGTACTACAATCGATGGATCCACCAGCACTCTTATGAAACAGATCCCCCAGACTTCCCTTCATACCCCTAACCTCCAACATTTTAACTTCTGCCCCCCTGGCAATTGAACCCTTCGCTGTACATCAAAACAATTAGTCTGGATCAGCATTGATGATTCTTTACATAATCTTGACTGCTTCAATTAGGCAGGGGATTCTGAAGAGGGGCGAGGGGGGAATTATCTTTAGAAATAGGACATGAAGAGAAAGATAGACAGACGCAGGTGTTCAATAAACCCATGGATTTAACTCTCATTTCACCCGGCTACTGTGCTACCACATTAATTACCTTGACCCAAATCTCTCCATAGGAAGTATTAGCATTTGCTACTCCAACGTGATTCCAAAGGGCAGGCGATGCTTATCCGGTCGCCAATCTCGATTCATGTGCAGGCATTCAAAATGATTGACAGCCTGTCTGATAAACATGGCAGCGATCAAAAGGTTTCCATCAGGGAGAGGGTAAAGCCCGCAGCATTGAAGGCTCGACTGCCAGCTCTCTTCTCCCCTCTCAGCTGATCAAACCTCACTGATGAGTAAAGAGACTGGAGGTTTGAAGTGAGCACGCTCCAAAGGTAAAGGGATCATAATGTAATTTTCATCACAAGATTTCTCAATATTTATTCTGCGACAATTTGTGCTTCTGTTGGTCCAACGTGATCCGGGGTTGCTGGGGGGGGGTGGGGGGGGATGAGGGGAGCAGTTATCCAGTGGTGTAGACGAATATTCAGATGACTGAAATCAGTAGAATAGATTTAAGGGGACACTGGGAAAATAGAATACTGTGAGCCAGATCAACAAAAGCGTAGTATTTATTTAAATTAAATTCTCCTCAGTCATACCTTCTCCAAAGATATGCAAAGTTTGACATTTTTAAGTATACCCCAGCGTCCGCACAGGAATATTACCTTTGGCAGTTGAATATTCCATGCCCTATAATAAAGGTGTATTTATGCTGTGCAATATCCCGTGACATAGTCAAGAAATGCAAGATCAAAAGTCATCAAGATTCACAGAGTCTCCGAGCAGAGATAACACTATGATTTCTGACAGTGAAGTGTAAGAATGGATGTTGTCTCTTTTTTTCTCAATCTCTTGTACATTACCACCAAAAAATATCACACCTCCAATACTGCATTAAAGACCAACGGCCTAGGAATGAGTTTGAGCAAATATATAGGGCCATAATTTTGCTGTGGCCTGGCACCTAATGGCAACTTCCGTTAGTTAAACTCACCCTTGCACGTTTAGGTTTTCAAAATTTTTTTGCGTGGCTAGTTGCTGAAAGTGTGAGCCAATTACACGAGGGAAAGAGGGCATCTGGGACCTGAGTGAACAGGACAAGCAACTGGGTATCTCCTTAACCAATCAGATTGAAGGATTGTGAAATTAACAGTGCTGAGAAGGAAGTGTAAATTAGAGTGGGTGAATTCAATGTCAAATCATGTACAGAAAGAGAAATAAAGAAAGATTGGTTTAAGAGAGGGAGAGAAAAAAAGAGACAGAAAGGAAAAGTATTTTAAAAATTTAATACAAAATTTTACATTTTTTAAATCTCCAACAACAATTAATACCTGAAGGGGTGAGACTCCACACTTGTAATAGTTAATTTTCAGTGCCAGAGAGGTTAATTGGCAATAATTAAAACTTATCACATCGTTAAAAGGATACTTAGACTGGAATGGACAAGATTCAACTTTCTGTGGGGAATTTAATTTGTACCTACCGCACAAATACTGGAACTTCACGCCACTCAATGTATTTCAATGGAGAGGCAGACAGCGAGATGTCGTTTTCGCGAAGCTAACGGCAGAGCAGCACAACTCAGACAGCAACTTTTGGATAGTTGGGTTTCTGCCCCTCGTCTGAAGTTGCTGTACTATTTGCGCATAAATAATACAGAATGCCATTAGCCTCACCATTGTTTTGACAGCAAATTATGGCCCATCATCTCTGACAGCAGCTTGGCCTTGTGCTCTCACAACAAGGAGACACAACTTTAAAATTAGAACCAGGCTGTTCTGGGGTGATGTCAGGAAGCACTTCTTCACACAAAGGGAAATGGAAATGTGGAAATTTCAAAACTGAGATTGATAGATTTTTGTTGGGAAAGGATATTAAGGAATACGGAACCAAGTGAGTAAATGGAGTTGAGATACAGATCAGCCATGATCCAATTGAATGGCAGAACAGGTTTGAGGGGCTGAATGGCCTCTTCCTGTTCCCATGTTCTTATAAGCAATTGGGGCTGTGCTGTTTAATTTGTTCAATAGGAGCTGATTGGGAATGGGAATTATATATTATGGGAATACTTATAGACTGAGATGATCAAATACTCTACGGGGCGTGATGGTTGTCTGTTGCTGGGGATGGGGATCGATTCATCCCCTACAGTAAATGCATCCACCATGGTAAATCCAGTATCGTCTGCAGTAAAGGTATCCACTGCAGTAAAACTCGCACCACTTAAGTGCCCAACAATATCTTTCTCCCAACTAGAGAAAGTCCAACCATCAAGAGCATCACTGTCACCGAGTTCCCTACCATCAACATCTTGGGGGTCACCACTGACCAGAAGCTGAATTGGGCCAGGCACTTCAATACCTTGGCTACAAGAACAGGGCAGAGGCTGGGTACTCTGTGATAAGTGGCTCATCTCCTGCTCCCTCAAAGCCTCGCCATCAACTATGGGGCTCAAGTCCGGAGTGTGATGAAATATTCACTCCTCACTTTGATAGATGCAGCCACAATAACGCTGGGGTGAACGTAGGGTCTGCTGAAGTGAACGTAGGATCCGCTGGGGTGAACGTAGGGTCCGCTGCGATGAACGTAGGATCCGCTGCGATGAACGTAGGGTCCGCTGCGATGAACGTAGGATCCGCTGCGATGAACGTAGGATCCGCTGCGGTGAACGTAGGGTCCGCTGCGATGAACGTAGGATCCGCTGGGGTGAACGTAGGATCCGCTGCGATGAACGTAGGATCCGCTGGGGTGAACGTAGGATCCGCTGGGGTGAACGTAGGATCCGCTGCGATGTGGCTTTTCTCTAGCAGTAACCAGTCGGTTTGGTAGTTGAGCTATCAGCGCAGACTCATCCCCTTTGAATAACCAACATCTAGCCTAGCAGGAGTTAACATTTTGTGACAGTCATAGCCCAGGCAGAAAACTCCCCGCTGGAAGAGATACCAGCTCCCTTTTTTATCCCATCATTATCACATATACTGTACATAATTACATTTTTATCAGCTTGATCTTAATTCTAGGTCTTGTTAAAAAATAAATTGTCCTCTGTACCAGGGAATTTTAATGACTGTCTGGTGAAGTTGGCCTCCAAGGGAATCTGCATTTGAAATCACAGCACTTTGATTGACAAACTCGTTGTGGAAATATTGTTTATCAGTCCTAGTACATGCTCCAAAGCAAAGGTGCCTTCACTGTTCCCCCACAATTGCGATTCAGGTTAAGTCATCACTCTGCCTCCCTTAAGCCTCAATTTACAGGAATTTCAAGTTTCCCTTTGAAATAATGGGAAATTCAGATACTTTCCGAAAGCGTTGAATTTGGAAGCCGGAGACATCACTCTCTGTCCTTGTTTTGGTCAATAAAGGTCAGACTATTCAGTACGAAACAGAGATCTGTGTGCCTTAGAGAAGGAATGGCCTGTAATTATCTTGTAATCTTTTTTTCTAATAGCTTTCCATTTATTTAAATAAAATTATCCCTAATTGAAAACAAAAAAAAAAGGAAAATTGAATGAATATACAGATCAGCGGGCAATGATCTAAAACAAATCACAGTCTTGAAATTCAATGGAGGATGTTACATCTAAATGTGTAACTATTCCTGTTTAGGATAGCTTAGTTTCTCTAATATTTTAAGCCCAGGGTCCATTTGCTGTTCTCCTCCCCTTTGCCTGTGAGGCCTTTGTCATGGAGACTTCTGGGCCTCCATTCCTGACTGACAAAGCAAGGAACTGATACTGTTTCCTCCAGTTCTGATGAAAGGTCTTCGACTTGACACATTAACTCTGTTTCTTTCTGCACAGATGCTGCCTGACTCGCTGAGTGTTTCCAGCATTTTCTGTTTTTATTTCCACTGCTATCTTTTACCCTCTGCCAAAAGGAAGCAAGCGAATAACTATACCCCTTCCACACCTGACTCTGAGATTAGATGGTTGTGGGTTCAAGACCCACTCCAGAGACTTGAGCACATAATCTGGGCTGACACTTCAGTGCAGTACTGAGGGAGTGCTGCACTGTCGGAGGTGCCGTCTATTGAACGAACTGTTAAACCCACACCCCGCTGCTCTTGCAGGTGGACATAAAAGATTCCACGTTGGTATTTGAAGAAGAGCAGGGGAGCTCTCCCGGGTGTCCTGGCCAATATTTATCCCTCAACCAACATCACTTAAAAAAAAAACAGACTATCTGGTCATTTATCTCATTGCTGTGGGACCTTACTGTACACAAATTGGCTGTTGTGTTTCCCTTCATTACAACAGTACAAAGCTCTTTGGGACGTTCTGAGGTTACAAAAGACACTATATAAATGAAAGTTCTGTCTTACTAATGGGCAGCATCTCTGCTGAAAGGTCATCGACCTGAACCGTTAACCGTACCTTCCTCTCTGCTCTGATGTTGCCTGACCTGCTGAGGGTTCCCAGCATTTTCTGTTTTTATTTCAGATTTCCAGCACCTGCAGTATTTTGATTTTTGCTTTTCTTTTCATAGAATCGTACAGCACAGAAGGAGGCCATTCGGCCCATCATGGCTCTTTGAACGTGTTACCAATTAGTTCCACCACCCCCCCACCCCCCACCCCACCCCAAAGCTCTTTCCCCATAGCCCTGCAAATTTTCGCTTTTCAAGTGTTTCTCCAATTCCCTTTTGAAAGTTACTATTGAATCTGCTTCCACCGCCCTTTCAGGCAGTGAATTCCAGATCAGAACAACTCGCTGCATTAAACAATTCTCCTCACCTCCCCTCTGGTTCTTTTGTGTTATTGGAGAGAGTTTATTGAATCTCCCCAAACCCAGTCAAATGTCACTCTGAGATATATGGTTTACTCCCAGCTTTAAATAAAAAAGGCTGCTGAGAATAGACACAAGCAACTAAAGTTCGAATTGCTTCCCTCCCTTTAGCATTGCCACTGTGCATCTTGTCCTTCTGTTGCTGTGTTAAAAAGCAACAAATAGTTTGATGTTCTAAACCTTAAGTATTAAATATTGATGGACACCATCATTTATTTAGGAAACCAGTGATCTCCAGATCATTATCATTTTAAATCTAAGGATCAATATGAACCAGACTCACAGTCTACGTACTTGGGAGGGGAGGGCAGGTGAAATGGAAGCATCTAGAACTTCTAGTTTCATTTGAGGTGTGATCATAGCTTTGCAAGGTCTTAACAACCGAAGGAACTTTCCATCGAGGAACATGAAGGGACAAGGCTCATAGTCACCACCAACTACAAGAGAAGGCATGATAAATCAGGAAGTAATGATTAGGTGACATCGAGACTGTGGGACAAATTTCTCCTCTGTCTGCTAATTGTAAGGGTCGTACACAAAATGGGTTTGGACAGACTCGATCCATTTCCGATTATATAAAACTGCCCCGAATTTGACACTAATTCAGTAAAATTGGCAATCCCAAAATGGGAGATTCATAAGGAAAGCTGATGCGGAAATTGAAAAATTTCACAGTAGGGGTTACTCTTCTGGGAATGGTGTCAAGGCACATTGTTAGGGCAATGTAGAGGGAGCATTACTCTGCATCTAACCCGTGCTGTACCTGACCTGGGAGTGGTTGATGGGACAGTGCAGAGGGAGCTTTACTCTGTATCTAACCCATGCTGTACCTGCCCTGGGAGTGTTTGATGGGACAGTGTAGAGGGATCATTACTCTGCATCTAACCTGTGCTGTACCTGCCCTGGGAGTGTTTGATGGGACAGTGCACAGGGAGCTTTACTCTGTATCTAACCCTTGCTGTACCTGCCCTGGGAGTGGTTGATGGGACAGTGCAGAGGGAGCTTTACTCTGCATCTAACCCATGCTGTACCTGCCCTGGGAGTGTTTGATGGGACAGTGTAGAGGAAGCTTTACTCTGTATCTATCCCGTGCTGTACCTGCCCTGGGAGTGTTTGATGGGACAGTGTAGAGGGATCATTACTCTGCATCTAACCTGTGCTGTACCTGCCCTGGGAGTGTTTGATGGGACAATGTAGAGGGAGCATTACTCTGCATCTAACCCATGCTGTACCTGCCCTGGGAGCGTTTGATGGGACAGTGTAGAGGGAGCATTACTCTGCATCTAACCCGTGTTGTGCCTGACCTGGGAGTGTTTGATGGGACAGTGTAGAGGGAGCTCTGCTCTGTCTCTATCCCGTGCTGTACCTGCCCTGGGAGTGTTTGATGGGACAGTGTAGAGGGAGCTTTACTCTGTATCTAACCCTTGCTGTACCTGCCCTGGGAGTGGTTGATGGGACAGTGCAGAGGGAGCTTTACTCTGTATCTAACCCATGCTGTACCTGCCCTGGGAGTGTTTGATGGGCCAGTGTAGAGGAAGCTTTACTCTGTATCTATCCCGTGCTGTACCTGCCCTGGGAGTGTTTGATGGGACAGTGTAGAGGGAGCATTACTCTGCATCTAACCTGTGCTGTACCTGCCCTGGGAGTGTTTGATGGGACAGTGTAGAGGGAGCATTACTCTGCATCTAACCTGTGCTGTACCTGCCCTGGGAGTGTTTGATGGGACAGTGCACAGGGAGCTTTACTCTGTATCTAACCCTTGCTGTACCTGCCCTGGGAGTGGTTGATGGGACAGTGCAGAGGGAGCTTTACTCTGTATCTAACCCATGCTGTACCTGCCCTGGGAGTGTTTGATGGGACAGTGTAGAGGAAGCTTTACTCTGTATCTATCCTGTGCTGTACCTGCCCTGGGAGTGTTTGATGGGACAGTGTAGAGGGATCATTACTCTGCATCCAACCTGTGCTGTACCTGCCCTGGGAGTGTTTGATGGGACAATGTAGAGGGAGCATTACTCTGCATCTAACCCGTGCTGTACCTGCCCTGGGAGCGTTTGATGGGACAGTGTAGAGGGAGCATTACTCTGCATCTAACCCGTGTTGTACCTGACCTGGGAGTGTTTGATGGGACAGTGTAGAGGAAGCTTTACTCTGTATCTATCCCGTGCTGTACCTGCCCTGGGAGTGTTTGATGGGACAGTGTAGAGGGATCATTACTCTGCATCTAACCTGTGCTATACCTGCCCTGGGAGTGTTTGATGGGACAATGTAGAGGGAGCATTACTCTGCATCTAACCCGTGCTGTACCTGCCCTGGGAGCGTTTGATGGGACAGTGCAGAGGGAGCTCTGCTCTGTATCTAACCTGTGCTATACCTGCCCTGGGAGTGTTTGATGGGACAGTGTAGAGGGAGCTTTACTCTGTATCTATCCCGTGCTGTACCTGCCCTGGGAGTGTTTGATGGGACAGTGTCGAGGGAGCTTTACTCTGTATCTAACCTGCGCTGTACCTGCCCTGGGCCTGTTTGATGGGACAGTGTAGAGGGAGCTTTACTCTGTATCTAACTCATGCTGTACCTGACCTGGGCCTGTTTGATGGGACAGTGTAGAGAGAGCTTTACTCTGTATCTAACTCGTGCTGTACCTGACCTGGGTCTGTTTAATGTTGTCACTGGGTAAGAAAGCTGACAAGTGCTCCCCTGCCTTGAGCACAAAATTCCCTTAAAAAAAATCAAAAATAAATGACAGGCCAGCTTTATTATTATTAATAATAATAATTTGACTACAAAAGTCGTATTGACTTAATCAACACAAAATTTCAATTTGCACAGAAACAGTCATTCAGCTTGTCAGATTTATATCTATTTGACTAAGCCAACAGCAATTTCTGGAATAAATTCTTATGCCAAGAGTCCATAAAACCCTTGGCAACTGTGCCAAGTGCAGATTATTACACGAATATAGAAAAATCAATAAGTGGTGAATCACCAGCTCTGATCAGTTGTAATTTACTTTGTACAAAAATTGTTGCTGTTTCAACGTGTTAAATATTTTATAAGGGCTGAGATTAATGAGCTCTCTCGCTGGTAAGGGAGTTCTCAAAACATGGAATGCATCACTGAATCAGAACCAGTCTGAATACTTGGTTTTCAAAATCCAAATTTGCAAAGCTCAACACAGGGAACAAAAATGAACTTGTCTATTTAAATGCAAGTTATTTATTTCTATTAACAATGATGGACAACTAGGATAATTGGAATGTTCTCTTTAGTTGATATATTTCCCTCATTAATTACGAATGAGGGGCTACTCCACTCCAGATTTTCAAACCTACCCTCCTGCTCTCACCAGCCTACAACCGAATCTTCAGCTGCCTTCAGCCACAAGTATAAACGGAGGAAGAGAAGGGTACAGAAAAGAAGAAGAAGAAGTGGAAGGCACGTAGGATATTACTCACATGTAGCACGTTACTGGGCTTTTATGTTGCTGAATTTTTTGGGCTCATCAATAGTGGTTGCCAACCCTCCAGAATTGTCCTGGCGTCTCCAGGAATTGAAGATTAATCTCCTGGATCACGGCTGCGAGTGAAAACCTGGGAGAAAAATCATAGAGGCATTAAAAAAAAGTGTGTGTTTTATTTTCATTTTCTTTGAACAATTTCATTTATTAGTTACAAAAGTATTTGGGGATGGATGAAAAATGGCTGATTGACCGGGCGGGACAGTTGGAGGTGAGAAGTTATGTGATGAAACCTCCTGGAATACGTTCGACCAGAGTTGGCAACCCTACTCTTCAAGGTCAGCTGCTATATATCCATGCCCATTAGGAACTGGGTCAAGACCGCACCAATTCACCTCACTCAGGACCCTTCAAGCTAACAGCAAGAGGAGATTTTGATCCCATCAAAGTCTTGGCGAGACTTGACTCCAGGTCATAAGAGATGGACTAACCCAGTAGCTCTTTCTGATATAGACTATGGATGTATTTCTGTAGAAAAGTCAAAGACAAATCGGACAGCAAGTCGGTGATTCTGCAGTAAGGGATTTTTTACACAAGTCATAAGTTACAATGGAACAAAAACAAAAAAAAAGTGCCCGAGATACACAGGTCAATCAGCATCTGCAGAGAGAAAAGACAGGTTATGAAGCATGGACATGTATAAGAAAAGAAAGACTTACATTTATATAGCCCATTTCACGTCCTCAGGACGTCCTAAAGTGCTTCACAGCCAATGAAGTATTTTTGAAGTGTAGTCACTTTTGCAATGTAAGAAACACGGCAGCCAATTTGTGCACAGCAAGATCCCACAAAATTAAATAAATGACCAGATAATCTGTTTTGGTGATTGCTGAGGGATAAATATTGGCTATAACACCAGGAGAACTCCCCTGCTCGTCTTCAAATGATGCCGTGGGATCTTTTACATCCACCTGAGTAGGCAGACGGGGCTTCAGTTTAATGTCTCATTCGAAAGACAGTGCAGCACTCCCTCAGTGTCAGCCTGGATTATGTGCTCAAGTCTCTGGAGTGGGGGCTTGAACCCACAACTGTCATAACTCAGAGGTGAGAGTGCTGCCCACTGAGCCCCAGCTGACACCGTGTAACGGAGAGAATATCAGGCATCACCATCAATATCAGACATCACCGTCAATATCAGACATCACCATCAATATCAGACATCACCATCAATATCAGACATCACCATCAATAACAGATATCACCATGAATATCAGACATCATCGTCAATATCAGACATCACCGTCAATATCAGACATCACCCTGAATATCAGACATCACCATGAATATCAGACATCACCATACATAACAGACATCACCATGAATATCAGACATCACCATACATAACAGACATCACCATGAATATCAGACATCACCATCAATATCAGACATCACCATCAATATCAGACATCACCATCAATATCAGACATCACCATCAATAACAGACATCATCATCAATATCAGACATCACCATCAATAACAGACACCATCATCAATATCAGACATCACCATCAATATCAGACATCACCATCAATATCAGACATCACCATCAATAACAGACATCATCATCAATAACAGACATCATCATCAATATCAGACATCACCATCAATATCAGACATCACCATCAATAACAGACATCATCATCAATAACAGACATCATCATCAATATCAGACATCACCATCAATATCAGACATCACCATCAATAACAGACATCACCATGAATATCAGACATCACCCTGAATATCAGACATCATCGTCAATATCAGACATCACCGTCAATATCAGACATCACCCTGAATATCAGACATCACCATCAATAACAGACATCATCATCAATATCAGACATCACCATCAATATCAGACATCACCATCAATAACAGGCATCACCATGAATATCAGACATCACCATGAATATCAGACATCACCATCAATATCAGACATCACCATGAATATCAGACATCACCATCAATATCAGACATCACCCTGAATATCAGACATCACCATGAATATCAGACATCACCATCAATATCAGACATCACCTTGAATATCAGACATCACCATCAATATCAGACATCACCATCAATAACAGACATCACCATCAATAACAGATATCACCATCAATAACAGACATCACCATCAATAACAGACATCACCATGAATATCAGACATCATCATCAATATCAGACATCACCATCAATAACAGACATCACCATGAATATCAGACATCACCATCAATATCAGACATCACCATCAATATCAGACATCACCATGAATATCAGACATCACCATCAATATCAGACATCACCATCAATATCAGACATCACCATGAATATCAGACATCATCATCAATATCAGACATCACCATCAATATCAGACATCACCATACATAACAGACATCATCATCAATATCAGACATCACCATCAATATCAGACATCACCATACATAACAGACATCATCATCAATATCAGACATCACCATCAATATCAGACATCATCATCAATATCAGACATCACCATCAATATCAGACATCACCATCAATATCAGACATCACCATGAGGTGAAAGAATGAGCAACAGCATTTGGGCAAAAACTTTCCGGACTCCACACCCATGATTTTTCGAGAAGCCACTCGTTGTATTCTAGGTCCCTCCAGTGGTGTGATGTCTCTGAGAATATTGCCCATTGTGTATGAACAGCTGCTGTTTAATAAAGTTTTTACTTTTTGAACTGGAGGTCATATCCGCCATGTGTGTGTTGGCTCTAACTGGAGAATCAGAAACGAGGGGAATACAGCTGGTCAGATATACTTCACATACCTTGGCCAGCTAGTTTAATCCTACACGCATTTCCAATTTCAAGACCTGCTCCCACACCCATCAAAGAAGCTCTCTTGCAACTTTCATACATATCGCATAGAACGTACAGCACACGGCCCAACTGGTCTATGCCGGTGTTTATGCTCCACACGAGCCTCCTCCCACCCTACTTCATCTAACCCTATCTGCATATCCTTCTATTCCTTTCTCCCTCACGTGTTTATCTAGCTTCCTCTTAAAGGCATCTTTGCTATTCACCTCAACTACTCCTTGTAGTAGCGAGTTCCACATTCTCACCACTCTCTGGGTAAAGAATTCTGAATTCTTTATTGGTTTTGTTAGTGCCTAGCTTATATTTATGGCCCATAGTTTTGGACTCCTCCATAGTATATTGTATTCTACGTACATATACAGTATCATTCACTTCCTCTTACAATCTACAAGCTTGTAAATCCAAAGTTTGGCGTCTCCTACTCACTGCTTCCTGATTTATCTCCTTTCCTCCCCTACTGTTCGTGGCATTGGTGCTGCCCTTATACAAAAGGCGTTGGGCCTTCACTTGGTCCCTCAGTTGAGGCAATCTGTTGAGAATGTGTGCATAGAATCACAGAACCTTACAGCACAGAAGGAGGCCATTCAGCCCATCGTGCCTATGCCAGCTCTTTGTAAGAGCTATCCAATTAATCCAATGAAAGAGCTACCCAGTGTACAGTCTCTTAAAACAGCTGAAGGTCATGTAGCTGAACTGACAACTGCACCATTAAGTCACGTTATTTTAGAAAAGCCTGGTTGTTCCTTTGAGAGTCTCTGTACAGATCCCGTATTACGGCATACAAGCGAGATCTATGCAGATTTTCGAAAGCTGAACGGGCCTTTCAACACTCAAAGGATTAGCACTGATTCACTGCACTATTCATTGCTCTACATCTGAAATTTCACCATAAAAAATTCTAGGAGGCTTATCCACTGCATAAATTGAATCTGCAGTTAACATTTAAATGTCTCTCTCCTTCAAATTAAAACTATTTTGCTGCACCAGTGTGCAATTCGATTTTTGAAAATAATAGTTCCAATTAAGGCTGTAAGAATCACAAAACATTTAATTAATTCGGAATGACTCACAGAACCCCTCCATGCCCCCCCTCGAGGATTTCAACACAAATAACAAAACTGCTCTCGCTTAATAACACCAAATGATTTTAAAATCTATTGACAAGAATGTCCAACCATTCTTAATACATGTGGAGACAGCAGTGTTTGTGAGATATGCGTGATAAAATGATGCTCTATTCAGCGCCTTACGCTGTCAGAATAACTTGTTGTTATGGAGAAGGATATTTAAATTCATCTTATTATCAACACAAATTTGCATTTCTCCATGTTACAGTGCTCAAAATGAATTTTATTTGCCTTTGCAAGTGCTCTTTAGCACCATCTGATGAATATATTAATTAGAATTCTAACGCAGTGTGTCTATAATTCTCTGTGAGCTTTGCTTGGTTGCTGGTTTTCTCATCTGTCGGTCAGCAGTGTTAGCCTTGGCAGCACTCTCGCCTCTTGAAGCCCCACTCCAGAGACTTGAGCACAAGATCTAGGCCGACACTTCAGTGCAGTACCGAGGGAGTGCTGCACTGTCGAAGGTGCCGTCTTTCGGATGAGAAGTTAAACCGAAACCCAGTCTGCCCTCTCAGGTGGATGTAAAAGATCCCATGGCACTATTCGAAGAAGGGCAGGGGAGTTCTCCCGGTGTCCTGGTCAATATTTATCCCTCAACCAACATCAGGAAAACAGATTATCTGATCATTATCACACTGCTGTTTGTGGGACCTTGCTGTGCGCAAGTTGGCTGCCGCGTTTCCCTAAATTACAACAGTGACTACACTTCAAAAAAGTACTGAATCATGTTGGGATACAGTTTGATGGGCAGTACCCCCCCTATATTAACTGAATCAAGTGGTCATTTTTTATGTGTTTGAGTGTTGGCAGATTATTCGATTGGGGGGGTGAGGGGGTCGCAGATAACAGTTATGCCCATTCCTATCCTCACCCAACTGCCAGGCACAGGCACAGCAGCATTTGCTGGTTAGTGATCAAAGGGGCCATAAATATACAATAGTCACCAATAAATCCAATAAGGAATTCAGGAGAAACTTCTTTATTCAGGGAGTGGTGAGACTGTGGAACTACATGGAATAGTTGAGGCGACTGGCATAGATGCATTTAAGGGGAAGCTGGATAAACACATGAGGGAGAAAGGAATGGAAGGATATGTTGATAAGGTTAGATGAAGTAGGGTGGGAGGAGGCTCATGTGGAGCATAAACACCAGCATAGACTAGTTGGGTCGAATGGCCTGTTTCTGTGCTGTAAATTCTATGTAACATGACCCCTGTTTATCACCTCCCTAGCCCAGAGGTACAGATGCCAATTGTACCATCCCTACTGTCACCCTGGCTCAGAGGACTCAACATGGACCAGCAACTGTATGGCTCATGCCACAATGGACAGCTTAACATGACCATAACCCACAGGTCCATATAAAGACCAAAGTCCCACTTTATTGCTCTATTTCTCAACATCCAAGCCGTTGACCTGTTTTTCTCTCTTTTCCAAGACTGTTGTGTTTCCAGCATTTCTTGTTTTGATTTCGGACCGCCTGTGTTTTACTTCTCTTTTTATCTCCACCTTCTAGCCCTTTCTCTTCTTTGTGGGCTCTTCCCATACTTTTCACCATCTTACTGACAGACATAGCCTTTCGTTCTTTGAATATCTTTCCATTGCCTCATTGAGATCTTTTATCTCCAGAGCTTGAGGTTCCTACTTTACCATTGCAGGTCATCAACCCTTCCTCTCGGTGATTAGAATCCTGTTAACTTCCCCCTTCCTTTAAAACTCTTCCACCTTGCAAAGGGGCTTGATTACCTTTCATTTTATAGTTCCCAATGAAGCTTTATGCCCAAAATATTAACCTGCCATTTCTCTTCACAGGTGCTGATGATGATGCTTATGGGGAAGCTAGATAAGCACATGAGGGAGAAAGGAATAGAAGGATTGATAGGATTAGATGAAGTAGGGTGGGAGGAGGCTCATATGGAGTATGAACACTGGCACAGACCTGTTGGGCTGAATGGCCTGTTTCTGCACTGTAATACTATGTAACCTACAGTATATTTCCATCATTTTGACAGTAACAGCATTGGGATAGAATTGAAGTATTGGAACAGGACCATTCTGTCTCTATCTGTTAATTATTCCTTTACACTGTATTTTTCACCATAATTGTCTATATTTTGTTGAATATTTAATCCTCTTACTTGTTTGAAAATATCCCAGATTTCCATCGTGTCAGAGGTGTTCCTTCAGGTACCCTGGAGCACACTGCAAACCAGAAATCCGTCAATCAATGTGTGCCAGCATACATCAACTGTAACGCACGCATGCAAAGCAGCAGATGGGCAAGCAGTACCTCCAGGGGCACATTGACTCTTCAGCCCACCCGTATATTGTGTTGTTTCCTATTCACTTCTCAAACTGCCCATACCATACTTCAGTCAGTGACATCACCCATTGCACAGCATTACTGAGTCTGTACATCCAACCACAGTATTGTTCAGTCTCTCCAGCTTTCTTGTGTTTTACAAAGAACCTCATAGAATTTTAAGGGACAGAAACAGGCCATTTGGCCCAACAGGTCTATTCCAGTGTTTATGCCTCACACGAGCCTCCTCTCTCCCTACTTCATCTCACCCGATCAGCATATCCTACTATTCCTTTCTCCCTCATGTGTTTATCTAGCTTCCCCTTCAATGCATCGATGCTAGTCACCTCAACTACTCCATGTGGTAGTGAGTTCTACATTCTAATCACTCTCTGAGTAAAGACGTTTCACCTGAATTCCTTATTGGATTTAGTAGTAACTGTCTTATATTTACAGCCCCTAGTTTTGGACTCCCCCACAAGTGAAAACATCTATACTATGGTATTGTTCATCCTTTCTTGCCTTGCATGGTATTCTCAATCCCTTGCTGTGTTATAACTTGTGTGATCAAGTGCTCCTTTGCCTCAGGACGGCCAGTACTTGTATCACCCCTTCATGCTCTCAACACCAATTCAACCGAGTCAACTAAAGGTGGTTCAGCACTCCTGAGCACTTTTATTGTTAGGCTCAGAGTCACACACTCTGATCACAGACCTACATCCCTCCTCCCTAAAGGTCCACCTCCAATCTGAAATTTTGGGTTTTATAACTCCCTTGGCTTGTTTACTTAATCCGGGACATCTTTGATGACTTATTGGGAGCCCAGCTGGCTGCCACCATCCACTCCCCATGATCCTAGTGCCCTATAATAAAGGAGTGCATGTACACTTCATCACACTTGTATTGTCCATTTTTCCCGTGTGATGCTATTATCCATTTTTTCGTGTGTGATGCTACCATAATCGCTTTATAAAATTAAAAGGGATTTAAAATTATGAAGGGGTTTGATAGGGTAGACGTGGAGAAAATGTTTCCGTTTATGGGGGAGACCAGAACTAGGGGCCATAAATACAAGATGGTCACTAATAAATCCAATAGGGATTCAGAGAGTTGTTAGAATGTAGAACTCGCTACCACATGGAGTGGTTGAGGTGAATAGCATCGATGCATTTAAGGGGAAGCTGGATAAACACATGAGGGAGAAAGTTATAGAAGGTTATGCTGATAGGGTGAAATGAAGTAAGGTGGGAGGAGGCTCGTGTGGAGCATAAACACCGAATTGGCCTTTCTCTGTGCTATAAATTCTATGTAACCTGGGCACTATGACCGTACCAGTTATTGAGATATTGTACAAATTCAAGTTCAAAAGCACTGTGGTCCACATTACCCCATCATCTGAGTCTTTTGTAAACTGCAGGAAGCACATTGCAGGACACAGCAGGATCCCATTGCAAACGTGTACACCCGAATCGCACAAATCTACCGAACGGAAGACAAGACCCACTTGGAGAAGTTCTTTGCCTGGAATCTCCAGGCGAGTCCTCCTGATCACCCATCGTAACTTGAGCGGCAGAAATCCTGGGAAAATGGCGTAAATTGGCCATTTCCGTTGTTTCTCCAGGGTTTCTGCCGCTCTTCCGGCAAAGGTAAAGCAGGAGCTAGGAAATTCTGCCTGCTAACTTCCTTAGTTTTGAATTTACCCTCCCTTCAAGCGCAGGCCTTGTCCTCTGGTTCTACTGTTCAGGACAAGGTGAAGCAGCTTTTCTTGGTCTACATTATCTGGTCCCTTTAGAATCTTAAAAACAGCAACCAGATCTCTAGAAGTGAAGGGTCAGTAACCTTCCTTTCTCTTCCCCAACATTCTATAACCATTAGCGTTCATACAATGGAGCAAAATGGGAATCTTGCACTGTACATTGATACCAGGCAGGAAACAGGTGAGTATATAAAATCAAAACTGTGTTTGACGTCAACACTTATTCACATCACTCTGGTGACTAATTCCTCTACGCTGCTAATTAGAAAATCATAGTATAATTAAAACACGCACCTGCCACGCTGACCCTGCCAGGAGTGAGCAGATAAAGAGGAACCAGCATTTCCATCTGTCCTCTATAGCGTAAAGAAAAACAGATTCGGAGAATTAGCAGATTGCCATTCCTTTAATTTTTTTGCCTCATGTCACTTCACAATTCCACTGTGGTTATTTCTCTTTTGGTTCTGCAGCATGTCGAGATTGGCACTTCAAATGTACTACCAGCGATCGGATGCAGACTAGGCACATTGCACCTGGCTCTGGGCTATCTGTCGAAAGCTGGCTCCTTTGCTCCAGCTCACAGTTCCATTTGCCCTTGCATGCTAAGCCAGGGGATAAGCTCTACGTCACGTTACAACTTGGATTTATCTAGCGCCTTTAACATAATAAAACTTCCCAAGCCGCTTCACAGGAGCGTGAATCAGACAATATTTGACATTGAACCACGTAAAGAGATATTAGAACAGGTGACCAAAAGCTTGGTCAAAGAGGAAGGTTTTAAGGAGCGTCTTGAAGGAGGAGAGCGAGAGGTGGAGAGGCAGAGAGGTTTAGGGAGGGAATTTCAGAACTTAGGGCCTAGGCATCTGAAGATACTGCCGCTAATGGTGGAGCAAAAGAAATCGGGGATGCGCAAGAGGCCAGAATTGGAGGAGCGCAGCGATCTCGGAGGGTTGTAAGGCTGGAGGAGATTACAGAGATAGGGAGTGGTGAGGCTATGGAGGGATTTGAACTCAAGGATGAGAATTTTAAAATCGAGGCGTTGCCGGACCGGGAGCCAATGTAGGTCGACGAGCACGGGGGGTGATGGGTGAACGGGACTTGGTGCGAGTTAGGATACGGGCAGCAGAGTTTTGGATGAGCTCAAGTTTACGAAGGCTATGAAGCTATCAGACTTTTGCTGCATCACAACGGGTGACCTATAGGTCTTAAAACAAAAAGTAGACTGGACGCATAATTGGTGCACTCACAAGGGTGAAACTGGTCTTCAATGGTAGGGGAAAGCAGGAGATAAAGAACTGGCAGCCCATTTTACACCCTGTCTGATTTAATGGAATCGGGCGAGTGTAAAACAGGCTGCCAATTTTACGCTACTGATGAAGAACAATCTCAACCCCCTATCTCTCCACCTGTCTGACATAAGGTATGATCCCCGGCCCAGATTGATAGGATGAACACCTCCTCTCTCTACCAATTGCAAGGTTCCTAAACTCAGGAGATGGGGGCGGGGGGGGGGGGGGGGGGGGAGGGTGCTTTAAACCGTCAGTGGAAATCCACAGCACACAGCTGCCAGTAATTTGGCAACCGGATTCTCATATCACTTGGAGATGCCACAGGAACAGCCATTATGGGAGTTCGAAATGCCACACTGGTGTAGCGAGGAATTTCTGCTCCAAGTATGCGCTAAAGGTCCATCACTCGGACCAAATAGGAAAGCTTTTCCCTGCATGAAACCTGCACTGCACCTGAACTAAAAGCGTTCGCTGCTGAATATTGGGGGTAAAATGTGTGACCACGTCCCATTTTGTAGAACTGATATCCCTTGGTTTGAATGCTCTAGAAGTAAATGAGGCCGGTAGCTAGGGCACACCAGAGTTATTCTCTGTAAAATTAGGCTTGTCCTGAAAACCTTGTCTGACATTCTGATAGAGCCTCATTCGTTATTCGTGCCGATTACACTGCTACCCAGTACATTGGGCCAGATTCTCCGAGCTCAAACCAACCTACCAAATGTCCCTGCATCCTTCAGTTCCAATTTCACACCTTCTTTGTTTTTGTGAGACCAATACTGCTCATGTTGATTTGATCCAAATGTGTCTAAAAGTGTTCACAAATATAAACATCCTCTTCTTATCGCAATAGAAAATGTCTTTTTCTCATCACCTTTCATACTAACTCTTGTTAACTACTTCATTAAACCAACCCGGTTATTCAGCTGATCAAGGGTTTAACTCCCTCTGTGCACTATTACTAACTAATGTTAATGTTAATGGTGTGTGTGTGTGTGTGTGTGTGAGTTGTGTGTGTGGGTGTGTGTGTATGAGTTTGTGTGTGAGTTGTGTGTGTGAATTTGTGTGTGTGAGTTGTGTGTGTGTGGACGTGTGTGTGAGTTGTGTGTGTGAATTTGTGTGAATGAGTTGTGTGTGTGGGTGTGTGTATGGTGGGTGTGTATAGTGTGTGGGAGTAGAAGTGTGAGTTGTATCTTTGTGGGTGTGTGTACGGTGTGTGTATGTGGGTGTGTGTGTACGGTGTGGGGGGTGTGGGGGTGTGTTTTTTTTTATTTGTTCATGGGATGTGGGCGTGGCTGGCGAGGCCGGCATTTATTGCCCATCCCTAATTGCCCTTGAGAAGGTGGTGGTGAGCCGCCTTCTTGAACCGCTGCAGTCCGTGTGGTGACGGTTCTCCCACAGTGCTGTTAGGAAGGGAGTTCCAGGATTTTGACCCAGCGACGATGAAGGAACGGTGATATATTTCCAAGTCGGGATGGTGTGTGACTTGGAGGGGAACGTGCAGTTGGTGTTGTTCCCATGTACCTGCTGCCCTTGTCCTTCTAGGAGGTAGAGGTCGCGGGTTTGGGAGGTGCTGTCAAAGAAGCCTTGGCGAGTTGCTGCAGTGCATCCTGTGGATGGTGCACACTGCAGCCACAGTGCGCCGGTGGTGAAGGGAGTGAATGTTTAGGGTGGTGGATGGGGTGCCAATCAAACGGGCTGCTTTATCTTGGATGGTGTCGAGCTTCTTGAGTGTTGTTGGAGCTGCACTCATCCAGGCAAGTGGAGAGTATTCCATCACACTCCTGACTTGTGCCTTGTAGATGGTGGAAAGGCTTTGGGGAGTCAGGAGGTGAGTCACTCGTCGTAGAATACCCAGCCTCTGACCTGCTCTTGTAGCCACAGTATATATATGGCTGGTCCAGTTAAGTTTCTGGTCAATGGTGACCCCCAGGATGTTGATGGTGGGGGATTCGGCGATGGTAATGCCATTGAATGTCAAGGGGAGGTGGTTGGACTCTCTCTTGTTGGAGATGGCCATTGCCTGGCACTTGTCTGGCGCGAATGTTACTTGCCACTTATGAGCCCAAGCCTGGATGTTGTCCAGGTCTTGCTGCATGCGGGCAGAGACTGCTTCATTATCTGAGGGGTTGCGAATGGAACTGAACACTGTGCAATCATCAGCGAACGTCCCCATTTCTGAACTTATGATGGAGGGAAGGTCATTGATGAAGCAGCTGAAGATGGTTGGGCCTAGGACACTGCCCTGAGGAACTCCTGCAGCAATGTCCTGGGGCTGAGATGATTGGCCTCCAACAACCACTACCATCTTCGTTTGTGCTAGGTATGACTCCAGCCACTGGAGAGTTTTCCCCATGATTCCCATTGACTTCAATTTTACCAGGGCTCCTTGGTGCCACACTTGGTCAAATGCTGCCTTGATGTCAAGGGCAGTCACTCTCACCTCACCTCTGGAATTCAGCTCTTTTGTCCATGTTTGGACCAAGGCTGGAATGAGGTCTGGAGCCGAGTGGTCCTGGCGGAACCCAAACTGAGCATCGGTGAGCAGGTTATTGGTGAGTAAGTGCCACTTGATAGCACTGTCGACGACACCTTCCATCAATTTGGGTGTGTGTGCATGGTGTATAGTGTGTGTGTATGGGTGTGTGTGCGTATGGTGTGGGTGTGTGTGTGTGTATGGTGTTTGTATGGTGTGTGTGTGTATGGTGTATGTGTGTGTATGTGTGTGTGTACGCTGTGTGCATGGAGTATGGGTGTGTATGGTGTGTATGTGTGTGTGTGTATGGAGTATGGGTGTGAATCATAGAATCATAGAAGTTTACAACATGGAAACAGGCCCTTCGGCCCAACATGTCCATGTCGCCCAGTTTATACCACTAAGCTAGTCCCAATTGCCTGCACTTGGCCCATATCCCTCTATACCCATCTTACCCATGTAACTGTCCAAATGCTTTTTAAAAGACAAAATTGTACCCGCCTCTACTACTGCCTCTGGCAGCTCGTTCCAGACACTCACCACCCTTTGAGTGAAAAAATTGCCCCTCTGGACCCTTTTGTATCTCTCCCCTCTCACCTTAAATCTATGTCCCCTCGTTATAGACTCCCCTACCTTTGGGAAAAGATTTTGACTATCTACCTTATCTATGCCCCTCATTATTTTATAGACTTCTATAAGATCACCCCTTAACCTCCTACTCTCCAGGGAAAAAAGTCCCAGTCTATCCAACCTCTCCCTATAAGTCAAACCATCAAGTCCCGGTAGCATCCTAGTAAATCTTTTCTGCACTCTTTCTAGTTTAATAATATCCTTTCTATAATAGGGTGACCAGAACTGTACACAGTATTCCAAGTGTGGCCTTACTAATGTCTTGTACAACTTCAACAAGACATCCCAACTCCTGTATTCAATGTTCTGACCAATGAAACCAAGCATGCCGAATGCCTTCTTCACCACCCTATCCACCTGTGACTCCACTTTCAAGGAGCTATGAACCTGTACTCCTAGATCTCTTTGTTCTATAACTCTTCCCAAAGCCCTACCATTAACGGAGTAGGTCCTGGTCCGATTCGATCTACCAAAATGCATCACCTCACATTTATCTAAATTAAACTCCATCTGCCATTCATCGGCCCACTGGCCCAATTTATCAAGATCCCGTTGCAATCCTAGATAACCTTCTTCACTGTCCACAATGCCACCAATCTTGGTGTCATCTGCAAACTTATTAACCATTCCTCCTAAATTCTCATCCAAATCATTAATATAAATAACAAATAACAGCGGACCCAGCACCGATCCCTGAGGCACACCGCTGGTCACAGGTCTCCAGTCTGAAAAACAACCCTCTACAACCACCCTCTGTCTTCTGTCGTCAAGTCAATTTTGTATCCAATTGGCTACCTCACCTTGGATTCCGTGAGATTTAACCTTATGTAACAACCTACCATGCGGTACCTTGTCAAAGGCTTTGCTAAAGTCCATGTAGACCACGTCTACTGCACAGCCCTCATCTATCTTCTTGGTTACCCCTTCAAAAAACTCAATCAGTCCCTGCCTCTCCAAATGCCTGTCGATCCTGTCTCTCAGAATACCCTCTAACAACTTACCCACTACAGATGTCAGGCTCACCGGTCTGTAGTTCCCAGGCTTTTCCCTGCTGCCCTTCTTAAACAAAGGCACAACATTTGCTACCCTCCAATCTTCAGGCACCTCACCTGTAGCTGTCGATGATTCAAATATCTCTGCTAGGGGACCCGCTATTTCCTCCCTAACCTCCCATAACGTCCTGGGATATATTTCATCAGGTCCCGGAGATTTATCTACCTTGATGCGCGTTAAGACTTCCAGCACCTCCCTCTCTGTAATATGTACACTCCTCAAGACATCACTATTTATTTCCCCAAGTTCCCTAACATCCATGCCTTTCTCAACCGTAAATACCGATGTGAAATATTCATTCAGGATCTCACCCATCTCTTGTGGTTCCGCACATAGATGACCTTGTTGATCCATAAGAGGCCCTACTCTCTCCCTAGTTACTCTTTTGCCCTTTATGTACTTGTAGAAGCTCTTTGGATTCTCCTTTGCCTTATCTGCCAAAGCAATCTCATGTCCCCTTTTTGCCCTCCTGATTTCTCTCTTAACTCTACTCCGGCAATCTCTATACTCTTCAAGGGATCCACTTGATCCCAGCTGTCTATGCATGTCATATGCCTCCTTCTTCTTTTTGACTAGGGCCTCAATCTCCCGAGTCATCCAAGGTTCCCTACTTCTACCAGCCTTGTCCTTCACTCTATAAGGAATGTGCTTACCCTGAACCCTGGTTAACACACTTTTGAAAGCCTCCCACTTACCAGACGTCCCTTTGCCTGCCAACAGACTCTCCCAATCAACTTCTGAAAGTTCCTGTCTAATACCATGAAAATTGGCCTTTCCCCAATTTAGAATTTTAACTTTTGGGCCAGACCTATCATTCTCCATAGCTATCTTAAAACTAATGGAATTATGATCACTGGTCCCAAAGTGATCCCTCACTAACACTTCTGTCACCTGCCCTTCCTTATTTCCCAAGAGGAGGTCAAGTTTTGCCCCCTCTCTAGTCGGGCCATCCACATACTGAATGAGAAATTCCTCCTGAATACACTCAACAAATTTCTCTCCATCCAAGCCCCTAATGCTATGGCTGTCCCAGTCAATGTTGGGAAAGTTAAAGTCCCCCACTATTACCATCCTATTTTTCTTGCAGCTGTCTGTAATCTCCTTACATATTTGCTCCTCAATTTCCTGTTGACTATTTGGGGGTCTGTAGTACAATCCTATCAAAGTGATCTCTCCCTTCTTATTTTTCAGTTCTACCCATATGGACTCAGTGGGTGAACCCTCGGATATATCCCCTCTCACTACTGCCGTGATGTTCTCCCTAATCAAGAACGCTACTCCCCCTCCTCTCTTACCTCCTGTTCTATCTTTCCTATAGCATCTGTACCCTGGAACATTGAGCTGCCAGTCCTGCCCCTCCCTTAGCCATGTTTCAGTAATAGCTATAACATCCCAGTCCCATGTACCCATCCATGCCCTGAGTTCATCTGCCTTGCCCATCAGACTTCTTGCATTGAAATAAATGCAGTTTAATCTAGACTTCCCTTGGTCTTTGCCCTGCTTTCTCAGACCATCTGTCCGGTCATGTTTTGTACACTCTCCCTTACTGCCTTTTGTTTCTGCCACCACTTTACTTCCCACTGACTTCCTGCATCGGTTCCCATCCCCCTGCCACATTAGTTTAAACCCTCCCCAACAGCACTAGCAAACACTCCCCCTAGGACATTGGTTCCAGTCCTGCCCAGATGCAGACCGTCCAATTTGTACTGGTCCCACCTCCCCCAGAACCGGTTCCAATGGCCCAGGAATTTGAATCCCTCCCTCTTGCACCATCTCTCAAGCCACGTATTCATCCTAGCTATCCTGTCATTCCTACTCTGACTAGCCCGTGGCACTGGTAGCAATCCTGAGATTACTACCTTTGAGGTCCTACTTTTTAGTTTAACCCCTAACTCCCTAAATTCAGCTTGTAGGACCTCATCCCGTTTTTTACCTATATCGTTGGTACCTATATGCACCACGACAACTGGCTGTTCATCCTCCCCTCCAGAATGTCCTGCAGCCGCTCCGAGACATCCCTGACCCTTGCACCAGGGAGGCAACATACCATCCTGGAGTCTCGGTTGCGTCCGCAGAAACGCCTGTCTATTCCCCTTACAATCGAGTCCCCTATCACTATAGCTCTTCCACTCTTTTTCCTGCCCTCCTGTGCAGCAGAGCCAGCCACGGTGCCATGAACCTGGCCGCTGTCACCTTCCCCTGGTGAGCCATCTCCCCCAACAGTATCCAAAACGGTATACCTGTTTTGGAGGGAGATGACCGCAGGGGACCCCTGCACTGCCTTCCTACTCTTCCTCTGTCTGTTGGTCACCCATTCACTATCTCCCTCAGTAATTTTTATCTGTGGTGTGACCAACTCACTGAACGTGCTATCCACGACTTCCTCAGCATCGCGGATGCTCCAAAGTGAGTCCATCCGCAGCTCCAGAGCCGTCAAGCGGTCAAACAGTAGCTGCAGCTGGACACACCTCCCGCAGGTGAAGGAACCAGGGACACAGGAAGGATCCCTGAATTCCCACATCCCACAAGAGGAACATGACACGGGTCTGGGATCTCCTGCCATGACTTAACCCTTAAGTTAGCTTAACAACAACTTCAGTGTCAAGAAAAAAAGGAAAGAAAAACTACTTACCAGTCACCAGCCAATCACTTACCTGTTGGCTGTGACTTCGTGCCTCCAGCAGCTGCAGTAGCTCGATCCTCCTCCTAGTCAACTTGCTTGCCCTCCTCACAGTGCCTCCTTTTTTTTTGGTTAGAGGAGGAGGGAGGAGGGAAACACAAGTGTAGTGTTTCAGGTTTAACTGCTCCTCCACACCAGTTCTTCTGCTACCCACTGTTCAGTGGAGGTGACTGAGCCGACTTCTCCCAGAATGCCCCTCTGTCTCCTCTGCTGGATAGTGTGTATGTGTGTGTGTGTATGGAGTATGGGTGTGTGTGTGTGTGTATGGTGTATGTGTGTGTGTGTATGGAGTATGGGTGTGTATAGTGTGTATGTGTGTGTGTGTATGGAGTATGGGTGTGTGTGTGTGTGTGTGTATGGTGTATGGGTGGGTGTGTGTGTGTGTGTATGGTGTATGGGTGTGTATAGTGTGTATGTGTGTGTGTGTATGGAGTATGGGTGTGTGTGTGTGTGTGTGTATGGTGTATGGGTGTGTATAGTGTGTATGTGTGTATGGATAATGGGTGTGTATAGTGTGTGTGTGTGTGTGTGTATGGTGTGTATGTGTGTGTGTGTGGTGTATGGGTGTGTATGGTGTGTATGTGTGTGTGTGTATGGTGTATGTGTGTGTATGGTGTGTGTGTGTGTGTGTATGGTGTATAGTGTGTGTGTGTATGTGTGTGTGTGTATGGTGTATGGGCGTGTGTGTATGGTGTGTATGTGTGTGTGTGTATGGAGTATGGGTGTGTGTGTGTGTGTGTATGGTGTATGTACGCTGTGTGTATGGAGTATGGGTGTGTATAGTGTGTATGTGTGTGTGTGTATGGAGTATGGGTGTGTATAGTGTGTATGTGTGTATGGATAATGGGTGTGTATAGTGTGTGTGTGTGTGTGTGTGTATGGTGTATGGGTGTGTATGGTGTGTATGTGTGTGTGTGTATGGTGTATGTGTGTGTATGGTGTGTGTGTGTGTATGGTGTATAGTGTGTGTGTGTATGTGTGTGTGTGTATGTATGTGTGTGTATGGTGTATGGGCGTGTGTGTATGGTGTGTATGTGTGTGTGTGTATGGTGTATGGGTGTGTGTGTATGGTGTGTATGTGTGTGTGTGTATGGTGTATGGGCGTGTGTGTATGGTGTGTATGTGTGTGTGTGTATGGTGTATGGGCGTGTGTGTATGGTGTGTATGTGTGTGTGTGTATGGTGTATGTGTGTGTGTATGGTGTATGTGTATGTGTGTGTGTGTATGGAGTATGGGTGTGGTGTGTATGGTGTGTATGTGTGTGTGTGTATGGAGTATGGGTGTGGTGTGTATGGTGTGTATGTGTGTGTGTGTATGGTGTATAGTGTGTGTGTGTATGGTGTATGGGTGTGGTGTGTATGGTGTATGTGTGTGTGTGTATGGTGTATGGGTGTGGTGTGTGTGTGTGTGGAGATGGTGTTTCCAAAATGTGATTGTCACATTCAATGTAAGCTAGCAAAAATCCTAGAAGCTGAGGCCAGCAAACATAACGACAAACATTAAAAGGATGATGTTCCAATAAACTGCTCCTATACTTGTAGTCTCGCCATCCTAGCAGATACTAAACACCTCTCCATTTGTCATCCTCGGGTGTCACTTCAGCAAGCGTGGAAGCAATTATTCCGATCAATCCTACATAACCTGTGCTTCCAGAGCATGCCATGTTTGAACGATTACATCTGCTAATAAGTGAAGCATGCAAGGCAGGACTTTGGAAGTGAATTATACGGATCTGTTATCCGTATGCCTTCAGGGACTTTAAGACAGTGAGACGCTGAGAGACAGAATGTGGGAGCGAGGGGGAGAAAAGGGAAGAGGAGCCAAAAGCAGAATGGGGAGAGGGAAGCAGTAAGTGAAATTACGAGAAGAAAATTTCATTATCTCTCCCTCTAAGTTGCGAGAGTTGTTCCTTAACACTTTCGATTTTAAAACAGAGCTACATTTTAGAAAATCACATGACGAGCGATCATCTCATAATGGTCAGCTGTGGCTCAGTGGGTAACACTCTCACTTCTGAGTCATGAAGGTTGTGGGTTCAAGTCCCAGTCTAGAGACCTGAGCACATAATCCAGGCCAACATTCCAATGCAGTACTGTAGGAGTGCTGCACTGTCGGAAGTGCCACCTTTTGGATGAGATGTTAAACCGTAGGCCCCATCTGCCCTCTCAGGTGGACATAAAGGATCCCACAGCCACTTTTGGAAGAAGACCAGTGGAGTTCTCCTTGGTATCCTGGCTAACATTAATCCCTCAACCAACACCTAAAAAAACTAGATTATCTGGTCGTAATCTTATTGTTTGTGGGACCTTGCTGTGCGCAAATTGGCTGCCACATTTCCCTACATGACAACAGTGACTGCCTTTCAAAAAGTACTTCATTTTAATTTATGAAAAATACGATAATTTTAATGAAAGGAAAATTGTTCACCCTAACTCCTGAAATGTTCTTCCAGTGGGCCGGGAGTGTGATCACACTGCCCCGTGATACCTCAATCTTTGGGCCAGAGGAATTTTGAATCAATGAACTTCATTAATGAAAATTGAATTGGAAACCTTTTCACGTCACTACTGGACACTGAAACTCTTTTCAAGTATAGTACAGATCAGATGCAGAGTAAAGCTCCCTCTACAATGCCTCGACAGTAGGGCTGCAACATTCCAGGATTACCCTGGAGTCTCCAGGAACTAAAAATTAATCTCCTGGACACTGCTGCGAGCAAAAACCTGGGAGAAAAATCATAGGGGCAATAAAAACCATCATGGTTTTTTTTTATTTTCTTTGAATACTTTTGTTTATTAGTTATAAAAATATTGGAGATGGGAAAAAAGACTTACCAGGTTGGGCAGTTGGAGGCGAGAATTCACATGATGAAACCTCCAGGAATATGTCCAATTAGAGTTGGCGACCCTACCCAACAGGTGTCTTCCATGTGCACTCTAAGTAATGAAGTAATAAACCTTGTCTTTATAAAGGGCTTTATGATTTTGTTAAACACAGCGCACAAAGAAAAGCCTCCCCGCCATATGTTTTAGCTACAATCTACAGCTCCAGTATGTCACTTGTGTTTCGTACACCAAGATGGTTGATTGAATTTGATGATTTAGGTCACAAGGATAGATCTGGATGAAGAAGCCCTTCAGCCCATTTAGATCTCACCTTTCCACAATACCTACTCTCATTACAGCATTCGTTTTTTCATTTAAGCTGCCCATCTGAACAGGCAGAAAGGTGTTTGGTTTAATGCCTCATCAAATGATAGCACCCCTGATATTGCAGTGAAGTATTAGTCTAGATTATGATATAGATCTGTTGTGGGGCTCAAGCCTACAACCTACTGACCCAGAGGTGAGAGCACTACTGATTGAGCCAAGTTGATAATTTAGTGCCAAATTATGAACAGCTTTGGAATATGGGCCCATATCTACTAGGAATCAGGTTGGGATTCCATTTGGGATCTTTATTTGTACCCAAGTTCCAGATGAGAAAGCCTAATATGCTTACCCATCTTGGCACTCCCAGTCCTCGACACTTAAATTCTTATACATCTAATTTTGATCAATCCAGACATGTAGGCATGCAAAAAAGATGGTCATACCTCCATACTGATATTCTAACCTATCTCACTAGACACTCACAGTGCAGTCACCAGGATCCAAGTCACCACAGACCCGCACCATGGGGAAGGGAGAAATACTTCAAAAGGAGTCATCAGAAAGATTCACTTTCAACTGTCAAAGAGAACTGTCAAAACGAACCAACCCTAAACAGGCTCAGAGAAGCTCTTTAGTGAACCATCCCTAGATAGACCCATCAGAAGACCTTCGATGAACCATCCCTAGATAGACCCATCAGAAGACATTTGATGAACCATCTCTAGATAGACCCATCAGAAGACCTTTGATGAACCATCTCTAGATAGACCCATCAGAAGACCTTTGATGAATCATCTCTGGATAGACTCATCAGAAGTCCTTTGATGAAACATCCCTAGATAGACCCATCAGAAGACCTTTGATGAACCATCCCTAGATAGACTCATTAGAAGACCTTTGATGAATCATCTCTGGATAGACTCATCAGAAGACCTTTGATGAACATCCCTAGATAGACCCATCATAAGACCTTCGATGAACCATCCCTAGATAGATCCATCAGAAGACCTTTGATGAACCATCCCTAGATAGACCCATCAGAAGACCTTCGATGAACCATCCCCAGATAGACCCATCAGAAGACCTTTGATGAATCATCTCTAGATAGACTCAACAGAAGACCTTCAATGAACCATCCCTAGATAGACCCATCAGAAGACCTTTGATGAACCATCCCTAGATAGACCCATCAGAAGACCTTCGATGAACCATCCCTAGATAGACCCATCAGAAGACCTTTGATGAACCATCCCTAGATAGACCCATCAGAAGACCTTCGATGAACCATCCCCAGATAGACCCATCAGAAGACCTTTGATGAATCATCTCTAGATAGACCCATCAGAAGACCTTCGACGAACCATCCCCAGATAGACCCATCAGAAGACCTTTGATGAATCATCCCGAGATAGACCCATCAGAAGACCTTTGATGAACCATCCCTAGATAGACCCATCAGAAGACCTTTGATGAATCATCTATAGATAGACCCATCAGAAGACCTTTGATGAACCATCTCTAGATAGACCCATCAGAAGACCTTTGATGAACCATCTCTAGATAGACCCATCAGAAGACCTTTGATGAACCATCTCTAGATAGATTCAAACCCTTGAGTAGAAGGGACCAACATTTTTGATATTCACTTCAGACAGATTTGGATTATGGAATTATATTTATGTCATGTTTAGAACATCAATTCGGAATTCTGAAACTAGCAGAGGAGAGCATGGCTTCCAGGTTAAATGCACAACCATACTTTAAACATGCATGGATTGCGGTCTGCAGTTGTGAAACTGCAACTCTCACACAAGCAGAGAAAGGTTCCACACCAAGCTCCAAACAGATGGCCATGAGCTCAAGTCCCAGACCTGCCTGTCACGTGAAGCTGCCTCCTTCGCTCATAAAGCCTCGCTGACAGGTCAGGAGAGCTGTGAAGCCCAGACCATCGTTTGCTTCAAATCACAGCTGGTGAAATGGTGCCAAGCGGACTGAATGAGAAGGGACAATATGAGAACAGATTCTTAAATCAGGATTCACTCTGGAAGAAAGCAGTTTGAGGTGGTAATAATTTGAAAGCAGACCTCATTATTTCTGTCCTATTAGAGATATGAGTTTTGGTGAAAACATATACTCCAACCCCCTCATGTGAGGACACCATGACAGATAACACTGATGGAATGGGTTAGTTTGTTGTTGTTCTAAAATGTTGGGGGTAATTTTGACTTCAATGTAAATGAAAATTGGGAGAGAGATTTATATAACAGGCGACTGAATCGATATCACCCATTTTACACTATACAGGTCTTTACTGCAGCTTTGCGTTATTGATCTCTTTCATAGATCATTTAAGGGGAAGATAGATAAACCCATGAGGGAGAAAGGAATAGAAGGATATGTTAATAGGGTTAGATGAAGAGTGGTGGGAGGAGGCTCTTGTGGAGCATAAACACCGGCATAGACCAGATGGGCCGAATAGCCTGTTTCTGTGCTGTACATTCTATGGGCAATTCTATTAGTCACAACCTCTGGTGGAGTTGAGGGGGATATGATTCCCTAAATGTTTTTTGGCACAGGTTATGTCTCCTTTATCCCCCCACTCCAAATCTCATCATTGTCCCCAATTTCCCCCCAACTCCTCACAGTTGGACCGAAGGCCTGGGAACTGTCACTGCCCCACTTCCAGTGGGATATAGCAAGTGGTAGAGGAACATAGGAACAAGTGTAGTCCATTCAGCCCCTCCAGCGTGTTCCGCCATTCAATTTGACCATGGCTGATCTGTATCTTAACTCCATCTACCCACCTTGGTTCCGTAACCCTTACACAACAAAAATCTATCGATCTCAGTACTGAAATTTTTCAATTGACCCTCAGCCTCAACAGCTTTATGGGGGGGGAGGAGTTCCAGATTTCCACTACCCTTTGTGTGAAGAAGTGTTTCCTGACATCACCCCTGAACGGCCTAGCTCTAATTTTGAGGTTATGCCCCCTTGTTCTGGACTCCCCCCACCAGAGGTTGAGGCTGGTGAGGTAGAGAACAATAATAAGAGGTCAGTCTCATTGGGCCAAATGGCCTTTTCCATTCTTAATAACGCTTGTACTCTGAAAGGCACACATGCAGTAGATTATGATTTCTACAAGTCCTGTATGAGCAAACGGGAAACCAGGCTGCAAATGGAGCCATTTGCTTGAGAACCTACCTTACCCCCGAGGCCTTTGGATTTGTAAAGTGGCAATGTTTGATGAAAACCTCCTCATTCGCCACATTATAAGTTTATTTTGACAAACAGACTGCAGCAAGGGCCTTTAAAATTAATTCCTCAAACAGGGAGACAATTTGTATGGAGCACAAAGGACAAATTTTACAGCCTTACAACTTCCTTCCAGGTGCGTTCTGCAATTAGAGCCATTTGAATTATTTTTGTTGCCCTTGTCACTAAATATTAAAGTTCAATTTTTTTTTCCGGGAATTAAATTTATCTGAGTGTCGGGAGTGCAGGTGGCAATGAATGATTAATGAGAAACAAAAGTGCAAGCCAGGGATGAGAGGGCCAAAAACGTATCATTAGAGAAGAGAGGGTCCGTGGGAATGCCAACAGTACCGTTGACATTTTGTTTAAAAGTTTGGCACATGGTTTCAATTTCTGCTTGTCTTTCTATCCGAATACTTTCCCAAGCTTTCCCCTTCCCGAGCATTGTCTTTCCTCCTATCCTGAAAGTGCCGATTAATGCTGAGACAGGCTTCCACTGTAACCAGCTGTCTTCCAATACCTCGGCCAAGCAACCTCTCTCCGTGGCTGAGCTCAGACGGCAAGTGCCAGCAGGCTCTTGCACCTTAGGGGGCCTCGCAGCAGACCACAGTCCTGGCCTCACCCCAAGTGCATTGGAGTCCCAGCAGAAGCAGAAACCCTGGCTCATTTCCGTACCCCACTCCCCCCTCTCTAACTGAGCGATGCTAAGGCTAATTGTTGCACCCCCCGGCTGAGATTGGATAACTCAGAACGGACTGGGATTTGAACCACAGGATTTCCTGGTCTGTATGCTGCCTGCTTGCTGTTTTCAAGTGAATATTTGCCTGATTTTTTTCTGTCCCTGATTTTTGTGAGGCCTGAAAGGAGTAACTACAATGCAGCCCTATTCCAAATGGCCCTAGTTTCTTTGACCAACTGTTTGAAAACACTGAGATAAGGAAGGACTGAAAGACACCAGGAGGTGTATAGCTAGCTCCCTTTGTCAGATCAGTCGAACAACCTTCCCCTTCGACCAGTAACTTTAATTACCTGTGCCTTTACATGGTACCCAAAATTGGATATAATAATCCAGGTTTGGTCTTGCCAACCCCAAGGTGTCAGCTGTGGCTCAGTTGGTAGGACTCACTCACCTCGGAGTCAGAAGGTTATGGGTTCAAGTCCTACCCCAGTAACTTAAGCCCAAATCGCTATACTGAGGGAGTACTACACTGTCGGATGGTGCTGCCTTTCAGATGAGATGTTAAATGCAAGGCCCTATCTGCTCTCTCAAGTGGAGGGAAAATTTACAGCACTATTTGAAGAAATACAGGGGAGTTGTCCTGGCCACTATTTATCCCTCAATCAACATCACTAAAAACAGATTATCTGGTCATCATCCCATTGCTGTTTGTGGGATCTTGCTGTGCACAAATTGGCTGCCACGTTTCCTACATTACAACAGTGAGTACATTCCAAAACTACTTTATTGGCTGTAAAGTGCTTTGGGACATCCTGAGGTGGTGAAAGGCACTATAAAAATGCAAGTCTTTCTTTCTTTCAGTGGTAGATTTCTGTCAGTAAGGACTGAGGGTGGAAACAAGGTGCAGCTGCAGCTTTTAAAGCTGCATCTCCACCTTCCGAAAGTTAATACCTTCAGGAACAGAGGGGGGAAAACAAAGTTTAAAATAGGATCACCACCTTCGTGTTTGGGGAACCCGTCAGCTCCTCTATGTGAATGCCCAGCGATGTCGATCACATCAAACTGCATCTTAGTGCTAAGTGTAGACGGTGTCACTGTGACACAACATGACACAATTCTCCTCACTCAATTATTTTCATGAAATCAGTTCCTAACCCAACACTCCCTGGGGCGAAAGTTTGGCTATCCGTCTGAATTGGCTGCTTGAGCTGAGGTCTTCTGAATAGCGGTTTACATTTTCCACCTCTGCTTTTATCTGGGGTTTTGCTTACGGCCTCCTGAAAGGAAAGCCAAAACCTATATATTGTAAGATGCAAAATTAGCACAGTAGGGGCCGAAGTTCCAGGTGGACCGATATTCTCGGTCATGTCGAGTGTGATTTTCCTTTATATCCACTCCTTCTCCCTTATTACCCAGACCTAGTCATTTAATGGTGGGAGGTGGTAAACTCACCCCAAGGGAACTCCTTTCAATGAAAAGAGAAGGCTGAGGGGTGACCTAATAGAGGTATTTAAAATTATGATAAGGTAGACGTAGAGAAGATGTTTCCACTTGTGAGGGAGTCCAAAACTAGGGGGCCATAAATATAATTTGGTCACTAATAAATCCAGTAAAGAATTCAGGAGAAATTTCTTTCCCCAGGGAGTGGTTAGAATATGGAACTCGCTATCACATGGAGTAGTTGAGGCAAATAGCATCGATGTATTTCAGGGGAAGCTAGATATGTACATGTGGGAGAAAGGAATAGAAGGATATGCTGATGGAGTTAGATGAAGTAAGGTGGAAGGAGGCTCGTGTGGAGCATTAACACCTGCATAGACCAGTTGGGCCAAATGGCCTGTTTCTCTGCTGTAAAGTCTATGTAATTCTATGTAATCTCGCCAGCCGCAGGCAAACATTTATCCATCCACAAAATCAACAGCATTTTCATGGCATCCAACTCCGTTGTCCTGTAGTGACCCCTGCAGGAAATTGTCCAGGTGGGGACATTGAGCAAAGACAAAATGGAGGTCAGCTTTGATGGCCTCATGGTCAAATGAGCCGACAATAGTGACTGCGTACACTTGTGCCTGAACAATAAATGGCCATTTGCACGAGGTACCGGAGGATTGGCAGAGCCCGTGGAACCGTACTCAGCAGTCGTCATGTCTTTGAGCGAGGAGTGGGGAGAAAATCAAAATCCAACAAAAAAAAAGTGTTCATCTCCTCCTCTGGATATTTTCACTCTGGTGAAACGTAGTTTTGTTTTCTTATTCAGAGAGCGATTTTCTCCCCTCAACTGAAATATGACTGAGAATGTCAGCCTTACTGTAACTTTGCCCCATCTCGAGCCCCTTTCATCTATTGCCATGTTTGTCTGAGGCCTCGCAATTTGTCTTTTTAACTCTCTATCGGGGTGGGGGGGGGGGGGGGGAGTCAACTAACCCCTCCCCCCCAGTCTGTACCCATACCCATAGCAAATACAACAAAGCTTGAAAA
Organism: Heptranchias perlo; assembly: GCF_035084215.1. Taxonomy (NCBI): domain Eukaryota; kingdom Metazoa; phylum Chordata; class Chondrichthyes; order Hexanchiformes; family Hexanchidae; genus Heptranchias; species Heptranchias perlo. The sequence continues at coordinate 11,920,760 of NC_090346.1, forward strand.
CTCAACGAAAATAATGTAAACCAGTCCTAATATATTTGCAGTACAGAGAATCCATAGGTCATTTCTTTATATCGGGTACCTGCTGATATTTCAAAGACTCTACATTTATATTCCACATGGTGTATAGAGTGGCCGTATAACAATTTGCCATTATAGTTCTTAACTGACATAAATTTCGATCTGAATGTACTGATTATTGCTGATGATGAAGAGTGAGTGATGGGCTGATAGATGAGAATGTACTTTCCAGTGCTCACGTCACTGGATATTTTGGGATCACTGATTCTGCAACATCAGCAGCTAAAATAAAATGTTCCTTTCTCCGTGTCAGATGATTTGTTATTTCTTGAACCAAAATGACACTTCAAGTTGACAAATTGAATCTCTGCTGGCATTGAAGTCAAGAAGCATTCCATTCCAAAGTCAAGTCACTTTTACTCAAGCCTTGTAGAACTTTAGCAATTAGACGATGCATTGAGGAGTTACTGGTCACACATGGAGAGAAAGAAAGAAAGAAAGAAGCACAATGTTTATATAGCACCTTTCACGACCTCCCAAAGCAGTTTACAGCCAATTAAGTACTTTTGAAGTGTAGTCACCATTATAATGTACGAAATGCGGCAGCCAATTTGCACAGCAAGGTTCCACAAACAGCAATGAATTAGGTGACCAGATAATATGTTTTATGTGTTGGTTGAGGGTTTAACGTTGGCCAGGACACCAGGGAGAGCTTCTCTGCTCTTCTTCGAAATAGTGCCGTAGGATCTTTTACTTCCACCTAAGAGAGCAGACTAGGCCTCGGTTTAATATCTCATCTGAAAGTGCAGCACTCTCTCTAATCTGCACAGAAGTGCCAGTCTAGATTACTTGTTCAAGTCTCAGGAGTAGGGCTTGAATCCACAACTCCCTGATTCAGAAACGAGAATGCCACCAACTGAGCCAAGGCAGGCATCTGAAGGAAGGCAATCATAGAATCATAGAATGGTTATAGCACAGAAAGAGGCCATTCAGCCCTTGAGCACGTGCCGGCTCTTTGTAAGAGCAATCCAGTTAGTCCCATTCCCCCGCTCTTTCCCCGTCATCCTGCAAATTTTTTCCCTTCAAGTATTTATTCAATTCCTTTTTGAAAGCCACAATTGAATCTGCTTCCACCACCCTTTCAGGCAGCGCATTCCAGATCATAACAGCACGCTGTGTAAAAAAGTTTTTCCTCATGTTGCCTTTGGTTCTTTTGCCAATCACCCTAAATCTGCGTCCTCTGGTTCTCGACCCTTCCGCCAATGGGAACAGTTTCCCTTTATTTACTTTACCTAAACCTTTCATGATTTTGAACTTTCTATCAAATCTCCTCTCAACAGTTGTCAACCTAAGGAGAACAATCCCAGCTTCTCCAGTCTATCCATGTAACTGAAGTCCCTCATCCCTGGAACCATTCTAGTAAATCGTTTTTGCACCCTCTCTAAGACCTTGACATCATTCCAATGGGAATATATGTTTTGGTATTTTTACAGCTTCTCCTCCTAACTCCCCCCCACTCCCCCGCCATACTTCCTACGCATACCGCTACCCCCTGCCAATGTTTTGCTCCTATAGCCACAAAATATGAACATCTAGGCCAAGAATTGTCCACCACAGGAGAACTGCTACGTCGTTAGCCAAAACTAGTGTGTTTCTGCTTAGTAAGGTTAGTGATACCAACTACTTCTTCCCACATTGTGCAAGACATCCGACTTTTCCGATGTGTCATTTCTATTAATCTCACCAGTCCAATCAGACTGTTTACAATCTTGGTATCCTATTCAATCTCTAGCTGAGCTTTCAACCTCCTGTCTTCTGCATCACAAAGACTGGCCACTTCCTCCTCTGTAACATCGACCGCCTCCGCCTCTATCTCAGCCCATCTATCACTTTTACCCTCATCAATGACTCTCCAGACTCGACTATTCCAATGCTCTCCTGGCCAGCCTCCCATCCTCCGCCGTCCATAAACCAAAACTCTGCTGCCCGGATCCTATCCCACACCAAGTTCCATTCGCCCACCATCCCTGTCCTTGCAGACCTTGATTAGCTCCCGAACCTCCAACACCTCAAGTTTAAAATTCTCATCCTCGAGTTGAAATCCCTTCATGGTGTCCCCCAACCCTGCCTTTCTCTGTAATCTCCTCTCCACCCCTCTCAAATGCTCCATTCCTCCAACTTTGGCCTCTTATGCAGCCCCCGCCCCCTCCCTTCCCCCGACCATTGGCAGCTGTACCTTCAGCTGTCGAAGCCCCATAGGCTGGAACTCCCTCCCTAAACACCTCTGCCTCTCCATCTCCCTCTCCTTTAAAACTGTCCTTAAAACCCTCCTCTTTGACCAAACGTTTGGACAGCCCTCCTAATATCTCCTCCTCTGACTCAACATCCAATTTGTTTTTTTTTGATTATGCCAATGAGAAGTGCCTTGGGATGTTTTTCTACATTATAGGTGCTATATAATGCAAGTTCTTGTTAACATCATTCTCCTCATTTACTGTTTTTTAAAGCCTTGTGGCCACATAACAAGATCAAGGCACTCAAAAATTAATAATTAGTTATGAAGCACTTTGGAATTTCTCGATGTGCTAAAGCAATACATCAGTGTTGTCCAATACAGGAGCCACAATCCACATGTAGCTAATTGGGAATCCAGATGTGGCTAATTGCATTTTGGATTAGTAAATTAAAAAATGAGTAATACACACAGTTGTTGGGCATGCTATGTCAATTATTGTATTCACACCGCGTGTGCTTGTGAACTTTAACCTTTTTGTGCGTTTGTTGCTAAAATGGTAAAATAAAAAGCAGTGTGCAAGTGTTTTTTTAATCGTTGTGAGTAATTTAGTTGCTTGGTTACTGAATGGCAGTAGATGTTTGTTAAGTAAATAAACACACGTGAGGTACATTTACCTGTATTGTGTATATGGCGTTTACGACTAAAATTAGTGCATTAGGTTAAAACAGTGTCACCATGGCCACACCTGTGGGTGATCACCAATTTCTATTAGACAACACTGGGACATATAAATGCAAGTTCTTTCTAAATTTATGTATCACTAATTTAAACTTGTGTCTTCTCGTTCAACATTGAAGTAATATTCAGGGTTTATCCAATCTGATTCATTTATCGGGCTGATCAGACATCGTCCTCTCAGACACAAGGATCACTGAGAAATGGTAAATCTATTTTGACTCACTATAAAGAGAATATAGAAAAGGAGCTTTTAAGTCTGGTGCTGCTATTGATAAAAGCACTGAAAGGAATCTGGATGGCTTTGAACAGAATTACGAGAGACCTGAAAGGAGAAGAAATGATCGATAGACTCTGCTATTAAAGGGCAAAGGAGAACATTTGTCCAGACACCTTGTTTAAGTGAGTAAAATGGACAACAATCTGCTGATCCATTCAAAATCCACTTCAAATAAATTCACAGGGAGCCTCTGCTTGAATCACAATGTCTGAGAGAAAGGAATTAAAATATATTGCAGTGAATTATTCTGTGCAGAAATATCATGGAATACCAACAACAACTTGCATTTATATAGCACCTTTAACATAGTAAAGTGTCCCAAGGCATTTCACAGGGGCTCAGACAAAATTTGACACTGAGCCACATAAGGAGATATTAGGACAGGTGACCAAAAGCTTGGTCAAAGAGGTAGGTTTTAAGGAGCATCTTAAAAGGAGGAGAGAGGTAGAGAGGATTAGGGAGGGAATTTTAGAGCTTAGGGCCTAGGTGGCTGAAGGCACGGCCGCCAATGATGGGGCACTGAAAATTGGGGGTGCACAAGAGGCCAGAATTGGATGAATGCAGCGTTCACGGAGGAGTGTAGGACTGGAGAAGGTTACAGAGATAGGGAGATACCAGGCAAATCACAATCTTGTAACATAGCAGACTCTACGTCAGGAATGTCCAAACTATGTCTCGTGAATCAAAGGCAACCTCCATGTACTGACGAGCCAGTCCTACCTGTGCTTATATTTTTTAATAATTTAATCACTCATTACATTTTTAAAAATCCATATATGGGATATAGTTCATAAATTAATTAATTCTTTGCTAAAGTTAAGAATGATATTTCTCTCTGTACTTATTAATTTATAACTTAAGGCCGGTCTATTCTATTCGTGAGCAATGGCAAGGGAGATCAACTAATATTGCTCCATTTCTCTCCATGCATGTCTTTCTATAGAGATCTTTCAATCTCTGTCTGATTCTGGCAACCATGGAAATCAAATTAAAAAGGGGAGGAAATTAAAAAAGAAAACACAGGGCTAACAGTGCCTGTTGGTGCACTTGACATTATTCCATACCTGGTGGAAAGAAAGGACTTTATTAGTACCACTGGTGCCCATGGAGCAATATCTACCCCAATAATTGCAGCTCAGACCAAGAGCAATCAACGCCAGTGGGGAATTCAGCTCACAGAAAGGAAAGCACCATTACCGTTAAGATCCATTAACAAGCTTTTAATTGGCAATGTTAAGGAGTTAGCACTAAAGTAATGACAGAACAGTGGCGCTAACAAGGTATGAAACTTGGAATAATGTCAAGTGCACCAACAGGCACTGTTAGCCCTGTGTGTGTTTTTTTTTAAATGTCCTCCCCTTTTTCCATTGATTTCCATGGTTGCCAGAATCAGAAAGAGATTGAGAGATCTCTATAGAGAGAAATGGAGAGATATTAGTTGATCTCCCTTGCCATTGCTCACAAATAGAATAGACCAGCCTTAAGTTATAAATTAATAAGTACAGAGAGGAATTAATTAATTTATGAACTATATCCCATATATGGATTTTTTTTACTGTAATGAGTGATTAAATTATTACGTGCAGACAATAAGAAAAGTAATTATTAAAGACAATGAGTAACTTGATTAATTATGAAATGCAACCATTAAATTAACAATAAAATACAGTAAGTTAATTAAATGTAGTGAGTAATTATCAAATGTAATTATTTATAACACACAGAGGATTGAATAGATATAGATCCCCATCTGCCAGGTATTGCGATAGAACTGAAACATTTTGGAAGAAAGAAATCCTTTGGTTTGAGTACATTTGTGCATGATTCTCAGTGATCATCAGGACTTTTCCAATCTTTTGGTGCCCATTTTAACTTCCAACAACCCCACTTTCTTTCAGCTCGCACTTCGATCTTCAGCTTGAGCCATAGCACGGGCATGTACGAATGGCAATTTGTTCTTGCTTTCAATATGACATGAATTGCAATATTTCAGAAGCCAGCGATCAGTGCCGGAGAGATTAGAGGTGACCTTGTTCGGTCTTGGAGAGGATGGATTGCTTGAAGAACAGGTACTTGGCTCGGGCATCATAGAACTGTTGAAACCCGCGGAGTACATGTAAAGAGGCGGGAACTGCATTTGAATCGGGAACGAGGATTGGCGCCAAAAAAGGAAAAGCAGAGGAGGTCCACTTACAACCTTGTTCCTAGAGACAAAGCCAGCCTCTTACAGGGTGCCAGTCTGCACAGAGTCGGACATTTCAGTCATTTTTGCGAAGTAAGGGAGCGGAGTTGTAAGGATCCTCAGAGACGCAGCCCGCCTGAGAGGGGAATCTGAGGTGCAGGGCTCATATGCAGCTGTGCACGTGTTGTTGAGCGGGTCACGAGACGCTTCCTGAGAACTATCATCTAGGGTACAGGACGCCTTGTTAAAAAGATCATGGCAGATGCCCAGTTGAAGAATGGAAGTGCCCGGAAGAGAAAAGAAAGCAAGCAGAGGCCTCTGAGGGCCCTAACCCGAACCTTATCCTTCTATTCCTTTCTCCCTCATGTACTTATCCAGCTTCCCCTTAAAGGCATCTATACTACTCCTTGTGATAGCAAGTTCCATGTTCTAACCACTTTCTGGGTAAAGAAGTTTCTCCTGAATTCCCTATTGGATTTATTAGTGACTATCTTATATTTTTGGCCCCTAGTTTTGGACTCCCCCAAAAGTGGAAACATCTTCTCTACGTCTACCCTATCAAACCCTCTCATAATCTTAAAGACCTCTATTAGGCCATCCCTCAGACTTCTCTTTTCTAAAGAGCCCCATTCTGCTCAATCTTTTAATGTTTTGAGAATGCAGATTTGAGGGAGATATATGGAAAGGTTTCTCATGCCTCCCGTAATAATTGTCATGATTTTAAAACTCAACGGGCTCGACAAATGTTTCCTCCATGGGGAAATCACCAAGGTTTCCAATGCCAGGACACCACTGTGGAGCCAGCACCTGTGGATCAATGAAGCTAAGCTCAGGCTGAAGCAGAGAAACTGCTGGATTGTCTTAATATCGCTTTCTTTGGCCTGGTGTCAATCTGGGTCTTATTTCTTTCCAGTGAAGTGCCTTGGGGCGTTTTCCTACAAGATCTCTGCGCTCCTCCAATTCTGACCTCTTGCGCAGCCCTGATTTCCATCGCTCCACCATTGGTGGCCATTCCTTCAGCTGCCTAGGCCCTAAGCTCTAGAATTCCCTCTCTAAACCTCTCTGACTCTACCTCTCTCTCCCCCTGTAAGACGCTCCTTAAAACCTACCTCTTTGACCAAGCTTTTGGTCACCTGTCCTAATATCTCCTTATGTGGCTCGGTGTCAAATTTTGTTTGATAATCGCTCCTGTGAAGCACCTTCAGACGTTCTACTAAGTTAAAGGTGCTATATAAATGCAAGTTGTTGTTGTTTGAACCACTTTGGTTCCATACCCTCAATACCTTTACCTAACAAAAATCTATCAATCTGAGTTTCGAAATTTTCAATTGTCCTGGAGCCTCATCAACTTTTTGGGGGAGAATGTTCTAGATGTCCACCACGCTTTTTTTTGGAGGCAGAAGGAACAGCTTCGAATCCAACTCCAGCCAAACCCCTCAGTTGCGAGGACCTGAATGGAGGACCTGAATCACATAGATCGGAAGACCACAGGTGAAGGGGAGGTGAAAGTAGTTTCTGGCCAAACTATGATCACCACAGCTTTAGTGCAACAATCCTGCTGTGGGCCTTGAACAGTTGGTTGCCTCAAAGGCAGTCCACTGCTTGACTTGATAACGCAACCCTTAATGAGCACAACTTCCCCCCCTACTTGAAAGCTGCCCCAGTTAATGATTGGATTATAACTTCAATAACGAGACTTCATTAAAGAAAAATAAATTTGCTAATGCAGCATTGGAACTGAAATAAAATCTTCACGGCAAATTAACTGCATTGTCGCAGATGATGAGGACACTTCAACTCACTCACAGTTAGTGCCAGCAACCTCAAACCTTCTGATGGGAAACTTCAGAAACAAAATGAGCTAAGTGAGGACTCATTAATTTTTTTTAAAGAATGATTGGGTGCACATTAAATTATACACGGATTACAACTTCTCTAATTAACGTCCAAAATGGTGGATCTTCGGGTCTTTGTGGTGCAATGCACTCACATGCTTCTTATATAATAGCTGTTCCAACGAGCAGGGTTTCTCCAGTTCCAGAGTTCCTCCAACTGAGAGGATATGCCGGAGTCTTGTGCCGACTCTGCAGTCCATTTCACTAAGTGTTTGGCTGATGGGTGGGGTTGCCAACTCTGGTTGAATATATTCCTGGAGGTTTCATCACATGACCTCCCGCTCCCAAGCTCCTGCCATTGGTCGCCCAACATGTCCATCCTCGCGGTGCACCGCCTTTCCACGGCCAATCGGAAAGCAAATAGACTCATTATCCAATTGGATGATTCTCCACTGTGAGTCAAACAGCCTTTTTTTCCCCATCTTCAATACTTTTATAACTAATAAACAGAAGTGCTCAAAGAAAACAAATATTTTTTATTAATGCCCCTATGATTTTCTCCCAGGTTTTTGCTCGCAGCAGTGTGCTGGAGATTAATCTTCAATTCCTGAAGACTCCAGGCCAATCCTGGAGGGTTGGCAACCCTACTGACGGGTGATGTTTGCCGACCTTCCAAAAAACACCCTCCTTTTATTATAGACTCCTGTAACACCACCACCTGGTGCACAGGCTGAGCAATTACCTGCACTACTGGAGTGTGCATGTGTAGTACCAGTTATCATTGGATATATTTTCACCGACCTGTAAAGTATTACAAAAAAAAGTAAACACTAGTAAACGGGTGAACAAGACCAATAGCAAGTGGAAACAAAGTATGTTTCCATCATAAAAGGTCTGAATGGCAATTAATTAAAAATTAAATTTTCCTCCAATATTTCTCTGAAGGGAGTGTTATTCAAGAGAGACAAAAACAGGTCGTATATATTAATTATAGAGTTAGTAAAAGGAATAAAAAGCAAAAAAGACAAAAAGTAAACTGTCCTTTTATTGATCTTGCAGTTGCAGTTTTCACAAGTAACAAAAACTACTGCGGTGGCCTGTTAAATAACAGCACATACCAGGCCTGCTAAAACAGCAATAAGCTTAATAGAATTCAAAATAACGAAACCCTTAAGTTGCCTGGATAACCCCAATTACAGACATCCAGGTGTCACCAATGATAAACCTGTCTTTGGAATTAGTAAGACAATTGGTTCTAACCCAGATTTCCGCCGCTTCTCCCAGTTTCTGTTGCAATTCCTATCAACTGGGAACAAACAATTTGGTTACTTTGAAGTTCAGCGATGGCCTTCACCACCTGCACTGGGCTGCAGGAGCTGACCATTTCCGTGTTCCTCCAGCTCTGGCCTCTTGTCCATCCCCCACTTCCTTCGCCCCACCAATGGCGGCCGTGCCTTCAGCTGCCTCGGTTCTAAGCTTTTTAATTCACTCCCTAAACATCCCCACCTCTCTCTCCCACTTTAGGACCCTCCTTAAAACCTACCTCTTTGACCATAGCTTTTGGTCACCTGTCCTAATATCTCCTTATGTGGCTCGGTGTCAAATTTTGTTTGATAATCGCTCCTGTGAAGCACCTTCGGACGTTCTACTAAGTTAAAGGTGCTATATAAATGACTTTTCAAATCTATGCATTATTTTTCAAATTGGGTCTTCAAAGACCAATTAGTCTCACCAAAGTAAATGTTGTCACACCAGTCTACGCTCCTTATTGATATAAACGGGTAAATTTTAGCTTCGAGCCAGGCAGAGCACGGCGGGGGAGGGGGTGGGGTTTCTGGGTGGGATACCTGGGAGTATGGGTTTCCTGGACATCCTTATGATTTTCACGTAATGACGTCTTTAAATTTTTTTTCCAATAGGTTTCCCGCCCGACAGCCAGCCAGCTTGATAGACTGGCTGTCAGTCAGACAGGAGAGCAGCCAGGGAGCGTATGTCAGCAGGAAAGCCATGAAACAAGGGCCGGTCATCGGGTGAGTCGGAGCTCATGGTGTGGTGGGGGGGGGTCGAAGATTGGGGGGGGAGCGAGGAGGGGGGTTCAGGATCGCGGCCGTGGCAGGTAGGCTGGTTGGGCCTGGAGGAAACACTCCTGCTCCTCCGGGCCCACAAGCGGTGCAATAAAGGCATTTACCTGTTGATCTGGGCCTTCTCACCTCCTCTCACGTGGCGTGAATCAGAAGACTGGGGAATCCCAGCCCCCAGGAGTTACAAATAAAAATGCTGTTAAAATGGAGGCAGCAGCCTTCTTAACAGTTTTCACTGACAGACCCGCCTCCTGAGAGCGGTTTGGTCGCCCGCCCCCTCGACCCGCCTCCTGAGAGCGGGTTGGTCTCCCGCCCCCTCGACCCGCCTCCTGAGAGCGGGTTGGTCACCCGCCCCTCGACCCGCCTCCTGAGAGCGGGTTGGTCGCCCGCCCCCTCGACCCGCCTCCTGAGAGCGGGTTGGTCTCCCGCCCCCTCGACCCGCCTCCTGAGAGCGGGTTGGTCACCCGCCCCTCGACCCGCCTCCTGAGAGCGGGTTGGTCGCCCGCCCCCTCGACCCGCCTCCTGAGAGCAGGTTGGTCGCCCGCCCCCTCGACCCGCCTCCTGAGAGCGGGTTGGTCGCCCGCCCCCTCGACCCGCCTCCTGAGAGCGGGTTGGTCGCCCGCCCCCTCGACCCGCCTCCTGAGAGCAGGTTGGTCACCCGCCCCCTCGACCCACCTCCTGAGAGTGGGTTGGTCACCAGCCCCTCGACCAGCCTCCTGAGAGTGGGTTGGTCACCTGTCCATCGACCCGCCTCCTGAGAGCGGGTTGGTCACCCGCCCCTCGACCCACCTCCTGAGAGTGGGTTGGTCACCAGCCCCTCGACCAGCCTCCTGAGAGTGGGTTGGTCACCTGCCCCCTCGACCCGCCTCCTGAGAGCTGGTTGGTCGCTGCCCCTCGACCCGATTCCTGAGAGCTGGTTGGTCGCCTGTCCATCGACCCGATTCCTGAGAGCGGGTTGGTCGCTGCCCCTCGACCCACCTCCTGAGAGTGAGTTGGTCACCCGCCCCCTCGACCCGATTCCTGAGAGTGAGTTGGTCGCTGCCCCTCGACCCGATTCCTGAGAGTGGGTTGGTCACCCGCCCCTCGACCCGATTCCTGAGAGTGAGTTGGTCGCTGCCCCTCGACCCGATTCCTGAGAGTGGGTTGGTCACCCGCCCCCTCGACCCGATTCCTGAGAGTGAGTTGGTCGCTGCCCCTCGACCCGATTCCTGAGAGTGAGTTGGTCACCCGCCCCTCGACCCGATTCCTGAGAGTGAGTTGGTCGCTGCCCCTCGACCCGATTCCTGAGAGTGAGTTGGTCACCCGCCCCTCGACCCGATTCCTGAGAGTGAGTTGGTCGCTGCCCCTCGACCCGATTCCTGAGAGTGAGTTGGTCGCTGCCCCTCGACCCGATTCCTGAGAGTGAGTTGGTCGCTGCCCCTCGACCCGATTCCTGAGAGTGGGTTGGTCACCCGCCCCTCGACCCACCTCCTGAGAGCGGGTTGGTCACCAGCCCCTCGACCCACCTCCTGAGAGCGGGTTGGTCACCCGCCCCTCGACCCACCTCCTGAGAGCGGGTTGGTCACCCGCCCCCTCGACCCACCTCCTGAGAGCGGGTTGGTCACCCGCCCCCTCGACCCACCTCCTGAGAGCGGGTTGGTCACCCGCCCCCTCGACCCACCTCCTGAGAGCGGGTTGGTCACCCGCCCCCTCGACCCACCTCCTGAGAGCGGGTTGGTCACCCGCCCCCTCGACCCACCTCCTGAGAGCGGGTTGGTCACCCGCCCCCTCGACCCACCTCCTGAGAGCGGGTTGGTCACCCGCCCCCTCGACCCACCTCCTGAGAGCGGGTTGGTCACCCGCCCCCTCGACCAGCCTCCTGAGAGCGGGTTGGTCACCCGCCCCCTCGACCCGATTCCTGTGAGCGGGTTGGTCACCCGCCCCCTCGACCAGCCTCCTGAGAGTGGGTTGGTCACCCGCCCCCTCGACCCACCTCCTGAGAGCGGGTTGGTCACCCGCCCCCTCGACCCACCTCCTGAGAGCGGGTTGGTCACCCGCCCCCTCGACCCACCTCCTGAGAGCGGGTTGGTCACCCGCCCCCTCGACCCACCTCCTGAGAGCGGGTTGGTCACCTGTCCATCGACCCGCCTCCTGAGAGCGGGTTGGTCACCCGCCCCCTCGACCCGCCTCCTGAGAGCGGGTTGGTCACCCGCCCCCTCGACCCACCTCCTGAGAGCGGGTTGGTCACCTGTCCATCGACCCGCCTCCTGAGAGCGGGTTGGTCACCTGTCCATCGACCCGCCTCCTGAGAGCGGGTTGGTCACCTGTCCATCGACCCACCTCCTGAGAGCGGGTTGGTCACCTGTCCATCGACCCGCCTCCTGAGAGCGGGTTGGTCACTGCCCCCTCGACCCGCCTCCTGAGAGCGGGTTGGTCACCTGTCCATCGACCCACCTCCTGAGAGCGGGTTGGTCACCTGTCCATCGACCCGCCTCCTGAGAGCGGGTTGGTCACCCGCCCCCTCGACCCACCTCCTGAGAGCGGGTTGGTCACCCGCCCCCTCGACCCACCTCCTGAGAGCGGGTTGGTCACCTGTCCATCGACCCGCCTCCTGAGAGCGGGTTGGTCACCCGCCCCCTCGACCCGCCTCCTGAGAGCGGGTTGGTCACCCGCCCCCTCGACCCACCTCCTGAGAGCGGGTTGGTCACCTGTCCATCGACCCGCCTCCTGAGAGCGGGTTGGTCACCTGTCCATCGACCCGCCTCCTGAGAGCGGGTTGGTCACCTGTCCATCGACCCACCTCCTGAGAGCGGGTTGGTCACCTGTCCATCGACCCACCTCCTGAGAGCGGGTTGGTCACCCGCCCCCTCGACCCACCTCCTGAGAGCGGGTTGGTCACCCGCCCCCTCGACCCACCTCCTGAGAGCGGGTTGGTCACCTGTCCATCGACCCACCTCCTGAGAGCGGGTTGGTCACCTGTCCATCGACCCGCCTCCTGAGAGTGGGTTGGTCACCAGCCCCTCGACCCGCCTCCTGAGAGCGGGTTGGTCACCAGCCCCTCGACCCACCTCCTGAGAGCGGGTTGGTCGCTGCCCCTCGACCCACCTCCTGAGAGTGGGTTGGTCGCCTGTCCATCGACCCGCCTCCTGAGAGCGGGTTGGAGACGAGTTGGGGTCGGGTTTTACTTTTTTTTAAAAAATGATTCTTATCTTCTCACCCACCCATTTTGGCTCCGAGTTGAGGAGCTGGAGTCCGAGCTGCAGACATTGCGAGGCATCAGGGAGGGAGAAAGTTACCTGGACACTTTGATCCAGGAGGCAGTCAGGCCCCTTAGACTAAATACTGTAGAATTGGCACGTGGTCAGGGACAGGATGGTGTCACTGCGAGTGAGGCAGGTATGGAGATCCAGGAGGAAGCATTGCAGGAGCCTCAGCCTCTGCACTTGTCCAATAGATACGAGGTTCTTGCAGCCCTTGTGGACGAGTGCAGGGACTGCAGGGAGGATGAGCAAACTGGCCACGGCACCGTGGTTCAGGGGGCCATTCAAGAGGGGGGAGTAAAAAGGAATGTGGTTGTAGTAGGCGACAGTATAGTTAGAGGGATAGATTCTGTTCTCTGCAGCCAAGAGTGAGAGTCCCAAAGGCTGTGCTGCCTACCCGGTGCCAGGGTTAAGGACATCTCCTCAGGGCTGGAGAGAAACTTGGAGTGGGAGGGGGAGGATCCAGTTGTCGTGGTCCACGTAGGTACAAACGACATAGGTAGGACTAAGAAAGAGTTTCTGCTGAGGGAGATTGAGCAGCTAGGGACTAAATTAAAAAGCAGAACCACAAAGGCGATAGTCTCCAGATTATTACCTGAGCCACGAGCAAATTGGCACAGGGTAAATCAGATCAGAGAGATGAATGCGTGGCTCAAAGATTGGTGTGGGAGAAGTGGGTTTCGATTCATGGGGCACTGGCAACAGTACCGGGGAAAGAGGGAGCTGTTCTGTTCGGACGGGCTTCACCTGAACCATGCTGGGACCAGTGTTCTGTCAAACCGAATAACAAGGGCGGTAGAGAAGGTTTTAAACTAAATATAGGGGCGGGGGGAGGGCTCAGATGGGGCGAAGTTTAGATTGATAGAGAGAAAAGACAAGGAAGTAGTACAGGAAAGTGATGGGGGTAATGATAAACAGAGTGTGTCAGGAAGGGACAGAGCGTACAAACATAAGAGTGCGCTAGCAAATGGGGCCGGGGTAGGAAAGAATGGTAAAAAGACAAAATTAAAGGTTCTTTATCTGAATGCACGCAGCATTCGTAATAAGATAGATGAATTGACGGCACAAATAGAAACAAATGGGTATGATCTCGTGGCCATTACAGAGACGTGGTTGCAAGGTGACCAAGGTTGGGAGCTAAATATTCAGGGTTATTTAACATTTCAGAAGGATAGGAAAAAAGGTAAAGGTGGTGGGGTAGCTCTGTTAATAAAGGATGAAATTGGTATAATAGTGAGAAATGATCTTGGCTCAGAAGATCAAGATGTCGAATCAATTTGGGTGGAGGTAAGAAATAGCAAGGGAAAGAAATCACTGGTGGGAGTAGTCTATAGGCCCCCTAACAGTAGCTACACTGTAGGGCAAAATATTAATCAGGAAATAAGGGGGGCTTGTAGAAAAGGTAATGCAATAATCATGAGCGATTTTTACTTTCACACAGATTGGACAAATCAAATTGGCAAAAATAGCCCTGAGGAGGAGTTCATAGAGTGTATTAGGGATTGTTTCTTAGACCAATACTTCGGGGAACCAACCAGGGAACAGGCCATTTTAGATCTGGTAATGGGTAACGAAACAGGATTCATTAATGATCTCAAAGTAAAGGATCCCTTGGGAAGTAGTGATCATAACATGATATAATTTCATATCCAGTTTGAGAGCGAGGATTTTGGGTCTGAAACTACTGTATTAAACTTAAATAAGGGCAATTATAAAGGAATGAGGGCGGAATTGGCTATAAAGTGGACTGGGTAAACAGATTAGATGATATGATGGTGGATAAACAGTGGCAAACATTTAAAAAGATATTTTCTAACTTGCAACAAAAATATATCCATGTGAGGTGGAAAGACTCCACAAAAAGGGTGAACCAACCATGGCTAACTAAGGAAGTCAAGGATGGTATCAGGTTAAAAGAAAAAGCATACAACATGGCAAAGATTACTGGTAAGCCCAAAGATTGGGAAAACTTTAAAAACCAGCAAAGGATGACTAAAAGAATAATAAAGAGGGAGAAAATAAATTATGAGAGTAAACTAGCAAGAAATATAAAAACTTCTACAAGTAAAAGCTTCTACAAGTATATTAAAAGGAAGAGGGTAGCTAAAGTAAACATTGGTCCCTTAGAGGATGAGACTGGGGAAATAATAATGGAAAACAAGGAAATGGCAGAGGATTGAACAGATACTTTGTATCTGTCTTCACAGTAGAAGACATTAATAACATTCCAATAATAGTAGAAAATCAAGGGGCAAAGGGGAGGGAGGAACTAAAAACAATCACTATCACTAGAGAAAAAGTACTACGTAAACTAATGGGTCTAAAGGCTGACAAGTCCCCTGGACCTGATGGCTTGCATCCGAGGGTCCTAAAGGAAGTGGCTACAGAGATAGTGGATGCATTGGTTGTAATCTTCCAGAATTCACTAGATTCTGGAAAGGTCCCAGCGGATTGGAAAACCGCAAACGTAACACCCCTATTCAAGAAGAGACAGAAAGCAGGTAACTATAGACCAGTTAGCCTAACATCTGTCATTGGGAAAATGCTAGAATCCATTATTAAGGAAGTAGTAGCAGGACATTTGGAGACTCATAATACAATCAAGGAGAGTCAACATGGCTTTATGAAGGGGAAATCATGTCTGACAAATTTATTAGAGTTCTTTGAGGAAGTAACAGGCAGGGTGGATAAAGTGGAAGCAATGGATGCAGTATATTTGGATTTCCAAAAGGCATTTGATAAGGTGCCACATAAAAGGTTACTGCACAAGATAAGAGCTCATGGTGTTGGGGGTAATATACTGGCTTGGATAGAGGATTGGCTAACTAACAGAAAACAAAGAGTCGGGATAAAAGGGTCATTTTCAAAATGGCAATCTGTAACTAGTGGGGTACTTGGATGAAGGAACAGAGTGTCTTGTGGTCAAATTTGCTGATGATACAAAGATAGGTGGAAAAGCAAGTTGCAATGAGGACACAAAGTACCTGCAAAGGGATATTGACAGGTTAAGCGAATGGGCAAAAATTTAGCAGATGGAATATAATGTGGGAAAACGTGAAGTCATCCACTTTGGGAGGAAAAATAAAAAAGCAAAATATTATGTGAATGGAGAAATACTACAAAATGCTGCGGTACAGAGGAATCTGGGTGTCCTCGTACATGAAACACAAAAAGTCAACATACAGGTACAGCAGGTAATCCGGAAGGCAAACAGAATATTGGCCTTTATTTCTAGGGGGATGGAGTATAAAAGCAGGGAAGTCATGCTACAACTGTACAGGGTGCTGGTGAGACCACACCTGGAGTACTGCGTACAGTTCTGGTGCCCTTATTTAAGGAAGGACATACTTGCATTGGAGGCAGTTCAGAGAAGGTTCACTAAGTTGATTCCAGGTATGGAAGGGTTGTCTTATGAGGAAAGATTGAACAGGTTGGGTCTGTACTCATTGGAGTTTAGAAGATTGAGAGGAGACCTTATTGAAACATACAAGATTCTGAGGGGACTCGATAGGGTCGATGCTGAGAGGATGTTACCCCTCATGGGAGAATCTAAAACTAGGGGGCATAGTCTCAGAATAAGGGGTCGCCCATTTAAGATGGAAATGAGGAGGAATTTCTTCTCCCAGAGGGTCGTGAATCTTTGGAATTCTTTACCCCAAAAAGCTGTGGAGGCTGAGTCATTGAATACATTCAAGGTTGAGTTAGACAAATTTTTGATCAGCAAGGGAGTCAAAGGATATGGGGAAAGGGCAGGAAAGTGGAGTTGAGGTAAAAATCAGATCAGCCATGATCTCATTGAATGGCAGAGCAGGCTCGAGGGGCCGAATGGCCTACTCCTGCTCCTATCTCTTATGGTCTTATGTTCATTCTTGGGGGTTAAAAATCAGAGGTGTCAGGAACATACTATGAAATATTCAATACTCCTAATATTCTATAATGGTTCTTTACAACAAGAGAATCAGTGATGCTTTGATAAAGGCATTCATCAACCTACTTAAGCCGACAGTAAGTGTTTAAATAGCTGAGCAGAACTCTAATTTTTACCACAACCTATTAGCCTATTCATTACGCTTCCACTGGTGATTCAGATGTAAATAGGAACTTTTCTGCAACTCTTATAGAATACTCACAGGACTGATAATAAGATCCCCACATTGAGGCATAGAGACACTGCAATGCACCCACTCTTTAATAGTCCAAGTCCTTGTGATTTGTAGGTCCTATCTCTGTACCCGACTGACCCCTGACTCAACCTCCCAGATACACTGGTGTGGGACTGGTGTTACGTAGACCAGGGAAGGTCAGGTCAATCTTCTCTCAAGGGTTGGGTTTTAGAACAACCCAATAGCTTCATGGTCACTTTTACTGATACCAACTTTTTATTGTTTAAATTGAATTCAAATTCTTGAACTGCAATGGATTTGAACTCCTACTCTCTGGATTATTAGTCCAGGGCTCTAGAACACCAGTCCAGAAGCATAACCACTAATATCGTACCCTGCTTGGGCCAAATGACCTTTCATCTAGAAGCATCTTGTGAATGCTTTACACAGCAACAATGTAACCTCTTTTGATTTGTATTTTCATGCTCACATCCATCTCTTAGGGAATCTCTAGAAGCCAACCTCCTTAACTGAACAACCTTTGATACATACAATTCAAAGCGCTTTGGGAAAAATTGAATTTCATCACCCTGTTAAGTAAAAGTTCTAATTCTAATTGCTAGAACTTGTCACAGAGAAACCAATTTTCTTTTGGGGCACCTGGAGGCCATTGGATCAAATCCACTTACTAATTCAACACAGACACTCCACCCTTTAAGGCTAATGGATTTTGCTCAGATGTCAGGGATTCACTTTGAAATATTCAATACTCCTAATATTCTATAACGGGCCTTTACAACAAAAGCTTCAGTGAAGCTTTGATAACGGCATTCATCAGCCTACTTAAGCCAACAGTAAGTATTTAAGGAGCACAGCAGAGTTCTCATTTTTACCACAACCTACCAGCCTTCTCATCACCTTTGAACCTGGTAATTCGGAAGTAAAAAGGGTCTTAATTCTGCAGCTCTTATAGAATACTCACAGGGCTGACAGTAAGCTTCCCCCATATTATCAGGCACAGACCCCCTGCCAAGCACCCAGGCATGAACCAATGCCCTCAGTCAGCACAAAGGCCAGTGTGAGCCTTTTACACAAACTGCACACAAGACTCTCAGTAACACCATTTTTCTCCAGCCTCATTCCAGCACTAGGGTAAGAGTGGACCTGAAATGTGTTGTTCCCACTTACTTGGTCTAAAAGGTACCTCCTGATTCGTGTTCTCATTAATTTGTACTTATCTCAAGTTGTTGCTGCTAACAGATCTTAGTGTTTTTATTTGGTGTTCATCAGCCAATGAAATAACAGTGCTAAGAAAGAACTTGCATTTATATAGCACCTTTCACGACCCCAGGACATCCTATATACAGCCGATGAAGTATTTTAGAAGTGTAGTCACTGTTATTATAAAGATCAGCCCTTTCCCAAACCTCCAGGCCAGGTACAAACCAAATAATAAATAAAACAACTACAAATGGACTTTGAGACCAAAATCCCATGGTTTGGGGGCTGTGATTTGGAAACCCTGAACTGGACAATGGAAATCCCAGCTTGATACTTAATATAATGACTCCACGTCTTTCTATGAACAGCTATCAAAGGGGCAAATGTGTAGCAGATCGAGCCTCATTAGAGTTGCCTCGGACTTCAGCTTGGCCTCGGAATAAAAAAGACCCAAACCCCACAACAGCTGTTGAAGCCACTTCAAGATTCACTCTGGTAGGTTGTCAAGGCGGTCAATTCAAAGGCCACATTAAAATCATTTTTTTTAAAAGCATTGGTGAGGCCACACTTGGAGTACTGTGTACAGTTCTGGTCACCCTATTATAGAAAGGATATTATTAAACTAGAAAGAGTGCAAAAAAGATTTACTAGGATGCTACCGGGACTTGATGGTTTGACTTATAGGGAGAGGTTGGATAGACTGGGACTTTTTTCCCTGGAGAGTAGGAGGTTAAGGGGTGATCTTATAGAAGTCTATAAAATAATGAGGGGCATAGATAAGGTAGATAGTCAAAATCTTTTCCCAAAGGTAGGGGAGTCTATAATGAGGGGGCATAGATTTAAGGTGAGAGGGGAGAGATACAAAAGGGTCCAGAGGGGCAATTTTTTCACTCAAAGGGTGGTGAGTGTCTGGAACGAGCTGCCAGAGGCAGTAGTAGAGGCAGGTACAATTTTGTCTTTTAAAAAGCATTTGGACAGTTACATGGGTAAGATGGGTATGGAGGGATATGGGCCAAGTGCAGGCAATTGGGACTAGCTTAGTGGTATAAACTGGGCGACATGGACATGTTGGGCCGAAGGGCCTGTTTCCATGTTGTAACTTCTATGATTCTATGATTCTATTGCATCTAGAAAGCCGTTTGTAATATTCATTGACAGAGTCAAAAGTATTTTCAAGAAAAATGTCAGGCAGTAGAATTTCAACTCATCTAAGGGCCTGTGACTGTTCATAGAACAAATGTCTGATCGAGTCCATCCAAATCCCCACTGCACACTTCATATGCTGTCACTATCATGTCCTGTCGATCCTGTTGATCCTGTTTTATTCCAGCACGATGAGCCCACCTGTGGGACAGGCTCGAGGGGCTAAATGGCCTACCCCGTTCCCATGTTACTGCATCCAAATGAGACTCTTGTGAAATGAAGCATTCATGATCGAGGTCTGCACAAGTTCCTTTTTGATTTTTGACTATTTGGTCAGAGAGGAATTTCAGGTAATTCATGTTAAGATGTTGCTATCAGGTCAAGTTTAGCTCACAGGGGATTGGATTCAGAGATGATGTCCGTCCAGATTAGTGTTTCCCACATACCACATCAGTTTGAGACAATGGAGGCACTTTAAAGAAAGAGACATTAGATTAATTCCAGTAGCTAAAAATATTTAATGGAAAGGTTGTTCAGTTTGTAATTCCAGGGCACATTACCAATGTCTTAACTAGATACCAAGGTTGGTGTACAGGCTCCCAAAGGCCATAGGCAGTTAAACTTACCTGTGAGAGCGAGCTACAATATGGAGGCAAAATAAATCTTGGGTGAGTAATAAAAGGTAACAGATACACTCCAATAAAATAAATCTCACCAAAGCACTAGCAATTTAAATATAATGTGGAGATGCCGGTGATGGACTGGGGTTGACAATTGTAAACAATTTTACAACACCAAGTTATAGTCCAACAAATTTATTTTAAATTCCACAAGCTTTCGGAGGCTTCCTCCTTCCTCAGGTGAACGGTGTGGAAATGAAATTTTCGAATCCTTTGCATTTGAAAATCACAGAACAATGCCTGGTGATTACTGCCCGTTGCCAAGGCAATCACAGTGAGCAGACAGAAAGGTGTCACCTAAAAGGCCACCGAATATACAAACCCCCCAAAAAAAAAGAGAGAAGAAAGACAGTCAATGACCCGTTATATTAAAAACAGATAACATTTGTTCGCTGGTGGGGTTACGTGTAGTGTGACATGAACCCAAGATCCCGGTTGAGGCCGTCCTCATGGGTGCGGAACTTGGCTATCAATTTCTGCTCGACGATTTTGTGTTGTCGTGTGTCTCGAAGTCCGCCTTGGAGTATGCTTACCCAAAGGTCGGTGGCTGAATGTCCTTGACTGCTGAAGTGTTCCCCGACAGGGAGAGAACCCTCCTGTTTGGCGATTGTTGCACGGTGTCCGTTCATCCGTTGTCGCAGCGTCTGCATGGTCTCGTCAATGTACCATGCTCTGGGGCATCCTTTCCTGCAACGTATGAGGTAGACAACGTTGGCCGAGTCACAGGAGTATGAACCATGCACCTGGTGGGTGGTGTCCTCTCGTGTGATGGTGATATCTGTGTCGATGATCTGGCATGTCTTCCAGAGGTTACCGTGGCAGGGTTGTGTGGTGTCGTGGACGCTGTTCTCCTGAAAGCTGGGTAATTTGCTGCGAACGATGGTTTGTTTGAGGTTGGGTGGCTGTTTAAAGGCGAGTAGTGGAGGTGTGGGGTTGGCCATAGCGAGGTGTTCGTCATCATTGATGACATGTTGAAGGCTGCGGAGAACATGGCGTAGTTTCTCCGCTCCGGGGAAGTACTGGACGACGAAGGGTACTCTGTTGGTTGCGTCCCGTGTTAGCCTTCTGAGGAGGTCTACGCGATTTTTCGCTGTGGCCCGTCGGAACTGTCGATCGATGAGTCGAGCATCATATCCCGTTCTTACTAGGGCGTCTTTCAGCGTCTGTAGGCGTCCATCGCGTTCCTCCTCGTCTGAGCAGTCCCTGTGTATTCGCAGGGCCTGTCCATAGGGGATGGCCTCTTTGACGTGGTTAGGGTGGAAGCTGGAAAAGTGGAGCATCGTGAGGTTGTCCGTGGGCTTGCGGTAGAGTGAGGTGCTGAGGTGCCCGTCTTTGATGGAGATTCGTGTGTCCAAGAAAGAAACTGATTCTGAGGAGTAGTCCATGGTGAGCTTGATGGTGGGATGGAACTTGTTGATGTTATCGTGTAGTCTCTTTAGTGATTCCTCACCGTGGGTCCATAGAAAGAAAATGTCGTCGATGTACCTGGTGTATAGTGTTGGTTGGAGGTCCTGTGCAGTGAAGAAGTCTTGCTCGAACTTGTGCATGAAAATGTTGGCGTATTGGGGTGCAAATTTGGTCCCCATGGCTGTTCCGTGTGTTTGGGTAAAGAACTGGTTATTGAAGGTGAAGACATTGTGATCCAGGATGAAGCGGATGAGTTGTAGGATGGCTTCCGGAGATTGGCTGTTGTTGGTGTTGAGTATTGATGCTGTCGCAGCGATGCCGTCATCGTGGGGGATACTGGTGTACACGATGACGGCATCGCTGCGACAGCATCAATACTCAACACCAACAACAGCCAATCTCCGGACGCCATCCTACAACTCATCCGCTTCATCCTGGATCACAATGTCTTCACCTTCAATAACCAGTTCTTTACCCAAACACACGGAACAGCCATGGGGACCAAATTTGCACCCCAATACGCCAACATTTTCATGCACAAGTTCGAGCAGGACTTCTTCACTGCACAGGACCTCCAACCAACACTATACACCAGATACATCGACGACATTTTCTTTCTATGGACCCACGGTGAGGAATCACTAAAGAGACTACACGATAACATCAACAAGTTCCATCCCACCATCAAGCTCACCATGGACTACTCCTCAGAATCAGTTTCTTTCTTGGACACACGAATCTCCATCAAAGACGGGCACCTCAGCACCTCACTCTACCGCAAGCCCACGGACAACCTCACGATGCTCCACTTTTCCAGCTTCCACCCTAACCACGTCAAAGAGGCCATCCCCTATGGACAGGCCCTGCGAATACACAGGGACTGCTCAGACGAGGAGGAACGCGATGGACGCCTACAGACGCTGAAAGACGCCCTAGTAAGAACGGGATATGATGCTCGACTCATCGATCGACAGTTCCGACGGGCCACAGCGAAAAATCGCGGAGACCTCCTCAGAAGACTAACACGGGACGCAACCAACAGAGTACCCTTCGTCGTCGAGTACTTCCCCGGAGCGGAGAAACTACGCCATGTTCTCCGCAGCCTTCAACATGTCATCAATGATGACGAACACCTCGCTATGGCCATCCCCACACCTCCACTACTCGCCTTTAAACAGCCACCCAACCTCAAACAAACCATCGTTCGCAGCAAATTACCCAGCTTTCAGGAGAACAGCGTCCACGACACCACACAACCCTGCCATGGTAACCTCTGGAAGACATGCCAGATCATCGACACAGATACCACCATCACACGAGAGGACACCACCCACCAGGTGCACGGTTCATACTCCTGTGACTCGGCCAACGTTGTCTACCTCATACGTTGCAGGAAAGGATGCTTCAGAGCATGGTACATTGGCGAGACCATGCAGACGCTGCGACAACGGATGAACAGACACCGCGCAACAATCGCCAAACAGGAGGGTTCTCTCCCTGTCGGGGAACACTTCAGCAGTCATGGACATTCAGCCACCGACCTTCGGGTAAGCATACTCCAAGGCGGTCTTCGAGACACACGACAACGCAAAATCGTCGAGCAGAAATTGATAGCCAAGTTCCGCACCCATGAGGACGGCCTCAACCGGGATCTTGGGTTCATGTCACACTACACGTAACCCCACCAGCGAACAAATGTTATCTGTTTTTAATATAACGGGTCATTGACTGTCTTTCTTCTCTCTCTCTCCCTTTTTTTGGGGGGTTTGTATATTCGGTGGCCTTTTAGGTGACACCTTTCTGTCTGCTCACTGTGATTGCCTTGGCAACGGGCAGTAATCACCAGGCATTGTTCTGTGATTTTCAAATGCGAAGGATTCGAAAATTTCATTTCCACACCGTTCACCTGAGGAAGGAGGAAGCCTCCGAAAGCTTGTGGAATTTAAAATAAATTTGTTGGACTATAACTTGGTGTTGTAAAATTGTTTACAATTTAAATATCGGCAGGCTTTTCTCTCACCATATTGCTCTGAGACAACTGACAGAGCTTTCAGACGATCTCAGGTGTCAGCCGTGGATCAGTGGAAGGTGCTGAAATAACAGGACCAGGCAAGGTACATGGCCTCCCAATGATGGTGAGTCGAGACGATTCGCAGAGCTAGAAATTGAAACAGGGCTCCTGACAGCTTATTTTTGTTGAGCTGTGAGTACAGAAAGTGTGGAGGTTCAAGGAACAGCAGGATTTAAAGAGGTGCATGCACTGCAATCTGAGTGTTGTCCTATGTCTCATATCTCATGTACTTCCATAGGTGTGTTCCGTGTGAATCACAATCTTCCTCGGACGTGGAGAGCGCACTGCGACTGGGTAAGAGTGCGCCACTGGTCTGCTCAGCCTGTTTTTGTCATCCTTGTTTTCAAATCCCTCCGTGGCTTCGCCCCTCCCTATCTCTGTAACCTCCTCCCTCCCTTCAACACTCCGAGAGCTCTGCACTCCTCCAATTCTGGCCTCTTGCGCGTCCCCGATTGTCATCACTCCACCATCGGTGGCCGTGCCTTCCGCTGCTTAGAGCCCTAAACTCTGAAATTCCCTCCCTAAACCTCTCCGCCTCGCTACCTCTCTCTCCTCCTTTAAGACGCTCCTTAAACCTACCTTTTTGATCATGCTTTTGGTCACTTGTCCTAATATCTCCTTACGTGGCTTGGTGTCAAATTTTGTTTGGTGACTTTCCTGTGAATCGCCTTGGGACGTTTTACTATGTTGAAGGCACTATATAAGTGCAAGTTGTTGTTGTTGTTGTTCAAAGGGTGGCCAGTAGCATGTGAAGCCAGCAGGGAAAATAGGCAAGTATCAAATCTCATATTAGGTACATCTGCCCTACCAATCTCATTTTACCCTCCAGGGCCTTTTATTTATTGAACATGCATGAACACAAAGTTATCCTCGGCTCTTCTTCAACGCTGCGATCAGATGCATTATCCAATTAATCTGGGCCCACTGATCTAATATAGTCTTTTTGACAGCAGCAACTTAATAAAAAGGCTTTCTTCAATAGTTAAGCTACTTAAAAGCCACATCTAGAGACAAGATGTTCAAGTGCCTATTAGTAATGGGAAATTAGTCTGTAACAGCCAAGAAATAAGAGCTTTCCTGTTGAGAACCTCACTTGCTTCACTGTCTGGTGCTAAGTTGAGTTGGCTTTTGATAAATGCATTTATATTGACACTGTCCAATGTTTAACTCTTCCCATGTGTCATATGCAAAGTAACTGAGTGGACACTGGATGTGAGAGAGTTTCCCCAATGGGGTCCAGCCTGCATTATGGCCATCCATTTGATTAAGGCTTTCAGTTTGGTTCTAGAATAAAATCCTCTACTGTGCATTGTGCTGGCATAGGGGTTGGATTAAAGCAGGAGAAACAATCAAATCCCATTCACTTACTCCAAGACAGGGGTGTGTTGGAATACTGCCTGGACAGGGGGCAGCTGCAACAACACTCAAGAAGCTCGACAGCTTCCTGGGCAAATCAGTCCGCTTGATCAGCTCCTCATCCACCACCTTAAATACCCACTCCCTCCACCACCGGCGCACCGTGGCTGCAGTGTGTGCCATCTACAGTATGCACTGCAGCAACTCGCCAAGGCTTCTTCGGCAGCACCTCCCAAACCCTCCACCTCTACCAGCTAGAAGGATAAGGGCAGCAGGTGCATGGGAACAACATCACCTCCAAGATCTCCCTCCACGTCCTGTGGAACTGAACCCCAATATGAGTCAGCACCTTCAGGAAAGGAAGGGAGAAAACTGGGGGGGGGGCGGAACTCAATGGACCATGAATAGACCTTGAGTAGAAAACAGAGATAGAGAGACGGGTGGAAGTGGGCAGGCAAATTACTGTACAGAAGTTCTTCACCAATAACTGAAAAGACATGAAATCAGGACAGTGTTTTGCTGTACATAAATGAAATGGAATTGAAGTGAGACAGTATTTACAGTCTGTAAAGGTCAATTCAAACAATAAACCTAGCGCTCCCAACCTGTCTGCTCCAGATCACTAGGATTGACAGTCATGGCAGGGAGTCTATTGCTACTGTCACTGTTGTGCAGGAAATGTTGTTTCCTTGTACAATGGCACCTTAGTTGAGATCATGTAACTCAATGATAAGAGGCTGTATTAGGTGTCAGCTGTGGCTCAGTGGGTAGCCCTCTCGCCTTCTGAGTCAGAAGGTTGTGGAGTCAAGCCCCACTCCTGAGACTTGAGTACAAAATCTAGGCTGGCATTACTGAGGGAGTGCTGCACTGTTGGAGGTGCCATCTTTTGGAGGAGACATTGAACCGAGACCCCGTCTGCCCTCTCAGGTGGACGTAAAAGATCCCACGGCAATATTTCAAAGAAGAGCAGCGGAGTTCTCCCCGTTGTCCTGGCCAATATTTATCCCTCAACCAACATCACCTAAAACAGATCATCACATTGCTGTTTGTGGGACCTTGCTGTGCGCAAATTGGCTGCCGCATCTCCCACATTACAACAGTGACTACACTTCAAAAAAGTACTTCACTGGCTATGGGGTCAGAAAGTAAAACTATTGATTAATTAACTTTGGTCAGGTGTGCAGGCTTCAAATAGCCATAGACCCAGTCAATGACCATAGATTGAGTGTATCCCGCGCACCTGTATCCATTTGAGTAATACCATTCCATAATTAATATGACCTCAGGATTGCCATTGCATAACTTGTAAGAACAAAGGACTAGTCAAACAAATAAATAATCAGTGCTTATAAAGGCAAACATGACAGCGCATTCCATGCTACAACAAATACACTCCAGCCTGTGTACTGTCCCCTGCAAAACACTTGTGCGTTGGCCTGTGCAAAACGCACTCTGGCCTGCCCATGTGCCTATGAGTAACACAGTCCCATCTGTGTCCAGCCTCCACTGGCCATGTGCTGCACACATGTCCTTTATTGCGCTCCGTCATTGTGTGTCGTCCTGTGTCTCATACCTCACACACGTCCATATGTGTCTATCGTGCGAGAGCACATTGCAACTGGGCGAGAGTGTGCCACTAGCCTGTTCAGCCTGTCCTTGTCATCCTTGTTTTCAAATCCCTCCATGGCCTCGCCCCTCCCAATCTCTGTAACCTCCTCCAGCCCTACAACCCTCCGAGATCTCTGCGTTCCTCCAATTCTGGCCTCGTGGATCCCCAATTTTCATCACTCACCATTGGCGACCATGCCTTCAGCTGCCCAGGCCCTAAGCTCTGGAATTCCCTTGTTAAACCTCTTCCCCTGTCCACCTCACTCTCCTCCTTTAAGACACTCCTTTAAACCTATCTCACCTGTCCTAATATCTCCTTATGTGGCTCGGTGTCACATTCTGTTTGACAACGCTCCTGTGAAGCACCTTGGGATGTTTTACTACATTAAAGGCGCTATATAAATGCAAGTTGTTGTTGTTTTGGTACAGATGCAAAAGCCCTGCCTTGCCAGGTGAGAGCCTACTTGAAACTATATTTGCTTTTAAAAAAACACTTTGTAATTTAATATTTTTAAATGGCAGAATATTGGGAGCTGAATCTCAATATTAATTAGCTGGATCCTACTGCCAGCAAAGCCAATTAAGACATGCCGTTCCTTAAATTTAATATAATATAATGGTTTTAAGTATCAAAGAACATCAAAACTGCAAACAGCTCTAATTTAGACTGACTTCTATGCCCCCTCCAGTCAATTGTAATTGCACTACAGAGAACTATCAGACAAGCATCAAAAAAGTGGAATTTTGTACTTTCTGCTAAGAATTACACACAGAAAATGGTGCAACTTTAACAAAGCATGAACGAAAACTGAATCAAAAAGTCTGAACTCAATAAGAAGGTAGATTCCTGATGCAGATTTTTTTTTCAAAACAATTTACATAGAATTACATAAAATTTACAGCACAGAAACAGGCCATTCGTTCCAACTGGTCTATGCAGGTGCTTATGCTCCACAGGGGCCAATTTACTTGACATTTGAATTAAACATCTTCATGCTGGCTTGGTATGGCTCTCCCTCATCTTCACTCTACAACGATTCACTAGAATGAGAATAGAGATGATGGAAGGCTTTTAAAATAAAAATTAGGGCTGTATTCACTGAAGCACAAAACCTGATTGTGTTTGATTAGGTTAAGGAGGGATTTATCAGAAGTGTTCAAAATGATGATAAGATTTGAGAAGGTAAATAAGTGAAAGATTAATTCCACTAGCAAGGGGTCAAAAACTTAGAAACATGGGAACAGGAGTAATCCATTCAGCCCCTCAAGCATTTCCCACCTGGTTATGTTGCCAATCTTCAATCTGTGTCCTCTGGTTACCGACCCTCCTGCCACTGGAAACAGTTTCTCCCTATTTACTCTATCAAAACCCTTCATAATTTTGAACACCTCTGTTAAATCTCCCCTTAACCTTCTCTGCTCTAAGGAGAACAACCCCAGCTTCTCCAGGTAACTGAAGTCCCTCATCCCTGGTCCCATTCTAGTAAATCTCCTCTGCACCCTCTCCAAGGACATCCTTCCTAAAGTGCGGTGCCCAGAATTGAACACAATGCTCCAGCTGGGGCCTAACCAGTGATTTGTAAGTATATATATTTATATTATAGATATTTATATTTATAGATGTCTGCCACCAGATCAAGAAAGATAGCTCCCCTCCTCCCTACCTTCCCTCAAACATGTTTCAATAAATGTGCAGTTCATCCATCCCAATACCTGTACTGTAATATTGTAAGCTCTCAATCAGAGGGTTATATTGCAGCCTTGACTGTCATTCGAGTTCAGGGGTCAGCACTGGGTGAAGTTGGTTAGTTCTTGACCAGTTTCCCAGTCGAAGCGCCATGAAGCACGTCATTTCAAGGGAGGAGAAAGACTAGCAGGACCAGTCTCTTGGTACAAACAAAATCATCCCTGGAGGTTGATCCTGATACTATATAAGGAAACAAAGAATGATTTGCGTTTATGTAGCGCCTTATCACCTCTCTCAGAAACATCTCAAGCACTTCATACAATGGAGGAGGTCTGCTTCATATGCAATCAATAACTTTTGAAGTTCAGTGACTCTTGTTATGTGGGCCAATGCACACACCAAAAAATCCTACAGAGATGAAGAAAAGACTTTGATTTTTACAGCACCTTTCACGACCTCACTGCCCCAGTTAAAGAGAAAGGATGATAGAAATCCTGACTCCTGAGAACTCATCAAACAACTTACAATTTGACCCACAGATATATTTGGCCTCAGGGTGTGCTGGAGTGTTTAGCTGAGACTGAGATCAAATCAAAGCAGTTCATGTAAAAAGAATTTGCCAGGGGCTTTCCGGATGAATTGAACATCAGCCACAGGAAAACGCTAACCCTGTTACAGCAATTTGACAAAGACTAAACAGTTAAACAAGGTCACCGGGGCTGAATTATGAGGGCAGATTGCATAGACTGGGCTTGTATTCCCTCGAGTATAGAAGATTAAGGGGTGATCTAATTGAGGTGTTTAAGATGATTAAAGGAGTTGATAGGGTAGATAGAGAGAAACTATTTCCTCTGGTGGGAGAGTCCAGAACAAGGGGGCAAAAGGCCAGAACTGGAAGAGTGCAGAGATCTCGGAGGGTTGTAGGACTGGAGGAGATACAGAGATAGGGAGGGGGCGAGATAGGAAACATAACAGAGACTGTGGAATTGTCAGTGTGAAGCCATGGAGGGATTTAAAAACAGGATGAGAATTTTAAAATCGAGATGTTGCTGGACCGGGAGCCAATGCAGGTCAGCGAACACCGAAATGTCCTTTTCCAGTGCCACTGTCACTCTCTGCCTCACCAGTGGAGCCCTTCCATTTTCTACACACCACAGTTTATTGATAGTCGCCTTTCAGTACTAAAGCTAGCAGTGGCCAAAACTGCAGGCAAACTGGTTTACGGATTTTCGAACAGTGATCGGGAGTATAACTTCACCCATTGGTCATATATATACATCTTGTAGTTTACAGAGGTGGTCGCATGGCTTATAAGGACATTTAGATCAGTGGTTTGTAGCTCAGAAAGGTATAAAAAGCTGGCAAATTGTAAGTGGACTTTGAATCCAACCCAAAAAGTTGGAGCTCAAAGGTTGTATACTTTACATAGAATGTTTTCTTTAATTATTCGTTCATGGGATGTGGGTGTTGTTGGCGAGGCCGGCATTTATTGCCCATCCCTAATTGCCCTTGAGAAGGTGGTGGTGAGCCACCTTCTTGAACAACTGAGTGGCTTGCTAGGCCATTTCAGAGGGCAATTAAGAATGAACCACATTGCTGTGGGTCTGGAGGATGACAGGTTTCCTTCCCTAAAGGATGTTAGTGAACCAGATGGGTTTTTACGACAATCCGGTAGTTTCATGGCCACCATTACTGATACTAGTTTTTTTTTAATTAATTGAATTTAAATTCCCCAGCTGTCATGGCGGGATTTGAACTCATGACTCTGGAATATTAGTCCAGGCCTTTGGATTACTAGTCCAGTAACACAACTGCCATAACATAGCTATGCTACCGTACAGCACAGAAAGAGGCCATTCGGCCCAACTGGTCCATACCGGTGTTGATGCTCCACACGAGCCTCCTCCCACCTCTCTTCATCAAACTCTATCAGCATATCCTTCTATTCCTTTCTCCCTCATATGTTTATCCAGCTTCCCCTTAAATGCATCGATGCTATTCGCCTCAGCTACTCCTTGTGGTAGCTGTTCCACGATCTCACCACTCTCTGAGTGAGAAAGTTTCTCCTGAATTCCTTATTGGATTTATTAATGACCATCTTATATTTATGACCCCTAGTTTTGGATTCTGGGTCTTGGTGGACTTTCTTCTCCTGAAGATTAAACTTTGAATAGGTGAAACGTTGCTTGTGTGTCTATAGTCTTATCGTCACCCACATTACAACCATGACTACACTTCAAAAGTACTTCAATGGCTGTAAAGCGCTTTGGGGACATCCTGAGGTCGTAAAAGGCGCTATATAAATGCAGGTTCTTTCTTCCACCTGAAGGTAGCTAGCTCATGGGGGAGGGAGGGTGCTGATGCAAAAAGCATGCAATCCCACTCCTGGTGGAATTTGGCCGTGTTCGGAAAAAGGAGTGGTGACCTCGTGGAACCAAGTCCAACCCCAATTCCAGCCGAGCAGCCGGCCCAAATTGCGTTGCTGCTGTGCCACGTCCTCCCCCACCCCGGGCGACTAGGAACTTAGAGCCCTACTACTGTCGTAGCCAGTGGAAAATGGCAGCTGGTTCCCTGGAAGGGTTATGGCAAAGACCGCCTGTTGAGGTGGACCTTTGAGACTCTTGGGGTGAAGCAGTGCTGTTTCGCTTTGATGCATTTAAGGGGACGTATTTATGCAAGATAAGTACATGAGGGAGAAAGGAATAGAAGGATACGCTAATAGGATTAGATGAAGAGGGGCGGGAGGAGGCTCGTGTGGAGCATAAACACCGGCGTAGACCGGTTGGTCCGAATGGCCTGTTTCTGTGCTGTAAATTCTCTGTAATTCTATGCTTACTTTACAGCTCCATTACCAATATCAGGGTTGCCACCAGCAACAGGGAAATGCAGCACGAGAAGTGTCATCTGTCTGCAGGTGCAGCCCTGAACAGAGACTGCGGGCTCCGAACTGAACAGAGGTGGCCAGATTCAAACACAGCTTGAAACCAGCTGCCGTCACACACTGTCTATAATTTAAACCTCAGGAGCTGAACACCCAGCTACTAAAAGCCGTAAAACCTTCCCTTGCAGGTATATTTAACCAAATAGATTGTACTCGTTTAATTAAAGTATTTTACAATTAAACCCTCTCCAGACGTATGAATCATAGGTAAAATTAGCATGCTGCATAGTGACAACACTCAAAACTGCCTGATTATCATATATTGCATAATATCTGCCTTCCTCTCCACTGGGCTGTGCAATGGCATAGAAGAGTGCCCTTGTTGCTAGGGAAAACGGGCCTAAAAAAAATGTTTACTCTAGAAGCCTTAGGGAGCAAATTTTACAAATTACAAGAGGAGGTGGTCCCTAAGCCGTGACAATACCTTGTTACAGTCTACGTAGATGGAGGATATTTTTGTGAAGCACCAGTTGTTATGTAACAACTAATTGGAGGAAAACCTGACTCGATTGTTATCTCTGGTTCAAATAAGGCAAAATAAAAATTGAGAGCGCGCGAGAGAGAGCTACTTGGTGCCTCGAGTCTGCTGATAAATTAAGAGAGCTGTTGGAATAGCTGAATAAGCAGTACACCCTGTACGGGCATTCAACTGATAAAATGTTCAATCATTTAAAAGATAATCACACAGAAACAAAGGTCACTCTTAATGGTTAACAGTGCAGATGGTTTTATGATCCAAGGCTGTGGTTGATTTTACTGTTAATAACAGGCTATGCATTTTAAACCCTGCTCTGCCTGGTAGCACTGAACCAGCGCTGTAATTTGCACTTTTATCAACCCTAAGGAACACAGCTGCTGCTCAGGCGCTGATTCACCGCAGCTACTACTTTAGCTGTTTTTAATTGTCTGAGTGCACTCCAGAGGTGTTTTTATTTTCCTCACTCCTTTCCTTTTAAGGCCTTGCTACTTTAAGCAAAGACAAAGGGGCGATGGGTGAACGGGACTTGGTGTGAGTTGGGATACAGGCAGCAGAGTTTTGGATGAGCTCGAGTCAGCCGAACCCCAATGGGGGAATTGCAACTAACCAGTGTGAGGTACAGCTGGTTTTAGTTGAGGACGTATAAAGTATCACTTTTGTAGTTGCAAGTTTAAATAGAGGCGCAAAACACCATTAGCATGTGTGTTTGTTAGGAGGCATCTATCTTGCTTGGAGTACTTCTCCCCTCCAGCCCTACAACCCTTCGAGATCTCCGTGCTCCTCCAATTTTGGCCTCAGGCACATCCCCGATTTTCATCACTCTGCCATTGGTGGCCGGGCCTTCAGCGGCCTAGGCCCTAAGCTCTGGAATTCCCTCCCTAAACCTCTCCACCTCTCGCTCCTCCTTTAGGACGCTCCTTAAAACCTACCTCTTTGACCAAGCTTTTGGTCATCTGTCCTAATATCTCCTTATGTGGTTCGGTGTTAAATTTTGTTTGGTAATCGCTCCTGTGAAGTGCCTTGGGACATTGTATTACATGAACGGCGCTTTATAAATGCAAGTTGTTGTCTGGGTGATTCGCAAGTTCACTGGTAAGGTTTTTTTTGCTGACCTTCGCCGAAACAGATATTATTTTTACTCGAGCTAAGTTGCTCCTGGGTTGCTGTGATCGTCAGCGAGTTTGAAACGTTTCTGGTTTCCTTCCATGTTATCAGTCAATGTCTCCATGTAACTCCCACAGCTGCTATTTTAAACCTTGCCCTAGTTTTTCCTGGAAAGTTGTTTCAATTTCTCTTCCTGCCCTTGACACCCCCCTCCCCTGGCGCCACACACCATTCCCGGGTGGAGAGGGGAGCAGACAGGTGACCTGGTCTCGGGCCTCCACCAGGCCGGGGTCGGGGGGGGGGGTACACGGGTACAGCCCCGGGGCGATTGACTGAGACCTTATCCAACGGGGAGTTCCAGGTAATGTCCTGCCACACTCTGAGGCACAGTGTGTCACGCCTGGCTCGGCCCTCATGCTTCAAGATGGTCTTTGCATATGCAAATAAAGGGGCCTAATGCCAGTCTGAGGCCGCCTTTGTAAAATCCGGCTGCCTTGAACTCATCCGGCACTGGGGTTCAGCAAAACCAGGTCTACAAGCATTCTTAAAGGGACCGCTACAGGCCACCAAAAACGTACCTTTTTAAAATATACTTTGCTGACTGTGGAGCCGAGAAGAGCAGGAGTGCGCCCGCCCCTGCATTAAAACCACGGGTCACTGTCGCCATTGCTCACGCCCCCTACTGATCGCTATCTCGAACCTCCTCCCGGTCTCCCTCTCCTGATCACTACCTCTAAACCCCTCCTGGTCTCCCTCTCCCTTCCTCTCACAGTCACCCCTGTCTTCCGACCGCATCCCCCCCCCCCCCCCCCCCCGAATGACCTACCTGCGTCGCCGACAGTGGCCTGAAATCGAAATGACCTTCTGCTGCCTCGGGGAGGCCCAGTAGGCGTCTGCCGCTCTGATGTAAACGAGGCCCGAGACACAATACCGGATGAGCCTCGGGCCTACCCATTCCGGCGCAGGGATCGAATTCTGCGCCCAGTTTGCGCGGGCGGGCTGGCGTAAACCAATTCCTAGGCCTGGTTACCTTCGCTGCGCAGATTAACCAGGGTGAGCTGACGGTCAGTTCAACCACAGGCAATGAAATGGTGAAACAGCGGCATCCTGTGGCAGCTGCATTGAATTACAATCGAGTTCAGCTGAAACACTGTTTTTGAAAGGCACAGAGCAGTTTTACAAATCTGTTCTACAAATCACTGAGCTCGACTGAATCTCCTCAGCAATGATTGCTTTACTCCAAGTCATTGTTGTGGCAGGTTTAAATCATTCAGCAGCTCTGTGAGCTGTCACCTGCACAGGATCAGAGAGGGGTTTTGTCAGTTCTCAGTCACATTACAGCGTCAGTGGAAGGCTTGGGTTAGATGCTGAGCAAATCTCCTCTACTCTGCACCAACAACGTTCCTCAGACTGAACCTCGGAAGAGAGTCCCCGTCTGCACCAGTGAAACATTTTCTCACACCAGTCTTCCATACAGCCTGAGTGAGATTGCCAGTTTAGTGCCAATTTAATGCCATCTTCAGGACAGTTTAAGCCGATGCCCACCATGAACTGGGTTGAGACTGCCCAAAACCCATTTCATGTCAGGACAGCAGAAAAGACTCATCCCCTCCATCTGGGCTGGATTTAACATGGGGCAACTCTTGACCGTCTTTGACCGTGTTTTACACTGCTGCTGCTGTCACTCACTCTTCACTTATCAAACACAAGTAGATCGAGACAGAAACACTTCAATAAAAGAAAACATGCAGAATTTTTAAAAGATATCCTCTGAAATATCGCAGAATTCCTCCACAATTACATAAGTAGCGAATTAAGTCTCCCTCATTTCCCTTCTTTTGATATTTTAAAGGAACATCTCCTTCGTAAAAAATCTCACATTCTTTGTTTATCTACACAGGATTCAGTGATGTTTAGTGCATCCAAACACATCACCGCGTCACTTGTGTGCCACTTCATAGTAATGAGTGTCAGCTCGGCTCAGTTGGTCCCTTTAGAGTCAAAAGGATGTTGGTTCAAACCCCATTCCAGAACTTGACCACATAATACAGGCTAACATTTCAGTTCGCCTGAGGAAGGAGGTAGCCACATCGTTCACCTGAGGAAGGAGGTAGCCTCCGAAAGCTTGTGAATTTAAAATAAAATTGCTGGACTATAACTTGGTGTTGTAAAATTGTTTACAATTGTCAACCCCAGTCCATCACCGGCATCTCCACATCATAAGAATCCAGGCATTAATTGCTCCCATTTTTCTTTCTCACGCTGCCACTGTCAATCACATTGGCCAAACCCTTAGACTAAGGACACCCTCTCTAGATTTTGGACTGGGGACCCTGGTGTGTGTGTGCGCGCCCCAGATGGAGATGCAGTCTACAGCTAAGGAAGGCTAGAGAGAGAAAATTGGGTGTGTGAATAACACACACACGAACGAGAGCATATCTGATATCCTCTGTCAACAGGAGGGCATCAACAGTCTGGTGCTGTACCAGGTGTACTAATAATTAATGAGGAATACTTCAGAGAATGAAGGCCGTTTCGCTACTGCGCAGACCAAAACCAGTGCGTAAAGCAAATTCCCCATCCCCGATAACAACCATTATGTGCTTTGGAGAGATCATTAACTGCCATTTGTCACAAGATTCGTACTCGATGAAGGGTCCCACCGAAACATTAATCTCTCTCTCTTTTCTCAGATGCTCAACTTGTCTGTATTTCCGACATGCCCTGCCTTTCTGTTAATATCGACATTTTTACAGTCCCTGCACTAATTCATGGTGTGAAACACTTTAAGATGGTTTGATGTAAGAAAGTACTACGTAAATGTGAGTACTGGGTGTACAGTGTGGATTTTTTTTCTTGTATTTTTATATTGTTATTTAGTGCTCCCATTTTTCTACATCCTACAGAATTGAATTAATAGCCTTTTAAGGCTGTTTCCCTATTGCAAATACTGCCCCTGGAGGCAGTACTGCTATATAAACAGCACTGAACCCTCTGGCAACACCAAGTACCAACTCATGACAAGCTTTCTCCCAACACTGCTTGAGTCAAGGCGCAATGTTGGCAATCGTAACTGGGGAGGGAGGACAGCGAGTCTCAATTAAGCCTGCTGCCATTTTGCTTTGGCCGTGGCCATGTTCTCGCTCCGCCTGTACAGGCTTTGCGTTACTGATGATGCCACCCTGCCAACAATGGTCCCACTCTTCCCACTGAATAGAAGAGACAACACCGGTGACACACCTGATATAAGGCAGGATCGAAAATCATTACTGTCACAGGACATTTTGCTTAATTTCCAGCAAAAGTCATGCCTGTGACGGAACTGTGTGAAAATTGTATGTTATTCTGACTCAATATGATGTACCTCAGTGCCAGCTTTATGCAGGCAAGAATCAGTGAAATAGAGAGGGTTAAAGCAGGAAATTAAATTACGCAGGAGAGGTTGAGTGCTTTCAGGAATCCATGACTCAGAACAGTTCACAGATGTGTCACTAATGGAGTATATTACTCCACTTAAGCTAGTAAAGGGCATTGGCAGTTCAGGGAGAGAAACAGTGGAGAGTCAATGATGAAAACAGAGAGGGCATGTGTTGGAGAGAGGCAAAGAAGCTCAAATACACCATGGTAAGGACTAGACATGAGCAGCAGGGACTGAATATTGAAGATAGAAGAATGGGAGGGAGGGAGAAACAAGTTCTGAGATGGAATAGGGAAAAGAAATAGAGGCAGCCTATTGTGGATCCTGTCACTCAATCACCATGGCCTCATGAGATTGCTTGATCATCTTTGGGGATCAGAGAGGAATTTCCCAGAGCTTTTTCTCTAAATTGGCCTAAGGATTTTATTTTCCTATCTATCCTAGTTCATTTCATTTGAGTGCCAACCCTAACACCGGTTAAGTTTGCTGCATGGACAGATTTAACACCAAGGGTGTTATTACGGGGAGTCTGGCAGCAGGCCAAGAACCCAGCAAGGCCGGGGACATGGAAACCCTGCCGATAAGATCATTTAAATAATTCTGTGCAGACTCCCGCCCAACAGCTGGCCAGATTGACTGCCTGACCAGCAGGCAAGTACAGAAATTTAGTGGCAGGAGGCCGCAGTTGGGAACCCATCAGTCAGGACAGGGGGGGTGTCTCAGGCCATTATCGGGATGAGGCTGCTGATGGCCACGATCGGAAAGGGGGGAGGTTTGGGCTGGGGACGCCGTTGTGAGGCCAACGGGAAGCACTCCTGCTCTTCCCGGCCCACAAGGAGCTTTAAAACCAGCCAACGTTCTAAATCTTACCTGAGCCTCTATTGGCCAGTCAGCTCCTCCTGCAGTGTTGAGGCTGCCAGGCACCAGACAGCGCGGGACCCCCCCCCCCACCGTGTGTTGCTGCCGGGCCGACAGCGCGGGACCCCCCCGTGCCTCGCTGCCGGGCCGACAGCGCGGGACCCCCCCGTGCCTCGCTGCCGGGCCGACAGCGCGGGACCCCCCCGTGCCTCGCTGCCGGGCCGACAGCGCGGGACCCCCCCCGTGCCTCGCTGCCGGGCAGACAGCGCGGGACCCCCCCGTGCCTCGCTGCCGGGCAGACAGCGCGGGACCCCCCCGTGCCTCGCTGCCGGGCAGACAGCGCGGGACCCCCCCGTGCCTCGCTGCCGGGCAGACAGCGCGGGACCCCCCCGTGCCTCGCTGCCGGGCAGACAGCGCGGGACCCCCCCGTGCCTCGCTGCCGGGCAGACAGCGCGGGACCCCCCCGTGCCTCGCTGCCGGGCAGACAGCGCGGGACCCCCCCGTGCCTCGCTGCCGGGCAGACAGCGCGGGACCCCCCCGTGCCTCGCTGCCGGGCAGACAGCGCGGGACCCCCCCGTGCCTCGCTGCCGGGCAGACAGCGCGGGACCCCCCCGTGCCTCGCTGCCGGGCAGACCGCGCGGGACCCCCACCGTGCGTTGAGGTTAAAAATAGGTCACGACGCCAGTGACATCATCTGGCCTCGGAAAATGTTGCCTTCATTCTCTAGCTTCACGTCTGAATAATGACCATTTGGATGAGTTACTGCGGCCTGTGGATTACTGTCCCAGCAGAGTTGGAACCTGGGGTAGGGAAAGAGGGAGTGAAAACACAAAACAATAAAAGACAGAGGTCAGTATAAAAACAATGCCTTTTTTTAATTTGTTTACATAGGCGAGGAAAAAACTGCATTGGCGTAACAGCCACTGAACTGGCGCACCATATAATCTCAGACCAGTACCCCAATCACATTAACACGCATGCTCAGCAAGACAGCTAGTCAGCAAAATAAAATAAAATTATACAGTCTCAAAACATGGCAATATTGAATTAAAACACAAAGGTGAAGTAAACGGCACCATCCCAGACAAGGTTACTGGACCTCACATCCTATCAATACATCACATGTGGCTTCTGCTCCCCTGCAGTGGAAAAGATAGAACAGTTTGTGTCTCTGTATAAATCCTCGCAGCACGCACACTAGCTGTGCTATAATTTCTCCAACTCAAAAAGATTTAAAAAAACAGCAATACCAAAAAAAACAGAAGTCTACAGGTTTTGTCAGGAGGGGGAATCTGAAGACATTTTGGGTATATTACATGCAGGCTACAACAATGCACCAAGATATGGAGGAGCTGAGGTGACACTTGGTGGGGGGTGGGTGAGGGGTGTTACTGTACCAACAGATACCAGTCCCTGCTTAGAAACATGCTGGTTCGGCAGGTCTGACCTGCACTGCCAACTCCCGTGTTGCTCTCTGCCAACGGAAAAAAAAAACCTTTTCCCTGGAGCAACTTAGCAAAAACTTGGCTTTGCACCAGCCTGGTGGCTATGCCGCAGTGGGTGCAAAGGTCAAACAGAGTGACCGCTGGAGGTGCGCTCACATTTCAACTAAGGTGGACTTCACACCTGAATTACACTGCACGATTTGTTTCAACGCAAAGCCGAAAGCTATTGTGCATCGACATGAACTGTGCACCATAACTGGCCTAGTGGAACACTTGAGCAAAGGCCAACCAGTTTATTAACCGGCCTTCAACCTCCAATGGCTTCATCCTTGGATCAGACTCCAGAGTGTGTTACTGTACACAAGCTCTAGAAACTTGTTTTGGAGGGGGGGATAATTTTCCCTGTCTGCTATTTTGAGAGAATAAGTAGGTGCTGGTTTAAAGTGGTATTTCTCACTACACTGCATCTAGCAAAAATTATGTAAAGCGCAGCCCTGAATGTGTTTTCTTCCCCTCCCTAATGCAGGAATATGGAGGCCAATTTTATCACAGCCTGCCTGTCGACGCGGACCAGGACTTGAAACTGGGCTCGGTACCAGATGGAACAGTGCATTTACTGAGCAGTCGAGGGAATTTCTTGTCAGATTTTCTGGACAAGGAAGAAAATGGAACTTCTCATGGACTTTCGGTATACTCTAATTTTAGCAAAAGGAAGAAAAAAAATGGGGTGTTGTGTAGTTAAGAGGACTGTACATTGGGGAAAAAGAAGGGTGGGGTAGACTCCTTTAAGAGACCAGTACTCAACCTGTGTAGGACTCTTGACATGGTGTTCATAATGGTTGCAAAAAATTATCTTAATGGATATATCCTTGGTTTTTCACACCTGGCATCATTGGGTCAGCCATTGCTTGGCCATTCTGTATCATATAATCCTAATGAAAATCTTGTTGTACCTCAAGTGCTGGACTTCATGGCTGCTTCTAAGTGGGGACTGCCCAACACTATATTTCGGGGGGGGGGGGTTGCAGATTGTGAATCCACAGGGCCAGGACCTAATCCACGTATAATCTGTTGCCAGTGAAAACATTTCTTCCCACTTCCTAGGTCCTTAAAGCATAATGTAACGAGATTATAAACTTCTATATCAGATGGTGCATCCGAGTCTTTGGTCAACTGCCCATCCAACTTCCTATGTCCTATTAATATTTTAAAAGAGTGACTGAAAAAAAAATGCCAATGAGCAAGGATTCAACCTCACAACTTATCTTCAATATAGTGAACAGCAATTTGAAGGCCTGTGTACCAGGCATCTGCCCAACTGTGGAAACACCAGCATGCAACTTCATTCATGGGACATTACTTTGCCAATTCACAGCAATTTATTCCCTAAACATTCAGGGGCTCTGTCCCTATTGGTAGGTTTTATGCTGGTGAAAGGGTCTGTTAAGGCATCATCCTTTTATTCTCATGTGAGGTGATCAGAAATAATTGTCAATATTAAAAGAATGTTTAACAATATTCGATACATCATTTAATGCATGATTTTGATTTTAAAAACATTTTTAACTGCTCTGCAAATTGAGGTTTGTGCAAATAGTGTTTTCAAAACATAAAGCACATTTATATTTTTGTTTAAAACTTGCCCACCTTTCAGTCATGAAACAAAGCCACAAGTTGAACATAAGATTCCAGTAATAATGCTAACAAATGTAATACAATCCCTTGGGTCAATGAGAGATCCTCCATTTGTGTCTGGGTGACATAACAGCAGAGGTGAAATAATGAGCAGTGAAATCAGCCCAGCAGAAATTTTAAAAAACACATGTGCAACAAGCTGACCCAGCACCTGAGAGAGAAAGACAGATTAACGCTTCAGCTGGGAGCCTTCAGTGTCTTGAGTTCCAAGACTAAACCCAGAACGTCCACCATCTCCTGCAGATGCCCAGTGACCTGCTGTGTATTCACAGCATTCAAATGCCTTTCCAATGGTTGTGACAGGCAAACCAACAACTTCTCTGCCCTCT
Source organism: Heptranchias perlo (assembly GCF_035084215.1). Taxonomy (NCBI): domain Eukaryota; kingdom Metazoa; phylum Chordata; class Chondrichthyes; order Hexanchiformes; family Hexanchidae; genus Heptranchias; species Heptranchias perlo. The sequence goes on from NC_090346.1 coordinate 11,960,910, forward strand.
GAGTAATAAAAACAGAATCTTTATCTAGCTGACGTAGGCATGCGCAAATCACACAATCCAATGTCTAACTCTTCCCCCGACCCCGGCAAAACAAAAAGCTCGGGATCCAACAAAAAAAAGTGTACAAACAGAACCTTTTCCATGTCCACTCTTCCCATCACAAATTACCTGCTCATTCCCGAGCAAACAGATTCATCTGTTCACACCAATTCCAACACGTCACATTTACCATCCTCGATCTGGAGACATAATAGCAGTAATTTTAACCTAACCCACCCGTTGGGAACCTGATGGGATCAGGTGGAACGCTGGTTGTATGCCCCGCCCAATATTACTCTCCATTGAAGTCCGTGGAGAGTAAAATCGGGCGGGGTGTAAAACCAGGGTCGCACCCGATCCCGTCAGTTTCCCGACGGGTGGGTTAGGTTAAAACTGCCCCCAGATTTTGTTTTTCAACTCCATACAGTATGTAAACGCTGCGTAGCCTGAGGAGAGGGAAGAGAGAAGAGGACAACATGCACTGGCCACAACTTTAAATTATGCATCAAAACAAAAATACAAGTCTCAAAATGGTAACTATATCCAGCCCACATCAAGTGTGCACATTACACACAGTGGTCACTCTAATATGATCTTTGGCTAGAAGACATTTTGATTTGGTGGCAATTTGACCGTCAGAAAAAGTAGTCTTTCTCCTCTCCCCCACCACGGATGAGAATCTTTATTCTATATATTCAGACTAATGTGAGAGAAACCATTAGGAATACACATGCCCACGTGTTAGATAACCTTTGAGGTAGGCAGACGCCTGAAACACTGCACTAATCCATAATGGTTGCAAATCTGGACTGTGGAATTTCCTAGTCTGAGCATATATTAAACCTAGGGCCCCAAAAATATAGAATTTTTTTCTAAAAAAAAAATTCAATAAAAATCTTACGTAAAAGTACTTTTACTCTATCACTTCCGAGCTGAAAATCAGGTAAAATTATTCCTCTACAAGTTAATAAAAGGTTCATTCTTACTTCAGTAACTATAAACTATATACAGCTGGACACAGCCACGTTAAATACCTGTATGGTTTATAGTGTACAAAATATAAGTGTATATTGGTGAAGCTTCAAGTATATTTTCAAAATGTAAAGCTCTACACAATTTCCCAGAATTGATTACCTTTAAAACCAATGGAGACAAAAATGTGTCAAAGATTAACTGGTGAAAATTAATTGACATTTACAATAACCAGGATGTCCAGTCTGGACATTTCAGTGTGACACAAGCTTATACTGAGGAGCTCAGCAGCAATCACATTAGAAATTGTATGCGAGTCCAATCGTTAAAGTTAAATCCCCATGTAGAATTGTAAAAAGTTTTTACTTTGGTAAATTGAATTAATTTAAGTATAAAATAATATCATTGGGAATCAAACTATATTAAAAATAGCAGACTGCGACAATTATTTTTACTTTCTAATCTCCTGAAGACATTGGCCTAGAAATTGGATCGCGTTGCTCCCGCTTTACAGGCATACAACGGACGCCTATGGGTCCAATATGGCAGGCGGCACTCATTCCACATCAGAAGTGCGCTGCCCGCCATATTGGGTAAGGCTCTTGCAGAGGCGTTCAGTTTCTTCAGGTGTTTAGTAGGCAAACCAGTGGTCCGTAAAGGGACGTCAGGTGTGCTCCTCCTGGCTCCACATTAAACCCGTGGGCCGTTGCCAGCCACCGCTCGAGCCCCATTCTGACTGCCGCTTCACCCCCACCGGAGTCTCCTAAGGACCTCGATCGGTTATTAGAGCTGGCTGATCTTGCTGCCACCTTCCCCCCACCCAAGCGGCCGCAACTCGCCAGTGATAAGCGAATGAGGCCGCGGACCAACTTGCCGCAGTCATGCCACCCGCCTCAGTACTCAGTACACGCATGCAGCGTGGCCTGCACTGGGATTGAGATCCAATTTCTAGGCTGTTGACTCGTGGGGGTACGATTCTACAGGCGCCAGTTACCTTCCAGGATCTCACCCAAGTGTGAGCCTTGATGGTGAGTGTTGGCAGGTTATTTGACTGCAGAGGTATCACAGTCGAGCCTTCCTGCCCTCACCCAATCTTCACACATTCACATTTCCAGGACAGGTCACCCTAAAGCCATCAGTTGTGGAACCCCAGAGCTGCTGAGGCCAATTACAGCACCTCTGCTGCAATAAGTTAACTCAGCATAACATGGCAATCGGGCCTGGAACCATCCTGGTTTAAGTACCCACGAGATAAATTCTCTGAGCCATCCTAGACCCCATAACTGTAGCATATTAATAAGCTAATATCAAAAAGTGTTCATGAACTTGTGAGCACTGATTCCTAAAAGGACTCAACTGTATAATAAATGGCGCCCCCATCACCATCCTTGGCTGCGATTAGTTGACTCAGCACAGACCAGGCATTGAACATGGGATCTTCCCAGTCTATTTGGCTCAGTTCCACACTGGGCAGTGCACTTAACAACAGAGTAACCGAGGGAGCTATGCAGTGTATTTCTAAATTCTACTTGATGTATTTCAATGGTCTGAGATTGTTTTATTCCCAACAATAGACTGCTGTATAAATTTGCATCTGTCTTTTTTTTAAAAAAGTCTTGAAGTATAGTTGTGTAGCTTCCACATTACACCAATGTGAGTTATAAAGTATGCTTAAAAACAGGGATTTTTCTTCTGCACAGTTTATACAGGCCATTGTATGTTGATTTGCATATATTTTATCACGTTACAGCACTGTTACAGTACGTGCAGCCACCATTTGTGCAGTCAGAAAAATAATGAAAAAGGCAGCACAACAATGGCAGCTCCTCACAGAATGTACCCAGTCAGTGGCTTCTCGATGTAGGTCTTAAAGTGCAAAGGACTATATAAACTCTGCAAGGACCTCGAAACACTTATCAACGTTTATAAAACAAGGAGCAGACGTAACACAGCTTGGCGCAATAAAATGGCGCACGTGACAAGAGTGATGAGGTAGGAATGACTCTTTCCCAATTACCTCCGAACATCTTTTTATAAAGTTGGGAAATCCCAAATTTCAATTCCTGAAGGAGGTTAGGATCCAGTTTGTTCCCATTCCAATATTGTATTGGGGAAGGAGAGGGAGGTATATTTTGCAGGTCACCATGGAGTTTTATTTAATTTCTTTCTTACATTTTTTTTTGCACTCCCCACCTATGCTGCACTTCAACAACCCCCCATCTCCTTTACCCTTGTACATCACACAGTATTTAGATAACTGGATGCCAAGTCTACACCAACGTGGGTGAATAGGGAGTGTGCTGGAATACCTGAGGGCAAACCCGTCCTCCTATTTTCCGTGGCATGTGGAAGCATCTGGCCTCCACTTAGCACTTCCCTCCACAAGGTGTGAGGTGACTCCCGTGTGGGGACAGAGGGAATGAACCCTCATCGCTTTATTCTGCAGCACAACATGGCATGCTGCCCCAGAATTCCTTTGTGGAAATTTTTGCCATAATATTTTTGAAATACATAATTTGCCCTGACCCAGATGTTCTGATTGCTATCAAGATGAATTACTTATTGTGTGAATACATATTGTTAAATTCAACAAAAAAAAGGATGGTTTTGAGAGGCGAGGGACAGGTTACCAAGATTAGAAAACTTGGCACCATCACAAGAAGAAACACCAACCTTAAGACACCATTTAATTTGGTAACCGTGCAAGTTACATTGTCTGGGGAGATCTTTCCTCATTTACTATGTAGGATTGCCATTAAATCGTGCACCTCTTCACAGCCGGTTGTATTAATTATGCTGGTTTTCACAGTAACTGGTCTACTTCAAGGTCCTTGCAGATTTCTGAAGTGCTACACGTTTAAGCCCCATCAGTCACACTCAGAATGATAAACCATGCAACAACAAAAAAAAAGATAAATATAATCAAGAGCATATGTGTCTGTCAAAAATAAGAACTTTTTTCTTTTTCTGTTCTTTACAACCAGGACTCTTTCACTTAAATATATACAAACGGCCAACGCTAATCTGACCGGGAGTGGAATTACCAAGAGTTTATGGCTACTTGGGCTTGGATTGAATGTTAACCTAATAGAGAGAAGCAAAGAACATGGTCTGGAACAGGGACAAAAGACCATATCATCTCCAGGCCAGGCTTGCACTGGGAGAGGCAATAGCTGGGCTCTTCTCCTCCCCGCTTACCCCCAACGGAGGTGCATCTGGGTTTGGATTTGCGTATAAATAGCAAGTCCTGCTTTTGGATGTTACAGCTGGTGTCAGCCTAGGTTTAGTCACAAAGGTGCAAACAAAAGCCTCTCAGAATCTTTTGAGTGTAGCACAGAGATTTGTGACTGGCACAGAGCAACTTGCACAAACGGCCATAAACTCAACTGCCTCTTCTTAATAACTAGGTTCACTCTTAAATAGAAATCCCATTGGATGATAAGTGAGAACAAAAAAGGAATCAATGTTGTATTTATAATTCACTCAGACGTCAGATAGGGTCATCTCCTAAAACCTCTTTTACAAAGGAGGCCACATCTGTTTCGTTGGCATCATGTATTTTGAAGAAGGGGTGTTCCTGTTGGAAAAAAAAGGAAAATGTACACATGAATAAGACTGGTAATTGCAACCCACACATTCAGAATGCAAATGTCAGAAGTGAAGGACTTCTCACCATAAGGTCAATGTAGTTCATTCGATCTATGGGGTTTTTCTTTAAACTAAAAGGAGGAACAGGAATAAAATCAGAATTGGATATCTCAACATTAATAATGCTAGTATGTGCCATGGGGTGGCATGATGCTGTTTCACACTGATAATTCCGTTATGTTCCCTATCTCGCCCCCTCCCTATCTCTATAACCTCCTCCAGCCTTACAATCCTCCAAGATCTCTGTGCTCATCCATGTCTGGCCTCTTGCGCATCTCTGATATTCATCACTCCACCACTGGCGGCCATACTTTCAGCTGCCTAGGCCCTAAGCTCTGGAATTCCCTTCCTAAATCTCTCCACCTCGCTACCTCTCTCTCCTCCTGAAAACCTACCTCTTTGACCAAGCTTTGGGTCACCTGTCCTAATATCTCTTTATGCGACTCGGTGTCAAGTTTTGTTTGATAACGCTCCTGTGAAGCACCTTGGGACATTTTACTACATTAAAAGGCGCTGTATAAATGCAAGTAGTTGTTGTTTAGTAAATTAATTTGGCTTTAAATCCTAAACCAAGGTCTTGTGCAGGGTTATTCTGCCACTTCTGGAATGCATGAGGATCTTTTGGTGACAAGGGTTGGAACCAGTAGCGGAAGTGAACAAAAGGGTTTTCTCTTTATTATCCTGGGTATACCAGCAAACATATCTAGATATCAGGGCACGTGTCAACACTCAAGAACATAGAACGAGCGAGAGCTCACCTATGAGTAGCTAGAAACACCGATGCTAAAAATATGTCTAGAATAAATTAAGTCATCATAGCAACATCACCTATAATCAATTCACTATTTGGGAACTATTGATGGTGATAATATTTTCACATTAGTACGAACAATACGACTACTTCTCTCCTCGCCCCAAGTTTGCTTTAAGAGATGAAAATTAATTTTAATATCAAACTATACCTTCTCCAGAGAACTCGAGCAAATTTGAAACCGGAAAGGCCCATGAAGTGTAATTGATTGTACGTATTTAAGGAGCTTACTTGGTCATCTCATTTAAAAAACAAAAAACAATGACATTTAATATTTGTGAAATATTACACTAAACTTGCCCCCCCCCCTCTATTTATAATTAGACGTTGCCTCCCCCAAGAAGTCAAGCAACAAGAACTGGATTTACTCACTTTTATAGTCTGGCCTGTTTAAAAATCCCAAGGCAAGAAGTGACACTTAAACCTGCTCACATACTTCACAGCCTTACTTACCACTGCGCTGTGAAATCCACAAACTCCTTGGAGAAGCGGTCTGCGGGTAATTGTGGGGAAGGCTCTTCCACAACCTGCTTTAGCTGTTGGAACGGTGTCCCCCAGGATTCATAGGGAAATCGTAGGATTGCTAATTCAATCTGCAGCAATATTAAAAGATTAAAATCCTTTTTTTTTTAATATATACACGAATCGAATAATTAACTGCAACTCTGCAGAAAAAACAAGCCACCACTCTGGGCTTTGTCCTACCAGCAAAGGTGTCTCTGGTACATGTATTAGCGACAGCAACAGCAGTCTAACTGCACTCATATCTCTGATAGGAAATGGACCCTTTAATTTAATAATACAGCCCTTTCTTGTTATATCAGCAGCTACCATTCCACGATATCTTACCTACGTGACAAGCATCTTTTCATTATGTTGTCAAAGTACTCACAGAACCAACAAGGCTGGTCAGGAAGAAATGGAGTTTGAAAGCATGGAGATCACAGAGAGGATTTACATTTTTTTGGGCAATTATTTCACCCTTTGTCTCTCCTCTTCCACTGCAGCCCTCCTGTACCTAATCCAAGTGGCCTCTCTTCATGTCTGAGCCTAGCTGATGAGCATCAGCAGGCTATTCAATTACAGGCTAGCCGCTCCTTTCCTCATCCATGCACATCCAACAGCAGTGATTGGATGGTGAAAAGGAGCAAGAATCCTGACTTTCCCAGACCAGGAATGCTGAGGAAAAAAGTGTAGTGCTCTGACTGTTTCCCTGGCTGAGATCCCCTAGCTCAGTACAGACAGGGTATCAAAGCATTGGCGTTCTGATCTGTATGGCTTAGTACTAGACTGGACAGTGCATTTATCCACATGGCCATATTTTAAGCCTACTGTGAAGTGGAAGAGCTATAAGGATAGATGAGAGTTAAAAAGTTTAAGAGAAGTTGATTAATGGAAGGTACTTTATCAAGATATATAAAATATTAAATGTATCAATACGACAAACCCAGTTATATGTTAGGTTAGTTGTACTAGAAGATACAAACTTAATGAAAAATAAATTTTAAAACAGATACTAGGCAGAACTTCATACTGAGTGAGAGATGTTTGGGATAACCTGCAAGTTATAGACATAAGGGGTGTTCAAAATGGGATGGGAGAAAGGGTACTAGAGGGACAAGCTTTGATGAGCCAAATGATCTGTTCTCATCCCTGACTGTATTTCAGTTTCTTTGCTGTTGGAGTCAGAGGAGCTGAAGTGGGGGGAGTAGGGGGAATATTGTCTTCATCACTGTAAATACAACTTCCTAAGATCTTGTAAGAGAAGAAATTCTGGGAATGCAACCCGAGAATCTTTCCATTAATAAACTGGCTGATTTCTTTACATACCATTGTGATTCCTAAACTCCAGACATCAGACTTCACATTGTAACCTTTCTGGTTCAGATCAGGGTTAATCCTCTCCGGCTGTAAATTTAATAAACACACACACCACGATCAACTGGTAGGAATGCATGGTGCAAATTATCCCTCACCATTGAAAAAGGAAGTGCGTGAATTGTGTTACAGAACCATTAGAGCTCAACTCTGACTGAAGCTGCAAAATCCAGTAGGGCTAACTCTTATTTTTGAAGGTATCAAGGCTCACAACTTTCCCTTCTCACTCCTGGATTCATGGATGCCATGTGCCACCAAAAACAGGTCATATTGGGCACAGATCCACGGCAGCAAACCACCTGTAATTGATTAAACACTAAACTGGTAACCTTATCCTACATAGCAATCACTATGTAAAGCACTTAAGAAACATTTCAACACAAAAGGTGCTCTATAAATACAAGTATTGTTTATTCTTACATAACCTTAAGGGTGACCAGTGTGAAAAATGGAAAATTCACATCGAAGTGGTGGGGGGGGGGGTCTTCTACGGAGGTTGGGGCTAGGGCACACTGCTAGGGCAGTGCAGAAGGAGCTTTACTTTACACCACCTGAACTGAGAGCATTTGATGCCCAAGTGGGCAAGTGTCCCATCCACAGCGTTGACACCCAGCACATCGATGAGTACAAAAGCTAATTGAAAAACATACAGCAACCTTGGCTGATATAAACACTGGAGGATAAGAGAGACATAATTCCAAGTTTTTACTCACAGCCATGTATGGTTTGCAGCCTGCATCCATCGTCTTGGCAACAGAGTCTACCAGATACCCACTAATGCCAAAGTCGCACATTTTCACATGCCCTTCTTTGTTGATAAGAACATTTGAAGGTTTCACATCTGTAAAGGGTAACAAGTGAGAAATACCAGTTACACAGATAATTATTTCAGTATCAATATGCTCGCCTGAGAAGAGGGGGGTGGGAAAAAGTAATCCAATGTCAGTGTTGTGTAAGTATTAGGACTGAAATTTCATGAAATGTGGGACAAATCACAGACCTATTTAAAATCAGGAGAATATATTGACCCCTGGGTCTTGTTATTGTTTACCTAGATACTGGCCAGGTAAAGGCACACTCCAGACTGTACAGGACATGAGATCCACTTGGAATGTTTGGTGACACTAAACCAGAGTAGATTATTTAACCTAAATACCGAAAAAGCAACAGCAAGATGCATCAATACACATTTTGCAAGAGGATTTTGTTCATTCAAAAGGAAATATTACAGGCACTTTCGCCAACTGTGCACATCTTTTGTATTCTGTTTGATAATCAGCCAAAGTCTGTCTACTCAGAGCACTGATTCCCACGCTTTATTACTGGTTCTACCTACCACAGAACCAAAAATCAAAGGCAAAGAGCAAAGATCAATGCTATAGTGCACAGAGCATTTGTGTCCTGCTCTCACAGCCTGCTACAAAGTTAAACAATGGTTTTGAAACGGGAGCTATTTTCAATTCTGAAATTAAAATCTAAAGGATGAGGCTATTATGGGACATTGCAGCTTTAGTTGGGCTTGATTTCTAAAAGTTTCCATTAACTCTCCTCTTTCCTCAACTCCAGGAAGCAGGTAAAAGGTGTAATTTTGAATTGAGCAGTATGTCGGTGTTTCAGTGCAGTGATAACACAAGAGTTGTCACAGAATGGTACCATGCTTTGGCCAGATCCTTCCCCACAGTAACAGAGTCAGATAGTCAATACAGACCACCTTAACACAACTCTAACTACCAGCTGCATGGCAGCATTGAGAGGCTGGGATTTGGTTTGTGGCTGTAAGGCACCAGAGGAAAGAAAGAAAAATGACTAATAAACATTGCAGGTGCCACTCAAAAGCTTTTATAAAAACTCCAAATTAATGGCACAGTCCATTGCTGCTACAAAAGCACCTGGCTGCCACCTACTGCAGTGAACATTTTTGCCCTTAATGGACTTGAACACCACATGCTTCACCCATTGCCTCTTGTCTGAAGTGGTAGCACTTACCTCTGTGAATCACAGATAGCTTGCTGTGCAAATGTTCTAATGCTTTTACAATCTGCAAAGAAAAAAAAATAATCACAAAATCAAACTTGACTTTCCATACGTACTGCAATACTGTCAACAATACTACGCAGACTTTTCAAAAAGGTGTACACATTCCTTTCTCTGTAAAATCACAGAAATTTTTTTTATTAAACATTATAAACTAATGACTGGTCTGACAAAAGGGTCGCTATTTGAAATGTTAACCCATCTTTTCTCTTTGACCTGCTGTGTATTTCCAGCATGTTCTGGTTCATTTCAAATTTCCAGCATTTGCAGTTTTTCCTCTTTTTATCCCTTAAACATACCCCTCCATTTTAAAGAGGCGCCATCTTTGTTACCAAGGAGATAATTACAGCCATGCGACATTTTCACCACAAGCAAGTGACGTGATGGCACTTTTTTGTCACACCCGGAGACAACTTATATGTCATTGCAATGCAGCATTTATGATGCATATTTTTCTGTTTGTCGGCAGTTGATGAGCTAATCATGGATTGCTGAGCGACTTTAGGTTCTGAGTGGGAGAAGGAAAGCTGTCCAGCACCTGATTTTAGTGATATCAGTAGGTGCGTTAAAATATGCCTCTCAACACCTGCAAAGCAGGCCAAACAATATGGAGTCACGTTAAGTAAAGCAGAGTAGTGCTTGTTAAGTGCATCAACTATCCATTTAAACCCCTGAAGCAATGCAGGGGAGAACTAGTACTTTGGGATTTTACAGCATTAAATACAGGAGGTTAAAGAGGGTGGGCTAACAACAGAGGAAGGGGGTCATTGTGACTTTGTGGGAGTGTAAAATAGGTGATAGCATATCGGCAGCTCATTTTACATCTCTCTCAATTTTTATTTCCATTGAAGTCATCGGAAGAGATGTAAAACGGGCGGCCAATTCGCTATCACCCGTCTTACTCCTTCGCACAAAGTCAAAATTACCCCTGAAGAGTTTAGATCTGCTCGCTTTTTTCTTGAAGCAGCAGCTAATGGCTTTAAAAACCTATTAACTATTTTTAAAATGCTTGACAGACATATTTAAAAGTGATGCACATTATATGAATTTTGCAGGAAGAAAATGACATAGGAACAGGAGTAGACCATTTAGCCCCTCAAGCCTGTTCGGTTAATGGGATCATGGCTGATCTGTGACCTAACTCCATGGGCATGATTTTAGCCTGGAAAAACAGGTGGGTTTGGGGCAGGGGCAGTAACAATTGCAAAAATCTAAAACCCATCTCCAATCCGCCCATTTCTGGTTTTCACGGGGGCGGGATGAGGGGGAAACCAACCCGATCTTTGGAGGCGAGTCGGGCATTAGAAGCTTTTAAGGAGGCTGCAGGCCTCCATTTTCAAAGCTTTTTTGATTTTATCCCCTGGGGGCCTGGATTCCTCGGCCTTCTCCTTCACGCCACGTGAGAGGAGGCGAGAAGGCCTGAAACTGCAGCTAAGCACCTTTACAGCACAGCTTGTGGGCCCGGAGGAACAGGAGTGTTTCCCCTAGGCCCAACAAGCCTACCTGCAGCGACCATGATCTCTGACCCCCCACCACGATCTCCGACCCCGCGATGACCCTCCCGATGACTGACCCCCCTTCCCCCCATGACTGACACCCACCTGTGACCCCCCCCCCCCCCGCCCCCCCCCGAATCTAACACTTACTTGATCACGTCCTCTTCCTTCTTCTTCTCCCGTCCGACTGAGGTCAGCCTGTCAATCAGGCTGGTCTGTCGGGTGAGAAAGCAGCAAAAAAAAAATCGACGTCCTTACATCCATAGGTCCGGGTTTCCCGTCCCCCCGCCCCCTTCCTGGATCCGGGCTAAAATCATGCCCCATATACCCCCCTTAGCTCCATATCCCTTGATACCTTTGGTTAACAAAAATCTATCAATCTCAGATTTAAAATTAGTAATTGAGCTAGCATCACCTGCCATTTGCCGAAGAGAGTTCCAAACTTCTACCACCCTTTGCGTGTAGAAATTTTTCCTAACTTCACTCCCGAAAGTCCTGGCTCTAATTTTTAGGCTATGTCCCCTAGTCCTAGACTCCCCAACCAGTGGAAATAGTTTCTCTCTATCTACCCTATCAGTTCCCCTTAATATCTTGAAAACTTCGATCAAATCACCCCTTAATCTTCTAAATTCCAGGGAATACAACCCTAGTTTGTGTAATCTCTCCTCGTAATTTAATCCTTGGAGTCCGGGTATCATTCTAGTAAATCTACGCTGCACTCCCTCCAAGGCCAATATTCTATTTAGGTCCTGAAAGTTCAGACAAACACAGACACCATTTCAAATGCAGTTTCATGTACGTCATTACTCTGCAGTTCTGAAATGGTATGTGGCACAGACACAAGGCACTGCTGTAATGTGCTGGAAGTTCCATGTAACCTGAACTCAGACAGATACCACTGCAATTCCCTAAGTGTTGGCAGATTCATTCTTTTATACATGCATTCACAACTTTGCCACAAATAAATAGTGAGCAGAGAAAACCTTCTCCCAAGATGTTCAAACACACAAACACAATGGCCAAACAAGGGCGGTTCTTCAACACCGATTACATAACCATGTTAGCATTTGACCTCTAAACTCAGGAGTAACTCCCAGCAGAGCTCAACACATCCAAGCTATTTTCTTCTGAAACTTTCAAGAGATGGAAATCAAGAGTAACCAGGAAACACTTTTTTCTGAACAGTGCTGGCTCTAGATATTATCTAACTGCAGATCTCAATTTAATTTGAACTGACATTTTCTGACGGGATATACCTGAAGGTAAACAAGCACTTTGACGGGTAAGTAACCAGCAGGGTGGAAACAATTGCATATTATGTAACTGCTGGACTGGTTAGCTCAGTTAGTTTAGAACGTGGTGCTAGGAACGCCAAGGTGGTTGGCTCGATCACTGTACGGGCTAGTAATTTTAGGGCTTCTCCGATTGCTCAATGGGCAAGTGGACTGTCCAATGTGAAACTGAGCCATACGGATCGAGATGGTCCCAGGTTCGATCCCCAGTCTGTACATAGGTATGGTAGCATAGTGGTTATGTTACTGGGCTAATAATCCAGCATGTGTAAAGTCAAATCCCACCATAGCAGTTTGCGAATTTGCATTCAGTTTAAAATCATTTCTTGGCTGCGGTTAGGGCTTTAACATCAGACAGTGGGATTTAGTTTTCAGCATTTTAGTATATCTTAACAGTTCAACTAATATATCCCTGCAAATTTTCCCTTCTCATAACTGCGGAGCCCACGCACACAGAATTATGGAGGTTTATTTTCCCCACTAGCACTGTTCCCGTATGAATGCTTAACATGCTCGTACCAAATCTCTCTATGTGCTCTTTTAAACCGGTGTTAACCTGTTTACTTTATCAATATAAAGGCTATGTTAAAAACCCCAGAGGGACTTTGTACAAGTGTATTAAGCACTCGTACAGATACAACACTGGTCGGAAAGTATACCATATCAAGACATCAATCTGAATAAAGTGCATGTCGTGCTGTTTGCTACTAAACTCTATGCTTGCAGCAGTTCTCACAAATTAATCTGTGGTATGTTGAGGTATTGCTAAGCTACCACGATAAAATTAGTTACATGAGCCCTTCTGAATCACGATGCAGGTACACACTAGGGTAAAATTATATATAAGAACATAAGAAATAGGAGCAGGGGTAGGCCATACGGCCCTTCGAGCCTGCTCTGCCAATAAGATCATGGCTGATCTTCGACCTCAACTCCACTTTCCTGCCCAATCCCCATATCCCTTGATTCCCTTAGAGTCCAAAAATCTATCAATCTCAGTCTTGAATATATTCAACGACTCAGCATCCACAGCCCTCTGGGGTAGAGAATTCCAAATATTCACGACCCTCTGAGTGAAGAAATTCCTCCTCATCTCAGTCCTAAATGGCCGACCCCTTATCCTGAGACTACGTCCCCCTAGTTCTAGACTCTCCAGCCAGAGGAAACAGCCTCTCCGCATCTACCCTCTCACAATCTTATATGTTTCAATGAAATACTTTCTTCCTGAAACATCAAGGGCACGATTTTAATCTTTGAAGTCCGGGTGCATTGGGGCAAACAAAATCGGGCATTTCCGGAGCGGGAAGGAATCCCGGCTCCAACCCGCTGAAAAAACGCACACAACCCAGACCCATCTGGGTGCATGCGGTTCACAGACCCGGATGTCCCGCTGGCAATTAAAGCCGGCGGGACACTATTTAAACCAGGAATTAAACAACTTAAGGTACTTGAAATCTTCATTAATGTAGTTAATCATGCTGGGAAGCAGTTTCAACGCTGCCTTAACGTCTTTCCTGTGCTGTGTGAAGCACGCTATGGGAAACTAGGCGGATTGCAGCCGGCAGCCATTTGAACATTTAAATCCCTGTTTGACAGATGGGGACAAAAGGTGAGTAATTGCAGCAGGGCACTCAGTTCTCAGACAAACTTTTGGCTTGGAGTTCTGTGTGTTTAGACGGGAAATTCTTGGTTCACACTCAGAATTGTTCTGTTTACACATATTTAACTACTTTTTGGACCCCCTCAAGCTGACATCAGGATCGCGATGGCTGCATTCACGAGTACATCCGAGGACGAGCAACATCACCATCCTCACCAGGCACGGCGTGCACTTCTGCCACTTGCAGCTCCACAACACAGTGCTGCACCACAGGGACCTGCGCAAGAGCACAGAGGGGAACAACAGAGGGAGCGACGTTGCAGGAGCACGACCCTCGTCAGAGGGTTGATAGACCAAGGCTCAGCTTCCCGGACTTCTCTGAGGAGCAGTGCATATGGAGCATCAGAGTGAGTCGCCAGGTGGTCGCAGACATCCGCAGCCTCCTTCATGCCGAACTGCTCCGGGCTGGGCCTGGTGGCATCGCATTGCCTGTGGCAGTTAAAGTGACCACTGCCCTCAACTTCTTCGCTTCCGGATCATTCCAGGGCGCAACCGGGGATATCGCCGGGGTGTCACAAGTGCATAAAACAGGTCACCAATGGATTGTTTCACAGGGCGTCCCACTACGTCAACTTCCCCATGGATGACCTCAACCAGACGGAGAGGGCAGTGGGTTTCCACTCTGTGGCTGGCTACTCATGGGTACAGGGTGCAATTGATTGCACGCATATAGCAATCAGAGCACCTCCACACGAGCCAGGACTATTCATCAACAGAAAGGGTTATCACTCCATCAACATGGAGCTCGTTTGTGACCTCCGGAAAAGATTTCTTCACGTGTGTCAGATTCCCTGGCAGCTACCATGAATAATTCATTTTGAGGGAATCCAACAACCCAGCCCTCTTCCACACACCAAACAGCCTTAAGGGATGGCTCCTCAGAGACAAGGGATACCCCCTGCACACGTGGCTCAGGACACCAGTGAGAAACCCCATCAGCGAGGCACAGCGTCGATACGACGACAGTCACATCACCACCAGGTCTGTAATTGAACATGCAATAGGACTGCTGAAGATGCGATTTGGTGCCTGGTTCAGTCTGCGGGAGCACTTCAATACGCACCAGCGAGAATGGGTCGGATTATAGTCGTCTGTTGTGTCCTGCACAACATGGCGCAACAGAGGGTGATACCGGTTGATGAGGCCCCATACCCTCATCCAGCATCCACATCTGCAATCAACATTGAGGAGGAGGAGGAGGAACCCATCGGCAGAGCAGCAGCTCACCTGGCTGCTGGAGAGGCCAGGGAGTCACTAATATTTGAACGATTCTCATAACGATTCTGCAAAGTGAGGATAGTCCAGTCTTGGAAAGAGCAGCACCGACACCAGCGGGATCCCCCCGCCCCGCACAAAACAGTCCTACAACTACACCTACACCTACACCCACTGGATGGCATCAAGTCTCACCGTTCATGATGAAGCACATGAAAGGGCGCTATCACAAAAGGCAGTCAAGAATGGGCAAGATGTGGCAGTAGTGATGAGAATGATAACATTTAATGTGAATTTAATAAAAAACAAATATAAATGAAAAACATGACAGTCTGTCAGACACCCTTGTGCATACCCTCTGTGATCACAAAACTTTAGCCTTTCGCTTCCTACAATTTCTACGTGGTGCATCCCCTGTGGCTGTAGCAGAGATAGCGGCAGGTTGCTCATGTTCATGCCCTACTGTTGAGATGCTTTTGGCCTACGCCCTCTGGGTTTTGGAACCCTTGAGGGCCCCGCCAAAGGCTGCTCCACCTGTACCTGTGCAGGGGCAGACTCTGCCACCTGCAGAGCAGGCAGCATTGCAGTTACTGGTTAAGGGGGGACAACGGGTGAGATGCTTTTAGTGGTGTCCCCACTTCCATGTCCCCTTTCGCCATTGTCCCTCTTCTGGGCCAGGCCCACATCACCCTACCACCCTGCTGGACAACAGCTTAGAGGACATGTGTGATGCCTTGGAAGCCCAGTTTAAAAGTTTCTGTCTTGTGAGACGAATGTTGTTCACCCTGAGTCTGTATGGCCATTGTCAGGGCCTGAATGGACTCATTTGTGAGGCGTGCTTGAAACTCAACGGAGGCTAGCCTTCTCTCCATTGCAGACATTCCCGCACTTACCTGAGACACTATCCCAGACATTCCCTCCCGTATCTGTGCCACCATTCCACTAATGCAGGAGTTGGACTCCTCCATCCTCACCGCTATTGTGCAGAGTGCACGTGGCTCCTGTTCCAGTACCTCACAAATGTGCTGCTGTTCCTCGATCATTCTCCTTTTAAAGGATGGCCCCCGGGGTTCAGCATCTGCGCCCAGCTGTGTAGAGCCTGGAGAGGAGTGCGCCCACCGACGCAGACACTCCACAGCTGCCCCTGCCACCAGTGTCTTCTTGTGCTCACGTGTGTGTGGTGACTCACCAGGTACCAACCCAACTAACTGACTACTAGGACCCAACGAAGTGTGAGTATCTGCGCTGGTGGATGGCTCGCTAAGATGTGATGGTGCGCCCTCAGAGGCCGGGAGCTCCTCTGAGGAATCGCCCTCTCCCGTCACTTCGGTCGCTGAAGGGCCTGGAATAGAACAGAAGGCAATATTAAGCATCAACGCAGACGTGTCATGTTGCAATGAGCATACTGAGGTGTTCAATATGCCAAGCATTGTTAACATCAATTCATGTTGTGTGTGATGAATGTTAAAGTTGTGTCACCAGACGTTTGTGGGGTGCCAGTCTAGGCATCCCCGACAGACAGGCACTCGAGGGTGTGGTTGATCTGTCGGGCCTCCTCCTCCGCCTCTGAGGGGACCACTATTTGTTGTGGTCCCCCTCCAGTCCTCGCCCTCTCGCATGCATTTTGCGCTCTCTTCCCCTACAAGGAAAGAGTGAGGGAGGGTGAAGTGGTCAGCCGATGAATGCATTGCTTTGGGTGAGGCTGACCATGAAAACATTGCATCAGAGGGTGAGTATGAGACAGAGACATCACATTGGATCAGGATTGGGGTGAGTGGTAGTGGGGGGGGTCACAAATGGGGAGGTGAGGAAGTGCAGGTAAGTTGACGATGAGCCTTAAGTGGGTGTGCGGAGTGATGTGATGGAGTAGTCTTGGCAGTGCAGAATGATGTGGTGGGGGGGGGGGGTTGGGGGGTGATGGGTGATGTGCAACACGGAATGCAGGAGAATAAGTAAGTGTACTCACTTTTGCTGACCTAGTTAGCATCCTGCAATGGACCCAAGTGCGGCAGATGTTGCTGCTGCTGGTGACCTCCTCTGCCACCTTGAGCCAGGCCTTCTTGGTGACATAGGCAGGGCACTTCCTCCTGTCGGCCGAGTAAAATAGTTCCCTCCTCCTCCTCACCCCGGCCAACAGCACCTCAAGTGAGGCATCATTGAATCTTGCAGCTAGCTTGCCCCTCTGCTGCTCCATTTGCACGCTTGCTCCTTACTCCAGCAAAAGCCGTTGGTACAATGGCCCTTTAAATCCAGACACTCCAGCTGACAGCAGGTCATGCGGGTGCGCAGTCTGCCCGCTGCGCAGCTTTTGCACGACAAACCCGGAAACAACGTTAAGGGACATCAATTAAGTCTCTATCACGAGAGGAACGGTAAGATTTTCTTTTCGCGTTACCCGCGTGTCCATTGACCCCCCCCCTGCTGCCATCCCGCCGGCATTTTGAAATCGTGCCTCAAGAGTTAAACAGAAATTAGGGACATAGGAATCACTAGACAAAGAAAGACCAAGGTCTATCTAGTTCGAGTACTTCCATCCTGGTAGTCACATGATACAATGATAATGGAGTTGTGTCTAATCATAGCAATCAATCTCTATCAATTAGTCGACAACAGACCCAGACGTGAGATGAGGAAAACCCCAGTGGTGGACAGCTTTGGGAATATAGGTCCAAAATTAGATTAAAGAGTCCCTTCCTCATCCGTAATTATGTTGCATTAGGAAAATAGAAATTGTACATTAAAAAATTCTCAATAGCTTGGGTCGGAGACTGTTAAACATGCCAATAGGTCTCCATTGTTTTTAGACACCTGGTTGACCTTGAAAAAAACAATGTTGGAGTAGAACTGGATGTTCCATTCCCGAGCACCTTGATCAACACAAAATTCATTGCCAAAAAGCAGCCTTAGGAGATGCAAGAAAAAGCAGAACTGCTCAGCATATATCGAACTATATCCACTGTGGAACTCAGGTGGCAAAGGGAGCCATGCAAACCAAAGGCATTTAATGATTTGCATGTGAAGAATCCACAAGCGTATTTATTTAAACAGGGTACAATTGTAACTTTTTTTTTAAATAGTTGAGTTTGTCATTGGATAAAAATGCATTGGACAAGTTGGTAAACAGCCTCATCTAGGCCTACTGAAGATCCACCATGGCACCAATATGGGCCTCTAGATGCAATAGTTAATTGGACAGTGAAATCAGTATCCATCAGAGCATCAAACTTACAGACACAGCTATTTTTCCCAAAATATCCTCAGGGATTCCTTTCCCTTTCTCGATCACTTTTTTGTAAAATTTGTCCAGTGAGGTGTCCATTAGTTCCATACATATCCACACATCACCCTGAAATTAGAAAACAAAAAGATAAACAAAATTACACAAACACTAAGACCAACGCAAACATCTTAACATTTCCATCGTGCTTTTTCCACTACGTTGAATAAACTACCATTGTGTTTCAAAGGATTCTGATTACCTACTGGTAGGGCAAGGCTTTTGTTATTCTCGGATCCCATGGCAAGCCTTGGCCTAAGAGTCCAGCTTGATCTCGTGGTGGAGACATTGAGTGAGGAAAAGAAGTATTTAAAAAGCTGATCTGAGTTTCTGCTTCCTTTGACAGTATGGAAGGAATTACCGTCTAATTAAAGTCTACAAGATGCCAATGTCTTTAACTTATTTAACATTTATATAACCAGTTATATATCCCACTCCAGAGACTTGAGCACAAAATCTAGACTGACACTCCCAGTGCACTACTGAAGGAGTGCTGCACTGTCAGAGATGCCATCTTTCGGATGAAACGTTAAACCAAGGCCCCATCTGCTCTCTCAGGTGGACATTAAAGATCCCATGGCACTATTTGAAGATGAGCTGGGGGGTTCTCCCAGTGTCTTGACCAACATTTATCCCTCAACTAACACCTAAAAACAGATTATTTAAACCCAAGACTAGCTGGATTCAACTTTTGAGAATCAAAATCCCCTCAGGGAAAAATTGTACTGATTGGCAAACATATTAGTACTGGAGTAGATTGCGCTTTGTGCTAAAGATGGTTTTGCACATTAATGACAAAAAAAGAATTGCAACGGCACTAGAGTTTTGAGAACGTTCACCAAAGCACCATGAGCAATGTGGGGTATGTGAGTACTGAGACGATATCAGCTATGAAATATCAGATCGCCTGATGCATCCATTACAAAATATGAAGTAAAAAATTATTTTGATTTAAACAATTGCCCTTCACTGCCATGTCAGAGTAGACATCAATCACAAAAGTCAAAGTAAGCTCATTTAGAGCAATTTTTCCTTCTCTTAAAAGGTGAAGGGAGAGTAATGATGCTTTCGTTGATCTATAACAAGATTCTCAACCTCCATTTTCAAGCTGAAAGGTTGCATTTTTTTTACCCTTTCCCCTCCAGCAAAATCTCCATTAAATATTTCTCATTACCTCTCGAAACAGAGCTCCATAGAATGTGACTGTGTAGAAACAGTCCACAGTTCTCATTGAGATATCAAGGTCCATTAGCAATCGCTTCTGTTCCTGGCTGTTCACGGTTGCCCGGATTCTCTGAAAAACAAAAAGCAAAACGTGCACATTAGAACAGCTTTATTCCATAGATCCCCCAATGGCTTTAGTGGACAAATGTGTCAGCTGGTGAGTGACTTAATCTGCACTGGGTTACTTGGTCTCAGCCTAGGTAGCAGTAAGAGCACAACTGGCCACAACACTGCTGGGCTGGGGAAGAGAAAAATTTGCTACAAATTCTGCTCCTGATTGCTCTCCAGTGACGCCCAGCTGGAAATCGTGGGTGTGACCATCGCACAACAGTGACTACACTTCCAAAGCACTTCATTGGCTGGAAAGTGCTTTGGGACGTCCTGAAGTCGTGAAAGGTGCTATATAAATGCAAGACTTTCTTTTTTATCCCCCATTGTATTTCTAGTTGAAAATCAAAGTAGGCAAATCACACAGTTGGGGGGGGGGGGGACTACTGAACCTTTCCCCTCCACAACAAATCCATGCAGCTGGACTCTGCAAGGTACAAGTTGCACCTCAGAAAAGCACTCAAAGTATAAATGGGCAAACTGTGTGTATCAATAAATGGTCAAATTATATGACATGACTAGGGCATCTGAAACATCTACTAGAGGTCTGTAGCCTGCAAATGGCCAATTACAGATTCAAGCAGGCTTTGAGGCCTTGACACGGCGGTCAGATTTAGCGCCAAAGCACTGTTGCTCAATAGACAGGCTCATGTTTGGCTCTTGGAGGGAGTGCAGCGTAGATTTACTAGAATGATACCTGGCCTCCAAGGGTTAAATTAGGAGAGATTACACAAACTAAGGTTGTATTCCCTGGAACTTAGAAGATTAAGGGGTGATTTGATTGAAGTTTTCAAGATATTAAGGGGAACTGATAGGGTAGATAGAGAGAAACTTTTTCTGCTGGTTGGGGAGTCTAGGACTAGGGCCTAAAAAAAGAGCCAGGACTTTCAGGAGTGAAGTTGGGAAACACTTCTACACGCAAAGGGTGGTAGAAGTTTGGAACACTCTTATAGAATCATAGAAAGGTTACAGCACGGAAGGAGGCCATTCGGCCCATCGAGTCCACGCCAGCTCTTGGCAAGAGCAATTCAGCTAGTCCCACTCCCCCACCCTTTCCCTGTAGCCCTGCAAATTATTTCCTTTCAAGTACTTATCCAGTTCCCTTTTGAAGGCCATGATTGAATCTACCCCCACCACCCCCTCGGGCAATGCATTCCAGATCCTAACCACTCGCCATGTAAAAAAGTCTTTCCTCATGTCACCTTTGGTTCTTTTGCCAATCACCTTAAATCTATGTCCTCTGATTCTTGACCCTTCCGCCAATGGGAACAGTTTCTCTCTATCTACTCTGTCTAGATCCTTCACCATTTTGAATAACTCTATCAAATCTCCTCGCAACCTTCTCTGTTCCAAGGAGAACAACCCCAGATTCTCCAGTCTGTCCACATAACTAAAGTCCCTCATCCCGGAATCATTCTAGTAAGTCTCTTCTGCACCCTCTCTGAGGCCTTCACATCTTTCCTGAAGTGCGGTGCCCAGAACTGGACACAATACTCTAGTTGTGGCCGAACCAGTGTTTCATAAAGGTTCATCATGACTTCCATACTTTTGTACTCTATGCCTCTATTTATAAAGCCCTGGATCCCGTATGCTTTTTTCTTAATCTACCCTGCCACCTTCAACAATTTGTGCACATATACCCCAGATCTCTCTGTTCCTGTACCCCTTTTAGGGGTTGTGCCCTCTAGTTTATATTGCCTCTCCTCGTTTTTCCTACCAAAATGTATCACTTCACATTTTTCTACGTTAAATTTCATCTGCCATGTGTCTGCCCGTACCACCAGCCTGTCTATGTCGTCTTGAAGTCGATCACTATCCACCTCACTGTTTATTAACCTTCCAAGTTTTGTGTCATCTGCAAATTTTGAAATTGTGCCCTGTACACCCAAGTCCAAGTCATCAATATATATCAAGAAAAGCAGTGGTCCCAGCTCCGACCCCTGGGGAACACCACTGTAAACCTCCCTCTAGTCCGAAAAACAACTGTTTACCACTACTCTGTTTCCTGTCATTTAGCCAATTGTGTATCCGTGTTGTTACTGCCCCCTTTATTCTATGGGCCGCAATCTTGATGTCAAGCCTACCAGGCGGCACTTTATCAAACGCCTTTTGAAAGTCCATCAACTGCATTGCCCTCATCTACCCTCTCTGTTACCTCATCAAAACACTCTATCAGGTTAGTTAAACACTTCTGCAAATGGCAGTTGATGCTGGATCAATTGTTAATTTTAAATCAGAGATTGATAGATTTTTGTTAACCGTAGGTATTAAGGGATATGGAACCAAAGTGGGTATATGGAGTTAGGTCACAGATCAGCCATGATCTCACTGAATGGCAGAACAAACTTGAGGGGCTAAATGACCTATTCCTGTTCCTACATCCAATTGAGCTGACTTCGAATAGCATTTGCCAGTTTTGAGTATTTTCCAAAGTGCAGAGAAACACAACAAACCATGAAGGCTGACTTCAAAGAACCTCTAGAACAGAAGGGCCAGAGTTGCCCAGGTCACAGTGTTCCTTTGGTGCCTGTAAAAGAAGCTTCTTGCGACAGTGTTTAGAAACAAAGAATCAGCAAAAAAGCTCAGCTTACTGCCAACTCACTAGAAGACCAAGTCAGTGGGCTTACCATATTCAAAACACACTGGTGGGGAGACGACACCATTGTGAGTTTGGAGACCAAAATGCTGAGATTATCCCTGAAATGTCGATGAGAGAAATCATAAATCAGGGTTAACTCGCCCTCCCTATCAAGGGCTATCAAGATTCAGAGGTATAGGAGGTAGGTACTTTTTTGCACGCCAGGGTGAAGGCTAATTTTCTATGGTGATCTTTTAGTACAAGAATGGACAAAGCATATAAATACCATCTGAAACCAGTTCAACATAATGACTCAATGAGATAATAAAACACCAAATATCTGGGATGGCTTCATGCACTTTGCCTAGTTGGGCCAACAAAAGGGGATCCTTCCTCAAATATTTGAGTCAAATATTTATTTTTTTCCGTATGAACTCTGCAGTGCCCTCAAAACAGTAAAGGATGGGAGTGGTGGCAGCCCAATCCTGGCAAGAAACTAAAGAGGGCCGTGACAACCCGTTATTCTTGTAACTGAATGTTCCTAGCAATTATTAAAAACAATTAATCATACTCTGGGAGCTGAAAAGCTTGTCCGGTACCAAGCAAACACAGTACAACAGGAGACAGGGAACACAAGTTAACTGGAGAGCAATGAGACGGAGCAAACCCAGCTGCTTTTGCCAGCAAATGCACGGAACAGAGTTGTGTGTTTGCTTAATAAACTGGAGAACAGAAAAAGAGGAGAATTAATTATTTATGCAGTCTACATTTATTGCAACAATGTTAGCTGATTTATGGGAATTAGAAACGCAACGATTGCATTGAATTAGCACACTATCTCCCTGCTTGGCCACCTTGCGGAGATGATGAGGTGATGAAATTTCTGTCAATTTGACTTAAAGCTACACCACTCCCACAATTTAATTTTTTGTTTGTGTTTGCAATCCTTGGCTTGTGCTGAATGTAGTGGATCTTAGACAATCCAGCGGTGGTCAGGGTGCTGCAATTTGGCTTAGTGCCTCTAGGGTAAGGAAAGGAGAAGGGAAAAAAAAAATCAATTGGGAGGTTTCCATCAATCACCCGTGACTCTCTGCTAGAAAGTCTGTGGGCAGACACATTACCACATACCTCCCTTTTTTCCTAGCTGTATTTTTTTTTAAAAAGACCAGTAAAATAGGAATTCTCCTTTCTCAGTGATGATTTTTGAACAATGTGCTCTGTATTACCTCAAAAGTAAAGATTCAGTCACACAATACAAAAGGCGACAGTTTCTGTGCTGAGTGTTATTTACTACCGTTCAACAAATGTGGAGTCACAAACATTGCAAATGACGCTGAACTCAACAGCATTTGCAGAAAAAAAGGAACTCCAATGTGGCGCTGAATCAATATCATTGAATCTTACAGTTACAGAAGGAGGCCATTCAGCCCATCGTACCTGTGTCAGCTCTTTGAAAGAGCTACCTAATTGGTCCCACTCCCCCTGCTCTTTCCCCATAGTCCTGCAAATTTTTCCTATTCAAGTATATATCCACCACCCTTTCAGGCAGTGCATTCCAGATCATCTCCCCTCTGAGCAGCTCATTATATTTTTGTGTGGTATAATTAAATATGCTTCATGACAATACCTGAACTGCAGTGCGTCTGATAACTAAAATATTACACATTAGCTAAGTGAAAGAACTGTGGGTTTCGGAATAGTGCAACATTCTGCAGACTGAGGGGGCACTTCTAATGAAATCTGCTCAATGCTAATTGAAATGCATTCATTGGTTTTTAAATATATATTGTTGCTCACATAATGCAGAAGAGCAGTAATAATTGTTCCATCCTTCAGGACCCATCCTGCATCCTGAGCGTCTCATCATGCATTACTGGTTGTGAGATTCCGAGCTCATTGCAAGGAATTCTATTTTCATACCACTAGATGGCACCCAGAATTATTAAATAAGTTGGCAGAGACAAATATAAAACCAGAACAACTTAAAATATATTCAGAGTTTCTGTTATATCAGGAAAGAGCTCAGAACATAGAGGAAACTGGACAAAACAAAAACAAAATATGAAGAGGGCGTAAGAAATGGTGATTAAAAAGGTTAAGGAAAAAGAGAAGAACTTAAAATGGTAACAAATGATGACTGATAAAGGGAAAGGAACGCAGAATTAAATAAAAACAAAAGAATACAAAAAATTAGATCTGAAAGACAATTTAATGAAATAAAGGAGATACAGTGGCATCACAATTACCCATCATAATGGAGGAGCACCCCAACCATTGAGAATCAAGAGTCTCCTATAGTTAATCTGACAGTGGGATTTTAAGCTTTTGATTAGTCTATTTAATTACCTCGTGCCATATATCCATTTTAAAAATGCTAAATCAAGAACACAGAGACCGTGAAAATACATTAAAAGCCTTCATTTGCGTTTTAGCTGTTATATGCAAAACAAACCCAGATTCTGACAAAATTTCTTGCGGAGAATCGATGTAAGTCGTAGATGGAAGAATAAGCTATTTAGATTCTGAGCGGAAGAATACAAATGGGAAATACAGGGCATGAATTAAAAAGTGGACATATGAAAGGAAAGTATGAACATAAGAACATAAGAAATTGGAGCAGGAGTAGGCCAATCGGCCCCTCGAGCCTGCTCCGCCATTCAATAAGATCATGGCTGATCTGATCCCAACCACAAATCTAAAGAACACAAGAAGTCGGAGCAGGACCCGGCCACATAGCCCCTGGGCCCTCTCCGCCACCCACAGGGCATTGACCGATCCGAACTCAGCTTCATGTCCAATTTCCTGCCCGCTCCCCATAACCCCTAATTCCCTTTACTTCTAGGAAACTGTCTATTTCTGTTTTAAATTTATCTAATGATGTAGCTTCCACAGCTTCCTGGGGCAGCAAATTCCACAGACCTACCACCCTCTGAGTGAAGAAGTTTCTCCTCATCTCAGTTTTGAAAGAGCAGCCCCTTATTCTAAGATTATGCCCCCTAGTTCTAGTTTCACCCATCTTTGGGAACATCCTTACCGCATCCACCCGATCAAGACCCTTCACAATCTTATATGTTTCAATAAGATCGCCTCTCATTCTTCTGAACTCCAATGAGTAGAGTCCCAATCTACTCAACCTCTCCTCATATGTCCGCCCCCTCATCCCCGGGATTAACCGAGTGAACCTTCTTTGTACTGCCTCGAGAGCAAGTATGTCTTTTCTTAAGTATGGAGACCAAAACTGTATGCAGTATTCCAGGTGCGGTCTCACCAATACCTTATATAACTGCAGCAATACCTCCTTGTTTTTATATTCTATCCCCCTAGCAATAAAAGCCAACATTCCGTTGGCTTTCTTGATCACCTGCTGCCCCTGCATACCAACTTTTTGATTTTCTTGCACTAGGACCCCCAGATCCCTTTGTACTGCAGTACTTTCCAGTCTCTCGCCATTAAGAAAATAACTTGCTCTCTGATTTTTCCTGCCAAAGTGCATAACCTCACATTTTCCAATATTATATTGCATCTGCCAAATCTCCGCCCACTCACCCAGCCTGTCTATATCCCCTTGCAGGTTTTTTATGTCCTCCTCACTCTCTACTTTCCCTCCCATCTTTGTATCATCTGCAAATTTTGATATGTTGCACTCGGTCCCCTCCTCCAAATCGTTAATATAGATTGTAAAGAGTTGGGGACCCAGCACCGACCCCTGTGGAACACCACTGGTTACTGGTTGCCAGTCCGAAAATGAACCATTTATCCCAACTCTCTGCTTCCTGTTCGATAACCAATCCTCCACCCATGCCAGAATATTACCCCCAATCCCGTGATTTTTTATCTTAAGTAATAATCTTTTATGTGGCACCTTGTCGAATGCCTTCTGGAAGTCTAAATACACTACGTCCACTGGTTCCCCTTTATCCACCCTATACGTTATATCCTCGAAGAACTCAAGCAAATTTGTCAGACATGACTTCCCCTTCATAAAGCCATGCTGACTTTGTCCTATTAAATTATGCTTATCTAAATGTTCCGTTACTGTCTCCTTAATAATAGACTCCAAAATTTTACCCACCACAGATGTTAAGCTAACTGGCCTATAATTTCCAGCCTTCTGCCTACTACCCTTTTTAAATAACGGTGTTACATTAGCAGTTTTCCAATCTGCCGGGACCTCTCCTGAGTCCAGGGAATTTTGGAAAACTATCACCAAAGCATCCACATTCCCTACTGCCACTTCCCTCAAGACCCTAGGATGGAAGCCATCAGGTCCAGGGGATTTATCCGCCTTGAGTCCCATTATTTTACTGAGTACCATCTCTTGAGTGATTTTAATCGTATTTAGCTCCTCCCCCCCGAGAGTCCCCTGTTTGTCCAGTGTTGGGATATTCTTAGTGTCCTCTACTGTAAAGACTGAAACAAAATATTTGTTCAGCATTTTTGCCATCTCCATGTTTCCCACCATTAATTTCCCGGTCTCATCCTCTAAGGGACCTATGTTTGCCTTAGCCACCCTTTTTCTTTTTATATAACTATAGAAACTCTTGCTATCTGTTTTTATATTTTTTGCTAATTTCTTTTCATAATCTAACTTCCCTTTCTTAATCAATCCTTTAGTTACTTTTTGCTGTCTTTTGAAGAATTCCCAATCTTCTATCCTCCCACTAAGTTTGGCTACCTTATATGTCCTTGTTTTTCGTCGGATACTATCCTTGATTTCTTTACTTAGCCACGGGTGGCTGTCATTCCTTTTACACCCTTTTTTCCTCAGTGGAATATATTTATTTTGAAAGTTGTAAAATAACTCCCTAAATGAACACCACTGCTCATGTACCGTCTTACCCTTTAATCTATTTTCCCAGTCCACTTTAATCAATTCCGCTCTCATACCATCATAGTCTCCTTTATTCAAGCTCAGTACGCTTGTTTGAGAATCAACCTTCTCACCCTCTAATTGGATATGAAGTTGCAAGTTGATAAAAAAATTCTACTCTACTTCCTCAACACAAGAACAGGGGTAGACCATTCAGCTCCTCGAGCCTGTACAGCCATTCAGTTAGGTCATGGCTAATCTGTACCTCAACTCCATTTACCCACCTTTGCTCCATATCCCTCTGTATCCCTGCCTAACAAAAATCTATCTATCTCAGTCTTGAAAATTTCAAACAGCTTTTTGGAGAGTGTTCCAGATTTGCACTAACCTTTGCAATGAATAAGTGCTTCCTGATTTCACTCCTGAATGGCCTAGCTCGAGTTTTAAGATTGTGCCCATAACTTTTCTTTATAATATCTAACTTCAGCAAAGAGGATCGAGGCCAATACCTTCACTGCCATTATGGTTCCACTGGGTGTGTGCCGTACTCTCTCCACCACTCCATACGCTCCTCGACCCAGTTCACTGATAGGCACCAGATCATCAGCTTCCACCACGAAATTCTGCAATTAAACCGCACAGATAAAAATCAAACATTTTACTCACCACCTAAAACATGTGTTAGAAATAGCTAAGGAGCACAAATCTCATTCTGCTGTGTGATGCAACTTATAAATACTCCAGCATAGATGGAGCATTAGGATTCGAGCCCAATCGTGACTTGTTTTATCAGGAGAAGGTATCGAACAAAGGAAGTGAAAGATCTGTAGAGCAGTTCATCCCAGACCACTATCACACACCTAACAGGAGCTTGCAGATCAGAGAACTGGCAGATAATTAAAAAGTAAAGTGGGGTCAAAAAATAAATAAATAAATAAATAAATAAAGTGAGGAGAGAACGATGCATTTTTTTAATTAAATATAAATCAGCCAAATCAATTTTTGATCTTTTCTTATGATACAATATATTTAGGTAATTAGTTTTGAACTGTTGTGTTTCTGGTGTTTGCTCCATGTAATAAAACTGGCAGCCAGCCATAAACATCAGTTAATTTTCTGGATAGTGACAGGGTTGTCATATTTCAGCTTGTTTCCTGATGTAGGTGGGATTCTTCCTCCCCATCGCATTTCATTCTGCAGTCTTATGACTCCCACTGAGCTGATGTCTATAGCCCAAGTCCATCAGATTGTATAAAACTGCACAGTCTTGAAGCCAGATTCCTTTCACGTAAGGTAAGGTGTTTACTGTGCATTGCTTTAGGGAGGTCCATGCACCATTTCTTAAATGCCTGGTGCTTGAAGTTGGAGGACTTGCAATAAATCTTAGTGTTTGATGCAAAACCTCAGAAGATTGTACATTCATCTGCAATATTGGGAAGGGCTTTAATAGCTCAATGGAGGAAATTACATAACATGCTAAAGCAGTAATCAATTTTGTACTGCACATTAGAAAGGCCATAAAAAGGGTGTCAAATATCAAGCTGGCTTTATGTAGAAACCCCTACAAATACAGCAATTTCCTATTAAAATAATGAGGTCCATAACACGACCCTGCTATTAGCAGTTTTATATCTTGCATTGTGCACTTTGGCATTTTTCCTACATTGTTGCCTGTCCCCATTTGATTTTCAGACCCCAGATTTGTTTTGCTTTTCTGCATAAAAATTCATCAATAACAAGTGTATAAAAATTGAGATCAAGTGGACTGCCAATGGAATATGTTAACTTTCAAATAATAAGTCAACATACACATTGAGACTCAACCAATCCCCCGCCCCACAAAACACACTGCAAAATGACTGATCCATCAATTGTCTAGAGCTCCTAGATTTTCCTGCAAAATCTGCACAGATCGTGTGGTAAAATATCACTGGGTCATTTGTCATTTCAAGAGATAGCTTCTTGAATATAAACAAAATGCTTTGTACCTTCAAATAGTGCAGTTTGCTTTAAAATAAAGTCAATTTTACAGCCTTCTTGCTAAGACCATCCCGACTTACATAATGGCAAACTGCCACGGTTACCATGGTTAAATCTAATCCTTAATCATAATTGTAATGACACAAGCTTACAGCCATAATTTGATCCCATGCCATTTTGGGATCCAACAGGTCCACGTGGTAAAAATCAGAAGGTCACTTAATGTGTGTGAGGTTTTGTGTCGGCACTGAGATGCTGAGGATGGTCCGCTGGGGCACAGGTTAGTGGCAAGTTTGATCTGTAACAGTCATGTCAAAAATAGAGCAACATCCAGTTCTGTTCGATGCAATAAGTCAGGACAGCCACAACGAGGTCACTTACTTTGGTCACGCTTGCATACAAAGGGGAACGGCAATACCATTACTGCCCCAGTCAAGGTTGTATAAGAAATTGGCACTTTTTTCACACATGTAGAAAAGTCATATGCTGTGAGCCCACAAACAAGTAACTTATGGCAAGTCAGTCACACACAAATGGACACACAAAACTTGAATGCAGCTCCGATATACAAATTGCAATCGTTCCACTTTAGATAGCTGCTCTTAAATGCTTCACATCCTGCTGGCACTAAAACTAATTGTAGCTGCATCTCAAGGACAAACTTTTTCCCATGGACTGTAAGTTCAGTGAATACATATCAGAGAACATAGGAAGAAAACTCCTTTGCTTAACTGTTTGGAGTATGTGGCAACATGCATCTTCAAAGAGGCACTGAGGGACGAGTTTGACTTTTGATCGTCCAATCGGTGGAACGCGCTGGTCGGTCGCCCATTCCGGTGGCAAAAAGGCCCGCCCACCGCGATTTTGAAACCCGGCCTCACTTGAATCTGGCAGGCGAGCTGCGGGGACACCAACTAGGCATCCTGAAGGTAGGGGTCCCAGGGCAGCCGCCACCCAGAGGAAAGCCTCTTCAATTCCATCATCCGTGGAACTGGTCGCAGCCTGCACTGGGCACGC
This sequence comes from Heptranchias perlo, assembly GCF_035084215.1. Lineage (NCBI taxonomy): Eukaryota > Metazoa > Chordata > Chondrichthyes > Hexanchiformes > Hexanchidae > Heptranchias > Heptranchias perlo. The sequence continues at coordinate 11,990,949 of NC_090346.1, forward strand.
TTCTAACCAATTACGACCCACAATAGAAATTGGGTCCTGTGACGTAAATAGGACCCCGGTTTCCAAATTAAAAAGGGGGCGATGGCCTGAAATGGGCGGGCACTTTGCACACCCAGTAGTAGGACCCTTTCAATATAGAGCCGGTGTTGTCGCTGGTGTTAACAGGGGCGATGAGGCTACCCACCCCTTCTTGAGGCCATTACCATCCTGTTAACGCCAGGCAAAGGCAGTCAAAATCGACCCAACTGTGGGAAGGAGAATAGCAGAGTATCAATTTAGGCAAAATATGAAAATGAGAAGAATAAAAAGTCTGCCAATCACCTCTTCAAAAAGACTGTGCCCCTTTAAATTACACTAGTACTGAGGAAGTACTGCATTTTGGAGATGCCATCTCTCGGATGATATGTTAAATCCGGCCCCTTCTGCCTGTCCCAATGGCTCAGGTGAATGTTAAAAATCCCATGGCACTATTCGAAGAGCATGGAATTCCCTCGCTATCTTAAACAACATTTCTCCCTCAACCGTAACCGCCAAAGATAGAATAACTGGTCCTTCATTGCATTGCTGTTTGTGGGAGCTCACTGGGTGCAAGACGGCTGCTGCATTTACCTACACACCACAGTTACTGCATGTCAAAAAGTAATTTGCTGTAGGTGGAGTGATTTGGGACATGAAAAGGTGTTATATAAATTGATTTTCTTTCTTTAACGCAATAGTTAGTCATTTACAATTGCAGCAAGAACCTTACATTGCCATGATTTTTTTTGGAGGGGGATAAGAATACATGCCCTTAAAGATTTAAGATGATTTAGATGTGTTTGACTAGCCATACAGACAAGGTTCAATTCCTAGTTAGCAATCCTGCCTAGGGAGGGAAGCAAGGCATAAAAAAATAGCCAGGGTTTTCGAGACATTTTGTTAGTCCTCAGTCTTCTTATTTAAACACGTTCTCTTTGCACAACAGTGACGGGGGCAGGGGGAGGGTGCTATCAAAATGCCAATTATATTCTGATACAAGTAAGCTTCCTTCAACCAGTTAGCTATTGTAATTGAATATTCTGTCAACCAACAATTCAGATACAGTAAACCATCCTCGAAATAATACTGGATGAGCAATGTGTTTTCACCATCATGATAAACTACTGACTTGACACTGAATCATCTCCATCTCATTTAGATGATTCATTTTGGACGGTGCATATAATTTTCCTGGGAAAAGGACATGTTTCTTTCTTGTTAAAGAAACTATCGCAGCAGTCTGGATCTAAACTACTACATCAAATGATGTGTGCATGTTAGCTGGTATGGATCTGCTTGTGTCAGTTTAAAGTATAGTGCAGATGATGGGCACTGTTTTTAAATCGCAAAATTTCCTGTTTCCTGAACGAACTAGTGGGGGTCCATCATGGTTGTCTGCAAACATGTAAATGGTCCATTGCTTTGCAGATGAAAATGCATCTCAGCTTCAGTGGGTCACTGGATGTTATTAAACGTAAAAAACGGTTTCCTAAGAATCAAACTACAAGCATCCAAAAGTAACCTCATATGCTGATCAGAAAGCATTTCATTTTCTCTTGCTGCAAAAGGATTTCTTAGGAAGGATAGCTGCGACTGTCAAATTAAAAACCATAAGGTTTTCAGTTCAGCAGTCCATACTGAGTTCTGGGATTTGCTGGGACAGGAGGACTCCGTGACATGAGGCTTCCATTGCACACATCACAATACAATTCTGATCTACACTAATGCTGAAATGGAATGACAGGTCAAGATGGGTAAAATTTTCCAATCCAGAGATTGTGTCATTATCCACCCAAAGACGTAACTCAAAAAGAATAAACCCTTTACGGTCTTAGCTCACGTATATTTCCATTTCATATTTGCATTCAATAGTATTTATTTTCTTTTGTGCTTTGTATTTCCATTTAATTGAAAAATAAATATACAGTTGTTGCTTGAGCTGGAAAACACTCTGGTCTGTGTTTGATGTTCCACTGAGGAGAGTGGTATTGCAGCACAGGACTACGGTTAATCCTGTAAGCAGGTTACTGCAACTAATGACAATTATTAATCTTTTGAGTCTCACAATTCTGCAAGGGCATATTTCTGAAGAGGTACAGCTTCCAGATCATAGTCAACAAGGTCAACTAACTGCTGTGAAACTATAGAGAAAAAAAATCAAAAATTATAACAGCTGGAGTGATAAAAGGATATTCAGTTGAAGGTCTGCCTAATTAACTTTATATATAATAAAAACTTTAAACAAAATATACTAAAATGTTTACAATATGGTATAGTAACTGATTTCACCAAGATTGGTTGAGAGTTTTTTTTTTAAAAACGATGTTATATGTTGTGTTGCACTTGACTTTATTTTTAAAACACAGTCCAAGTCCTATTAACAAAACTCACGTTTAACACAGCTTGTTTGAATTTATAGATACTCCTTACAGCATCCCACTATCAGGTTGTAAGTATTAACGGAACCCAAAAACAGAGAACAATGTTTACTAAAGGGTAGTAGAAGTGAGAAACAGAGAACAGTGAAAGCAGAGGGAGCAAAGGGACTAAGATACAGCTCACCAGAGGAAGTGTTTAGACCGACACTCTACACCAATTTGAGGAAAGAATCCGATCCCCAACAACCTGTCCCTACCCAATGAAGCTAATAAACCTGACATCAAGCCAGCACTAGTATGTTGATGTGTCAGTGCTTTATTAGAGAAGATTTACTAATTATGTTTCTTAAAAGGCTATAATATTGTATTTTATCAATCATTATTATTTGTTTTTAAAAACTTTGTTTCAGTTTCTTACAGGCTTCCACGATCTCTCGCTCTTCCATTTGTCTTTCCCTCTAGTTTTGTGTTGGCCTTTATGCTGCTGTTCATGCCCTCAATTTGTTTTGCCTTCAACCCCTTAACCTTCTGCTCTGGTTCTCGGCCTCTATGCCTGCAGAGCCGATTCACAAATGGACATATAAATGACATATACTATATGATGACTATGCTGCATCTTGGCAAAATGATGCAGGTGATGCTTCTGAAAAGCAATTACCAAGACAGTCATGCTCATCAGACAACAAATTATTTGAAAGCAAAGTGCATCTTTCATAACAACCTACAACAGAGACTCCCTATATTCCAAAGACTGAATTTTTAATATATCAAATGCATTTCTGTAACTTAAATACTAACTCAACATAGGAACAGGAGGAGGCCATTCAGCACCTCGAACCTGTTACACCATTCAATTAGATCATGACTGATCCGAATCTTAATTCCATCTACCTGCCTGGGTTCCGTAACCCTTAATACCCTTGCCAAACAAAAATCAACTCACCTCTTCTCCTTGATCATGCCTTTAGATCCCCAATAACCAATGTTAGTGCTGCAAATATAGAAAATCAATTTAATATAGTTCAATATCAGAGGTTGGTAGCTCGTTTCCCCCTAGGCTGCTTCCTTGGAACTTCAGCTTTGTAGCATCTGCCTGAAGCATCCCGACATAATTGCACATCAAGGATAAAGACAAGGAAAATGAAACTGAAGAATCCGCAGTACACAACGAACTTCCGGCTACATTCCTTGCGTAGCTTGTGAACCAATGGCTGGGGCAGTGCCTCAGACACAGAAAACCACAGCAACAGGGAGCAGTCAAGTGTCGGTGCCCCAGAGTTTGGTTCATTACTTCCCATTGGCAAGTGTTTGAGACTTCCTGTGGTGTGACTATGCACTGGGCCCAACCCTACTGCTGTGGAGATGCCAACATTTACAGTGGTTTGGGGAGGAGTATAATACTTCCTTTAGCATTTGACAATCTTGCTACAGTTCACAGAAACATTTTTTTTTACTAACCTATTCCCTTCACTTCACTTGAGTGTTGGTTGTAGAGGTGTTTAATGGTTTATTTGATCTTTGTGATTGACTACTGTGGGCTGTTTATTGTACAGTCCAATGTTAGTGGAAACTCTCTCATTGGACAACCGGAGATCAAAGACAAGGATCCTGATCCCAGGATCGAACCTACGTTTTGCTACACACACTGTAGCTACATTTACACACGCTGCCTCAACTATTTTGTGTATACTACAATAAAAAGCCACTTGTGTTGAATAGGAACTTGTACTGTATTTAGTTATGATAGGTACACCTATGAATACTTCCTGAATAATAAATGGGAAGGAAATAATCCTGTGGGTTCAGATTCACAAGTTTCAAATTCTATTTATATTCAGTACTGTAACAAAGGTGGATAAGAACCCTCAAGAGAACTAAATGCATCCATGACGGGATGTGGCTACTGAACAGACCAATCCTCTTAGACGCTCCACCAGTTTTTGCATTTCCAGTGTGCTGGGGTTAAGGGAGGGGTCAGGCAAAGGAAACTCCCACCTGAAACAGGCACGAGCTTCATTTCTTTTGTGCCTTTAACACAGCGTCTACAGCAACTGAAATCAACGCCAATGTAACTGTACGGCCAGGGGATGCCAGGCCCTGAGCAGCAGAGGTAATTACATTTAAATAGCTAAAAAGATTATTTTTAGAGTTTTGAGGCCATTTCTGACCCATTTTCATTTTTTCCTCCTAGCCCTGTGGTTCTTATGAGCCTTTGAGCCAAATGTTTTAATTATTTTTTGTCCACAGCACATTTACTGATTGCCACTGGGGTTTGCCAATGGGAATCCCCTATGTGAGGTATTGGGAAGAGGAACAGAATTACCCAAAGGGATGCCAGGCCAGTCAGGATGCACGAGAGGTGCTCCATGCCCATCCATGTCTACCGACAGAGGTGACTAGACTTTGCTTTGGCGGACAGATAGTGCATGTAGAGGTTCCAATTCCAACAGCAGGCCTGATGGCATGAATCTGTGTGCATGCCTGACTAATTGTTGTGCTGCATTGTTCTTCAGAAACACCCCCTTCACAGTAAGGTGTCAGCTGATGGCTCAGTGGGTAGCACTCATGCCTCTGAGTCAGAAGGTTGTGGGTTCAAGTCCCACTCCAGAGGCTTGAGCACATAATCTAGGCTGACACTCCAGTCCCCATACCGAGGGAACGCTGCACTGTCGGAAGTGCCGTCTTTCAGATGAGACGTTAAAACAAGGCCTCGTCTATATGGTGTTGCATGAAGGAAGACATGCCAAGGTGATCATTAGCCTGCACTGTTTGATTGGCTGCACCTGCCAGGATGTTACCAGCCCTATTTTCCTTTGGCAGTGGTCGTACTACCTGCAATGGCTGCAGGGAAGTGTCTTCAGAGTTCGGCAGCTGCATGGCTGTGCTAAAGGGATATCCACTGCTAACATATACCATAGGGCGAGTGCAGCTAGTGACAGAATCGTTCTGCTGAGGCCTCAAGCCTTCCTTTCTCTTCAATTTTCTTTGTCACGTCTTAATCCGCTGCTCCTCAGTCTGGGCAAGGGTTACTAATGGGTTGGGATGCCTTTTGTTGTCCCCATTCTTTATATATCACTTACACGCAAATTTCTGTTCCCACTACCAATCTGCTTGTTAGATTTGCACGGATCTACATTGGATCTGTGAGTACTGATGCAAATGAGCTGACCAAAAAAATGAAGTACTGTTAGCACATTACCATTCAGGCAGGATTGGAACTAGTTCCTTAGATACAGGGGAGGTGCCAAAGGACTGGAGAATTGCAAATGTTACACCTTTGTTCAAAAAAAGGGTGTAAAGGTAAACCCAGCAACTATAGGCCAGTCAGTTTAACCTCGGAGGTGGGGAAACTTTTAGAAACGATAATCAGGGACAGAATTAACAGTCAGTGGACGAGTGTAGATTGATTAGAGAAAGCCAGCATGGACTTGTTAAAGGCAAATCGTGTTTAACTAACCTGAATGAGTTTTTTGATAGGTAACAGAGAGGGTAGATGAGGGCAATGCAGTTGATGTGGTGTATATGGACATTCAAAAGGCATTTGATAAAGTGTCACATGGTAGATTTGTCATCAAGATAGCGGCCCATGGATTAAAAGGGGCAGTAGCAGCATGGATACGAAATTGGCTAAGTGACAGGAAACAGAGGATAGTGGTAAATGGTTGTTTTTCGGATTAGAGGGAGGTGTACAGTGGTGTTCCCCAGGGGTCGGTGCTGGGACCACTCCTTTTCTTGATATATATTAATGACTTGGACTTGGGTGTACAGGGCACAATTTCAAAATTTGCAGATGACACAAAACTTGGAATGGTAGTGAACAGTGAGGAGGGTAGTGACAGACTCCAAGGTGACAGACAGGCTGGTGACATGGGCTGACACGTGGCAGATGAAATTTAACGCAGAAAAATGTGAGGTGATGCATTTCATTAGGAAAAATGAGGAGAGGCAATATAAACTAAAGGGCACACTTCTAAAAGGGGCAAAGGAACAGAGAGATCTGGGGGTATATGTACACACATCGTTGAAGGTGGCAGGGCAGGTTGAGAAAGCGGTTAAAAAGCATACGGGATCCTGGGCTTTATAAATAGAGGCATAGAGTACAAAAGTAAGGAAGTCATGATGAACCTTTATCAAACACTGGTTCGGCTACAACTGGAGTATTGTGTCCAGTTCTGGGCACCGCACTTTAGGAAAGATGTGAAGGCCTTAGAGAGGGTGCAGAAGAGATTTACTAGAACGATTCCAGGGATGAGGGACTTTAGTTACGTGGATAGACTGGAGAAGCTGGGGTTGTTCTCCTTGAAACAGAAAAGGTTGTGAGAAGATTTGATAAAGGTATTCAAATCATGAAGGGTCTAGACAAAGTAGATAGAGAGAAACTGTTCCCATTGGCAGAAGGGTCAAGAGCCAGAGGGCATAGATTTAAGGTGATTGGCAAAAGAACCAAAGGTGACACGAGGAAAAACTTTTTTTAAAAACACAGCGAGCGGTTAGGATTTGGAATGCACTGCCCGAGGGGCTGGTGGAGGCAGATTCAATCATGGCCTTCAAAAGGGAACTGGATAAGTACGTGAAAGGAAAAAAACTGCTGGGCTACAGGAATAGGGCGGGGGAGTGTGACTAGCTGGATTGCTCTTGCAGAGAGCCGGCGCGGACTCGATAGGTCGAATAGCCTCCTTCCGTGCTGTAACCTTTCTATGATTCTTAGTCAGTCAGACTGGACTCGCACAGCAGGGGGAATATCAGGCACCTTTCCTTTGAATGGATATCCAGGCACATAATAAACAAAGGCCCTGTTTTCCATCTAACTGATGGTACAGAAGATCTACACAACAGAAATACAGTTACTGTTGAGTGGTTGGAAAATCAAGGCCAACTATTTGCATAAAGGGAACGTGATCTCCAAAACACTGGTGGAGCTGTGAACAAATTTGGCTTAGTCACCGTAAACCAGTGTTTATTGTGTGTGGATAAGTTAAATTCCATTATTACATTTCTTTAGGTGCAACTATTTCATAAGATATAATAGCAGTACAAGGAAATTTTCCCTCGTTTCCTCCCTGGGTCTTCCACCAACAGACACCAAACTGCAGCTGAGAGGCAGAGAGGTGAACTGCTCCCTGGACTTTGTCAATGCTGTACTACTGGGATTTGCACGACTAAGTTCCCAAGTGGCAATCCATCCAAATTTGCTTTTCCCTCTCCCAAAGTCAAAATGCCTGGCCTCCCCAAGACAGCATGGCTGGAATTGGGAACTGAGTGTGGAGACTGGTGACCACTAGGGTTACCAACTATGGTTGGATGTATTCCAGGAGGTGTCATCACATGACCACACGTCCAACTGCATTGCCATCGGTCGCTCGACTTGTCCATCCTCGCTGTGAAACGCCTTCCCACACCAAATGAAAGCGAACAGACTCTTCATTACCCTCTCGAGAGGTTAATCTTTAATTCCTGGAGACTCCAGGACAATCCGGGAGGGCTGGCAACCCTAGTGACCCATTGGCTGGAACTCTAGGGAAAATAATGTTCGCCATATGCTCAATAATAACATCTGGTTAACCTGGGAGATGCAAAAAGATGATGGTTCCACCCTATTGTTACATTTACTTCCTTTGTAGATTTTTGGTGCTGTTAAAAGCAGGCTTCCAGGATATTGCAAAATGCCAGGGAGCTTTCTGTCGGCAGTGCATAAACATTTGCACTGATTACCAGCAGAAGATTGGAACAGTCAAGAGTTTGCCTAAAGGGATGACCTAAATACATTCAGTCCTGCTACAATTCCACATCCTAATTTATCATAGCTGTTGTACAAGCAGGGTCTGCAGATTGTTACTGATGAGCTAAGAAACTCCTAACCATTGCTTACAGCTGAACAAGAAATCCTTGCACCCTCTCCCCATTTTTGGTAGGAAATTTTCTTTGTAAAGAGGCTTTAAATTGTTCAGGATTCAGGTATCAATAGGCGAGTGAACACGAAACGGGACATACACTCTTGATTTATACTAAAAGCAAAGATCTATTAGGATATGGAATAGTTTACAAATGGCTATTGAAACTGAATCAATTTAAGGGTGAATTAGATAAACACATGAAGAATAAAGTTATTAATGGATATGAGAAAGAGCAGAGATATAGGATTACAATAGAAAGCTCTAGCAAGGGAGCTAGCAGTAGTAGCACAATAGGCCAACATTCTATGATTCAATATTCCCACACTAAACTGTAAAGAGGCTGCAAACCTTTGTTATTCAGATGTCCTGCAGAAAACTACTGAAACTAATATTTACTGTACATTTGAGTGATTTCAGCACCTGAGTTAGTGAGCGAGGGCAATAAATATTTTACTGAGCGATGAACTGCTGTACACAGTAATCCGAGTATAGCCTGTTGTATGGCCTTAAGCATCAACAACCCAAGAAATGTAAACCTGATGGAAACAAGTTTCCTGTTTTGTATGAAGTAAATTTGAAATTCTGGCTGCTAATGACTGCATGATCAGGATATAATTACATGTTCTAACTTTTTATGGCACACAAATCTGACTTCTCTCAAAAAGGATGTTCTGGGAAATACTATAAAATATAATACTTTGAATTTTTTGCCAGTTTTTTCCCCTCCTCCCCTGGTGGTATTACTCTTGCTAGGTGTCAGCAGCCTGCCAGTACCTTGTCTCACGTGTGATCATTCTTCATGTGCGAGTTTAGACATATAAAAATGATTTTTCATCTATCTACAGTGCCCATTTGAGAGAAGGGGAGGAAACGAAACAATACCTTTTGTATGGTGATGGGACAGAAGACAATATGAACAGTCCCTAGGGAGCCATACAAAACCTGTAGAATGGCTTTCTTTTAGTAAGGATTGCATAACTTGTATTTATGTTATATCAGTGCTAGCAATATATTAGCGTATATATATTTACTGTATTGTAACTGCAGTCCTGGTAATTGTAAGTGGGAGGTGTGAATGTGGAAATTCTACACACACACACACACACACACACTGGCACACGCATGCATACACACGCACACACATGCATGCGATTAATTTTTACTACACCAGTTAAATCCACATCACCCCTTGACTCTTCACTCTGTATCACTAGAGGCCAGCTCTGCATCCAATTACTGTTCTAATATCATGTAATTTATCTTACGATACTAATGGTTTTACCAGGCTGCTGGCACCTGTTCTGCAGAAGGTGTATGATCTCAGCGAGCAAGCATGAAGGAGACTGCCACACTGACCCCCTCAGACCTGTTCTTTCCCCCGAAGACTACTAAAGCCTGAGGAATGTCGCACACTCTAGTCAAATGTCCACTAAATGAGGTATCTAATCTTTAGGTCAGAAATCAAACTGCATGCGAATCAAAGTAAAATCAAAGTGAAATAATATCTGCAAGACTTGAAGTCTATAAAATTTCATCTCAATATTCCATCAAAATTCAGACCACAAATCCTCTGCTGTTACCAGGACTACTGTGTATGGAAGTGAAAGGTGGTGAATAGAGCAGTTCAGCACACCACTGTGACCTGTCAAGTATAGCATCTAGGTAGCTAATCTAATTGGAGAAACAGTAAGAGTACCCATAAGAAACAAACAAACTTCACAAGCAAATGGCTTTTGATTCATTTTTTTTAAAAAAACTTGTTAGTCACTGAAAACGTTACGGCTACGAAAAGGAAAATTGGGGGTGGGAGAACTTTTTATTCAAAGCTGTTGTAAAAATATCGAGTTGCTGTTATTTAACATGTCAAATCTTGGAACAGCAACAGAGCGCCTCCAGGTCATTTCCCAGCTCCTGGGTCACTCCGGTGACCTCACTAACAGGGAGGAGCCCTGCGTGCTTTGGGAGCAGCTCCACTGAAAGCATTTGGGGACTGTGACTTCAGACTGGCTCAAGGCTCCATCAAAAGTTGCCAGACCAGTGGGAATACATGCTACCCACCAGGTATGCAGAGTATCCAGTAGTTGGAATAAAAAAAGTATTCCCCTTTACCAGCCTTCCTCCTTAAATTTCGGGCAGGAGATTCTGTTCCACCGACAAGCAAGAATGTGAAGAAGCCTGGCTGTTTTGAGCTGCTTCATTTAACCGGAGCCACACACAGCACAATAACGTGTTAACTAATGGCTTCAAGGTATGCATTAATCCAAGGTTTGACACGCCAGTATCAGTTTTACACCATGGCAAAAACAAACATAATTACACCAAAAGCTAAATACAGATCTCTCGTGTTCATTATTCAATAAGCAAAGCATCTTTCGCTCTCCCGTCTAAATATAAACACTAAGATTGGATTTAGCCTCCAGCTTGAATTTATTATTAGAAAGGTATAAAATACTCTACAATATAGCATGCAGGAAAAAAAGGCCACTCAATTCCAGCTTCCTTTTTAACAAGACCAGCTCTGAGCTTAGATTTGGATATCAAGTCACTAGAAAAGTTAAGCTTGCACAATATATACATTTTTTAATTGCTCTGGCATTTCACAAAAGGGTCCACCATGGGCTAAAAAGGATTTCAACCAATATCTAGAAAATTTAAATTTGACAAGACAGCTGGGTAAAATTCATTGTGTATTATACTGGTACAATGCTAAAGAAAGCAAGCCTTTATGTTCATGGGACCTATCAGCAGCATCTATTCCTAAAAAAATATATTATCTTGGCAGACAAACTAACTCGGTTCCCGAGGTATACCAAGGATTTTTGGCAACCTATCAACCTGTTTGGCAGCCCATAATTAAGGCAGCATCACTCACCCAAAAACCACTAATGATGGCAGTAGCTCATATCTTATTTGTTTTACTCTTCCAACAACAAGTTGCATTTATATAGCACCTTCAACCTAGTAAAACGTCCTAAGGTGCTTCACAGGAGCTTTATCAGACTAAATTTGACACCGAGCCAAACAAGCAGATATTAGGACAAGCGACCAAAAATTTGGTCAAAGAGGTCAGTTTTAAGGAGCATCTTAAAAGGAGAGAGAGGTAGAGAGGCTGCTGTTCCTTACTCCCTCTTTGTTTGCATCGAACCCGAGGTTAGTGAGTAGTGCTGAAAGGAACACTTTTCCACTTTGGACAACTTAGTGCTAAAATTCCTCTGGCGGGACCTCTCAGAAAACAGCGGAGACCCGGTCGCGCTGGATCTCCGCCATTTTGAGGAGTCGCCTTTGCCTCGTTAGGGGCAGAACTGCAAGCTGTGCCTTACAAGGCAAATGGCAGCAAGGAGCTAGGAGCAGGGACTCCTACGCCAGGAGCTCCTGTTCCTTTGGCAGAGTTGGAACCCGATGCATCGGTGGGGGTCGGTACGGCCACTGAGGTGAGGTAAACCAGTCTCCACATGAGTGAACATGGGCCCCTCCAGGCCAGGGAAGTGGCCCGCACCCACAAAGAAAACTTGTGTTTTATTTTTTATTCAGAATTTCTCAGGATCAGCCTCCTTGGGGCCAAGGGGAAGGTGGCCGTGGTCAGGTCAGGGGTCTTGACATCTCCACTAACCCCCCATTCCCCCCCCCCGTCCCTCCATCCAATTCTCTTATAAATCTATTTTTACTGTAAACTGTGACTAGTGATGATATCATTGGGAATTGGCCAGGAAAGAGCAAACAAAGGAAAGGAGAGACATCCAGAGAGAGGGAGAGAGAATAATGAGAGGTAGTAATTTTAACTCCCCCACGACAGGCAGGACAGTGGCCGGGGGGAGGTAGAGGGAGTGATTAAATTGTTAAAAATGGGAAACCCAACCCCAAATCGCCTACTTCCGGTTTAATGGGGGCTGGGTAAGTAATGCTTTTAAGAGGCAGGTCGGTAATTGTAATATGTTCGTGAGGCTCCGGGCCTCAGATTTTGTCAGCCATTTGGATTTAACACCTCCAGCATGGGTTTCCCAGGGCTCGGGAAACCCGGCAGCTAAAGGGGGGCGAGAACTGCCAGATCCAGCAGGTAAGTGCTTTACAAGCACAGCTCATGGACCAGGAGGAGCAGGAGCGCTTCCCCCCACCGGCACCCCCCCACCCAATGCAAACCTGCTGATCCTCCCACCCCTCGTGATCTTCAGACCCCTCCTCACGATCCAATCTCTTTCCCCCCCACCACACCCCCCGCGATCTCTCCGTCCCTCCCTCCTCTCCGATTCCCACCTGGCGGCAGTCAGCTTCTCAATCTGGCCAGCTGCCGGGTGGGAAACGGAGTAAAAAAAAATTCTAATGAGGTCCTGCCATTAAATTCGGCAGGACCTCCGCCTTCTCGGTATATCTGGGTTTCTGCTCTCAGCCACAGACAGGCACCCTTGTTCCCTCCCCACTTGCTTGTAAATATCCGGGCTGGAGAGTTGAAGCAAAATGTTGAGATACTGAGACACAAACCAAAGAGTGGAAGAGGCGTAGTTAATCAGCGAAATATATAGACAGAACGGCCTAGTTTCCACAATTGCAACACGTATGGGAATCCTTTCATTTTGAATGGCATCTCATTAGTGAAACGATCAGAATGTCTATGCCAAGGAGTAGAAGGCAGATGTGAAGGCAGAGAAGGAGAAAGTAAGAATAAGGGAGTACAAGACAAGAAGGCACAGGTACGGAAAGATAGACACACAATGGGCATGATTAAGACTCTGAGCCGGGAAGGGGCTGGGTGGGGGGTCAAATTGCAGACGGGAAACCCGGAAGTACGGGTTTCCTGGACGTCCTTACGATTCTGACGTAAGGACGTCTTTTATTTTTTTTTGTCGGTTTGCCGTCCGACTGACTGGCCGGATTGACAGGCTGGTCTCAGTCGCCCGGGAGGCCAGCCAGGGAGAAGACGGATTCAGGTAAATCTTTGTTTGTATAGATTGCGGGGGGGGGGGGGGGGGGGGGGGGGTAGGGGGAAAAGGCTGTGGGAAAAATGGAGGCTCTCAACCATTTCATGAAAGCCGGGAATGGGCAGGTTGGAGGCAGATCTGAAATGGTTGCGATTTTGAATGCCCCCCGCCCCCAACCCACCTGTTTTTCACTTTTAAAATCGTGCCCAATAAATGTCCATGAGCGATGTCATGAAGAGCAAGTTCAGTTATAACACCATATGTTACTGGATAGAGCCCTCTTATGTGCATTATATAATAATACATTGTGTACACACTCCACATTATAAAAAGCCAAGCTCACCACGAGCAACATCAAGAATATCCACCTATTTTCCTAATCAATATAAAGTAGGGAACAAAAATTACTCTTCTCCCCTCTCCCACCCCTCCTCCCCCTAACTTTTTAAACACACCATACATGCTTTCAGAAAGACAAACCATGTCCAGCACTGTGGTGTGTCCATGAATGCAATAATGCAGGAGTTTGTGGAAAAAGACACCTAAGAGAAACACAGACATAGCTGACGTAATTTGGAAGGTATTTATAATCCCAGTATGCTGTTATATACTAATTTTTGCTGCACATTGAATAGATTCTAGTCTGGACTCAAACTTGGGCTGTGCTTGGTCATGTAAACATTGCCAGAGTAAGGTGGCTGGATATAACAGTTCCACAAGTGTTTGAACCACTCAATGCACTGTTGAACTAGTAGGAAAAAATATTCCATGTCTTCACATCCAAAATACTGACATCTGCAGGCAAAATTGGTCTCTCTTAAAATAACCGAATTGGTCAGCCAAATGCCAACACCGTGATGTAATTACTGACAGGAAAAGCTACAGGAATACAGATGATGTCACTTTACTACAAGATCTAATTAGTTAGGCACTCCCATGATATTACGTCAGTTCCTTATTATGGGAACGCCATATATAGTAGAGCCATACAGCTCAGCTGAACCCTTAAAAGGAAGGTACTATGTAGTTGTTAAATTGGTAGTTGGGAGTGCAGTCGGTAAAAGGCACAGCCACACAGGCCACGCTGTCCCAGGTTCAGTTCCCAGTCTATGCTGAGTTAGCAGGTCTTAGGGCTGACAACAATTGGCCTCACTTGGCCCTGGTGTAGGGAGGGGGAAAAAAAATCAGCTAGGCTTTTTGCTCCTAACCAGTATCTAATCAACACAGGTATTACTTTGGATGAGGCCTGGTGTCAAGTTCAGCTGTGATGTTTGCAAAGTAAAATAACCCATCAACACTCACTATCCAGGTTCGCACATGAGGAACGGCTACTGAGGCCGCAGCAAGACTCAACATAGTCAAAAAAGGAGCCAAAAAAGTTTTGCAGCACAGGAAGAGGCCGTTCGGCCCATCGTGTTTATGCTGACTCTTTGCTACAGCAATTCAAACCTATTCCCACTGCCTTGCCCTGTCCCCACACCCCTGTATCGTCCTCTTCTTCAAATGGAAGAAAATTACAAGAGGAAGAATGGATGAAAAGGAAAGCCCTCGGATCTTCCTTTTATGCTCTGATCTTCATAAAATATAGTTTTGAGAAGTGAAGGGGTCACCAGAAACAATTTTATATAAAATCACAGCTTCTATGAATCCAATATGTCAACCTGCTGTTTGACTTGTTCACTGCAGTATCTTGTTTCCAGCAGGTCAAACTTTCAACCATTTTATTGGCATCAAACTATTTATAGGGACAAAAAGAATTTCACACCACTCAGTGGCAACTGCAAAGAAAAAATAACTAGCTCTAACCAGCAGAGTGCAACTCTCTGCTGTTCAACAATATAAAGCTTTTAATAGGATTTTTTTTAGGTCAGCTCTACATACAATCAAATTTCAACAAAGAAATAATCAGATGCCTCTTTAATATCAGCTCCGTCTGCCAGTCCTTGCCAAGTCCCTATATGGTTACGGAAATTAGTGTTCAACCTCAATAATATGAACCTTGCAGAAGGAGAAACACTTGGAATTCTTAGGGGATGCCTGCAATTGTCACCATCATCACAAGTACACAATGTAATCTCTTTAATTGCCCATTATTCTTCCCCAGAAAATGTACCGTAAGAAAGTAAGAGGATTTTTATCCCCCAATGTTTCTTGGCCCCTCTTAAATGACCTTGCCTACGTAAGCCTGCAAAGTTCTGTCACTATCAATCTCGCTTTTTAATTGCCTGTCAGTGTGTTCCTCTGGCTTTTGCCCTTTGTGATCACTGGCCTTCAACATCTCCCTACTTTTCCAGTTTCTTAAATTCTGACACTACTTGCCTCTTTATTCTTCCTCTTCAAAAAAAACGACACATTCAGCTGGAGAATTTCCCTGTCCATTTCCAGCAAAATCAATTATCTGAGGCTAGGAAAATGCACCTCAAAGGCATTTTGTGCTGTCACTCCCACAACTCTGAGTCTTTTCACTATTTCAGAAGTTAATGCACTACGAGGCAAACCAGACAGATACAAAACGGGATGTGAGCACCTGAGACCAATAAAACTCGTGGGTAGTTTACAGAGTCAACAAAATGTTGACTTAAAGGCAAAGGGCAAAGATCACTACCTGCCTCATTACTGCACTTCACAGAGCTCCTTGCACTTTACTCCCACTTGTGCAGACAGTGATGCAACATTAAGTATCAAGCAGCACAGGTTAAAACCTAAATATTGTGGTATGCATAATACAAATCCACATGTCCCCTCATCAATGAATTCAGCAAGGAGTTATAGCAAATTACCATGTACCACTTTCCTGCTTCAAGAACTTGCCAAACTTTTTCTAGATAATATACATCATCTTCGGACAAACTGAACCCATGAAGAAGGACGTACATTTATATAACGCCTTTCATGACCTCAGGGTGTCCCAGAGCACTTTACAGCCAATGATGTACTTTTGAAGTGTAATCACTGTTGTAATGTAGGAAAAATGGCAGCCAAATTGCGCACAGCAAGATCCCATAAACAACAATGTGATAATGACCAGATGATCTGTTTTTAGTGATGTTGGTTGAGGGATAAATATTTGCCAGGACACCGGTGAGAACTCCCCTGCTCTTCTTCAAAGTGTGCCATGGGATCTTTTATGTCCACCTGAGAGGGCAGACGGGGCCTCGGTTTAACATCTCATCCAAAAGATAGCAGCACCCAACCTTGGCGTTTGTTCATTACTGAGATCTATCAAGTTCAGTGTATATTAGACAGAGCTTATTACAATTTGTTGATGCTTTGAAACTCCACTGATATGCAATATTTATTGTTAAAAGTGTAAATTGTTTGTGACCATGGTTTGATGCACTATATATGAATTTAGTTATAAAACTGTACTGACTTAAAGGAATCCCACTAACTCAATTTAAAATAAACAGATTCAGCTATATATTAATAAATCATCTAAAACATTTCATTTCAACAGGACATTGGACCAGAGCACAGGAATCAAATTTGAATAATCCAAATTAACCAAAGGTTAAAATAACAAGAAAAAAAGTCCTTACTCGATCTCCAATTGTAATACAAGCTTTTGAATCCAGATCTCGGGGTGGTCTAGAAAAGAAATTTAAACAGAAATATATGTAAGTTCCCAGCAAACTATATTAATTGTACAAAAACAATTACGCCACAAGCTAAACATATTGGTAAATTGATAAAAAGCAAACCCTCTGTTTGGCAAATTTCTAAGTGTGAGGAAAACACCATCAGAACAGAGAAAAGCGTAAAAAGGTAGAGAATTGAAATATAAGATTAGCATTTTTCCGGATTTAGAGTACCCTCTCTGAATATGATAGTGTACAAATAAAAGCATATCTTACAGAGGACTGCAGTGGAGTCTAAGGGCATAGAAGTATGGGAAGGGAGGCAAAGAAAGAAGCAGACAGCGCTCTTGGCAGTGCCAACAATAGAAATTGGCCACATGTAGACGGGTTCCTTCCTGGTCTGTTACCTTGAATAGTGAGTCAGAAAACCCTGAGCCACATCGCACTGCCTGCTGGATCCCCTTGAATAGGGATAGTGTGTCTCCATTAAACAAGACCCAAAATAATGTCATCAAAGCCAAATTCCAGTGACAATCTGGACAGCCTGGGAAATTCCAACAGGTCTAAACTGGGAATAGTTTCCATGTATCACACATGGCCCAAGCAACCTGCAAACATTCCTCAAATACCTGGCCTCAGTCTGTTGCTGGAAAATCCCCCCAAAAAACTGATCATACAGCACTACCGTTCTAGTAAGGAACAAGCATATTGAGAAGTCTGAGCAGCGAGTTCCTCTCAGAGGCAAATATGCAACTGCTTACACGTGAGACTGGTCTTCTGGTAGTTGTATGGGAGTTTGAGAAGATTCTGGCAAAAGAACTAGGGGGGAGATGAGGAGAAATGTTTTTACGGAGCCAGTTGTTATGATCTGGAATGCACTGCCTGAAAGGGTGGTGAAAGCAGATTCAATAGTAACTTTCAAAAGGGAATTGGATATATACTTGAAAAGAAAAAATTTGCAGGGCTATGGGATAAGCGCAGGGGAGTGGAAATAATTGGATAGCTCTTTCAGGGAGCTGGCACAGGCACGATGGACCAAATGGCCTCCTTCTGTGCTGTATGATTCTATGTCTAAAAGAAACCACAAAAGGACCTTTCTATGCTTCTCTCAGAGAGCAAGTCTGTAGGAAAAATCCAATGCTGTGTACAGCAGACCACTAAGCAGAATTGATATTCCCTTATATTACAGGCCAGCTTCATTGAGAAGAGGCTGTGTGATATGCTGGGGCCAGGAATCTGCCCCGTTTACACTGGGACCGATTCCACAGCACCATTTGTGATGGAGAAAGCTGCACGAGTGATCTTGCACATGCGTGGTTGTTTTAAATGTCACAGAACACAACTTTCTTTTTTGGCTGCACTTTTCTGGATGGATGGGAACGTTCATACAGGCCAGCAGTTCAAAATCCACCTACAGCTAGAAACAAAAATGACAACCTCCTGAGGTGGTTCTCCGCTTCTCTGGTGGCTCCTCATTTATAGTAAAGGGACTGATGCCGGATTTAGGACTGCTGCCGGCTGCAACACTGCAATATAAAGGGGGAACGAGGTTTCAGATTTTAGCCTGCATTAAATGACCACCTATCCTCACAACCGGCCAAGTCAGGCACCAAAGGTGATTAGAGATATTTCATTTTCAGGCCAGCAAAAGCAAGAATTCCTGTTGCAAACTCCCTCAGCAGCTTGGAAAGTTTATCTAACTTGTGGCTAGACCGTACAGACCTAGAAGTTCCCAAGTTGAATCCCCAGTTGGTGCTGAATTACCTGATCGCAGCTAGGATGGAAGTAGGGGTACTACAATTGGCCTCAGCCACAGTTCCCATTGCTATGCATGCAGACATTGCGTGAGGACAGAGTCAGGTTCAACTCGTGATATCCCCACAATTGAGCAGCCTGACGACAGACACCGTCAAGACTCATACATTAACAACGATCACTTGGGCAAGGCACTGAAGAGCGTCGGGTGCCGTGGAACCTAGCTCAGTAACAGCCCTTTAAGGAGAAGGGAAGGAAAAAATTGTCAAGTAAAAGTTTCCTATTGACAGAACACTATTTGAATAAGTTTCGTGGGCAAAAGTTATTATGCGACGGATTTAAACAATATTATGCACAAGTTGAAAGAGAGCAAAGAATCATTAGCAACTAAATAGCTTCAATACTCTTCTCTCTTGCTGAGATTTAATGTTCTGTCAAATGATCCAAGTTGCCCCACATTTTGAAAAACAATCCCCGAGCAACACAAGTTGCATCACCTCGACATTATGAAATTGACCATTTTTAATATATACATGAGTGTCAGAACTCAATAAAACAGGATTATCTTTCAATAAAATTCCTCTCGCTGTCAAGTATGAGGAACAATTAAAGAAATATCTGTGGTGTAGTATTCAAATCTGGTCAAACATCCTACCACCAGGCACATGATGCAAAGCCACATGGTGAAATTCAACGGCCACAATGTGGGCGACAACCTCTAACATCAAAGCTTAAACAAGAGAGCAAAAGTACAGCTACCCCGATGATTGGGTTGGTAAAGGTACTCTCCAGCATAGAACTGGGCCATACAGACTGGAAGAGTTCTCTGTTTGATCCTAAGTCTGTGCTGCATTATTCAATCTTAGCTAGGGCCATGGTGAGGGAATTAAAATTGGCCTCTGTTGTCCCTGGGCTGGGGCTGAGGGAAATCAAAGAGGCTTCCAACACTTGATTGCTATCCAATTACTCTTGGAAGGTGCCTGCGGGTTGACGTCAGGGCCAGGATAGTACAGGATCAGACTCGGCTCTGATACCACCCCTCCCCACCATGGTTGAATCACCTACTAATGCTTATTGTCTAGCTTCGTATATGAAGGTCCACTACAACAAGGTGCTGGAGACTAGGACAAGCTGATGTCGCTGGAGCTGTACCCAAACTTGAGCCTTTAAAAGAGGGGAGAATATCAGATAGAAGGAAAATAGGCACAAAAATCCCTGGGTAAATAGTTAGATCAATCAAAAGAAACCTACCTCTTTGACCAAGCTCTTGGTCACCTGTCCTAATAACTCCTTATATGGCTCTGTCACATTTTGTCTGACAACGCTACTGTGAATCACCTTGGGATGTTTTTACTATGTTAAAGGCGCTACATAAATGTAAGTTGCTGTTGTTATATATTCATATATGCATTCTATATAAAAATTCTAATCTGGCTGGGAAGGTGTTCCAAGGTACAACAGACTCCCAAGGTTTGCATGACATTATAAACCACTGTCTCGTGGTTTAAAGCACACATTATTCTCTTTCAGACTGAATGTTTTTACAGCTTTCAAAATATATATCAATGGCTTTTAATGACAACCTCAGAAAAATAGAATTTTCATTCAATTTCTGATGCAGTGTATAAAGGAATATTAAATAAATTTTCAAAAGATCTAAACCTTATTGACAATATTCAGTGAATAAACATTCATTCTAATCCTCATACTTCTTATTCAACCAGCTTCCTCTCCCTCCCTCCCCCAACCAACATAAGTCTGGTCGTCTCCTCTCCTGTTGGTGCTGGCTATGGCTGGTTAGTGGTTGCAGAAGTGCTGCCAGCCCTCTAGTACTTCACCTGGTGCCCATTATTCCCACATGAACCTAGACAACAAGTACCAGCAGGTATCACACTCAAACACAATCCCCCTTCTTGTGACATCCACACGGGCTCTTTTCAGCAGGGGGTCAATGGATAACAATGAGAAACGGGAACCTTGGCTAATTTTTTTTTTTACTAACCCTGTCCCAGAGCACTCCGAGCAATTCTCGCACCCCTAACACAACACCAACCAGGTACCAAACCTGCAACCTTCTGGTCTATATGGTCTATTATTATGCTGAGCTGTGCCTTTATCTACAAAGCCATCGGAAGGACTTCTGCTACTTTCTTTAAACACACACACACACGCAGAGAAATGTGACTCCAGTTTAGTAAGGGGTTATCTTACGTCGGGCTGGTAACTGGCTGTTTGAAGACATCATCGGAGATTTTTAAGTTCGGTTTTTTCTTCACTTTTCCTGTAAAACAAATAACAAAAAAAAGAGATGTCAAAGATCAAATGAATGCTAGCTTTCATATAAATTTCGCAGCTAATGAGCTGGCAAAAAATAATCAGGCAAACAGGGCTTGATACTGGATATTCTCCCTTTGCACTTGCTCTATACAAGTTACTTTGTTTATTTATTGGCACCAATGCACTAAATAAAGAAAACTACATTCAAGCCAATACTGTTTGACAGGCTGCTTGTGCTATGAACTCATCATCTCAAATTGCTTCCACTATTGCCATCACCTGTTTCACTTGTACTTCAACCTGATCTTAAATAGCTCAAAATACATTTTCCAGGAACAACCCAAATTTGTAAGGATGAAACAGAAATCTCAAATTGAGCTGCTGGGTGCTTTTTCTGGTAGAAATGGGTATTGAATGAATATTTCACATACCCACCATTAAAGTTTTACTAATATCCTAAAGACAACTTGGATATATTTTACGATAAAATGATAAAAAAACTACAAATGCTGGTAATTAGAAATTGAAGGGAAAAAAAAGTCGGAAATGCACAGTCAGTGCATCAGCTCCTGAAAAGAGAAAAGATAGGTTTAAGTTTCGGGTGGAGACTCCTTGTCAGAACCCCCTGAAACATTAACTGTCTTCTCTTTTTGGACGCCGTCAGACCTGCTATTAACTTGCAGTACCAAGCATGTCTTGCTTCTGATAAAGAGGAAAACTGAGGAGTTGTATCGCTAGCTTTTGTTGTTAAAAGATTAGGAGTTAAATTAGAATGGAGAGGTAGCTCATTCACCACCACATTAGCTCAATTCAAGTTTATTGTCACAACCATGAACAGGGGAGAATAAAACAGTTGTCAGTCTTAGGAAGTCAGACTCGCAGGGATTCTGCAAGCTTCTAATCTCTGTCCTTTTGGCACTTCTGATTTACCTCAGGGGCTTTCTTGAAGAGTGCTCTAAAGAGGACTCTGTAAGAAAGACAGATGATGGTGCTGAGGGTCTATCTCCATTCCTCCTCCCTCAGTGGATGGCCTAGTTCTCATTCCCAGGCTTCTCTCAGGTTTTCTGCCCTGTCTTTGATCCTGGAGGTGAAGACAGTGCACAGGGTGGTGATGTATCTGCGGGCGATTGTTGGGGAGTGAAGGAAATGTTCCGGAGGAGAGGGAGTTATTAATGCTGATGTATTGCTGGGTTCTAGAGGTAGTGCTGTATCTGGAGATAGCGGTATTGGGAATGCGGAGAGGAGGTGAAATTTGTTGCCTAATTGGTGAAAGGGCATGAACTGGTCTTCAGGATCTAGTGAGCCCTTTCACGTGACAGGCTCTGAATCCACCTAGGCCTAATCCTCCTGGGAGCTCCTTGTTGCGCCAGATTGGGATGAGGACCAACAGGCCACATGGGATTTTCAGGAAGGCACAGACCTCCCTCCATACTTGAGTTTTGACAATAGGATGCTTCTTTTCCAAGTGTCTCTCCTGAAACTCCCTGTTCAAACCTCCAAATCTAGATTCCATACTTCCCAAAGCATCAAAACCACCCTAGTTTAAATGACACCCTCTGTGACTTTGAGAGTGTTGTGTTTCCTTCCTTGTACCCCTCAGCTTCTCTACAGCCTTTGACATCCTCTTCCATTGCCTTTCCTGCACGGTTCAGCTGCATGAGACTGCCCTTAAATTGTTCCATTCTAACCTATTGGAACACAGCCAGCATATCTCCAGCAATGGTTTCTGTTACTTCCTTCGCACCATAACCTTTGTTCTTTTCCCTTTCCTTATCTACGTACTGTTCCTTGGCGACATCATCCATTGGCATGGGATCAGTTCTATATGTACTCTGCTGACTGACAGGTCTACCTCGCCAACATTTCCTTTGACCACCTTCGTGCCGTCAAACGGCTTGTCCGACATCACGTCATGGATGAGTCACAACTTCCTCCAGCTCAATGCTGGAAAGACTGAAGCCATCATTTTTGGCTCCTGCTACAAACTCTGTTCCCTTGCTATTGGCTCCATCACCCTCCCTAGCCAGTTGCTCACCAGACCACCTGAACAGGCAGGCGAGGAGCGATTTAATGTCTCATTCAAAAGATGGTACCTCTGACAGTGCATAAGTGAGGGAGTGCAGCATCATCAGTCTAGATTATGTGCTGTAGTCTCATTTCAGCCCAGTCTGTACCAAGCTAGCTGATTTCACTCATGGCAGCAGTTAGGGTGCTACAATTGACCTCCGTGCCCTGCGTTAGGAAGGGGAGTGGGGGGTAATAAATCATCCCCATTGGAAAATATGCACACGTAAATTGGGCTCGACTGTGATAAACTCCACAGTCAAGCACCCTGACAACACTCACTGCTTGGGCTCACTCATGAAGAATGGCCATCTCTAAAACTCGGAGCTGTTGGCACCTGTGGAACCGTGCCCCAGAATAGTCAGCACCTTCATAAGAAGTGCAAAGAAAATTGGAAGCATTTAAAAACATAGGTGACACTGATTGGAATGCAAAGCTTCAATCTGTAGGAGAAGAATTTAGACTGAAGGTTTTGGCAGAAGTGGGGAAATGGGATAAAAAAACACTTTGAATAACAAGTAGTACCTTGCAGTCACCAACTCAAGCAGTGGCTCAAATTGTCACAGCATTAAAATAGTTTGACAGTGAATTGAGACACTTCACCATGCTATCAAAATGTTAAAAAATCAGGGCTGTTGTTCCTCGGATGTACAATGTTAAACAATATTTATTGCTGGTATACAACGACACAAATGTTATTCAGATGTCCTGTCCAGTTGTGAATAGTACTAATACAATCTATGCTGTTTAGATTAAACCACCTTCACTTTAGCTATGTCTGCCTCAACAAAGAGGAGATAATGCATTAGTGGGAATTTTTCCTGCCCCACCACTCCCTATTAGAAAGATTTGCATTTATATACCATCTTTCATGACCTCAGGGTGTCCCAAAGCACTTTCCAGCCAATGAAATACTTTTGAAGTGTAGTCACTGTTGTAATGTAGGAAACGCGGCAGCCAATTTGCACACAGCAAGGTCCATCAAACAGCAATGTGATAATGACCGGATAATCTTTTTCTTTTAAAGTGATGTTGGTTGAGGGATAAATATTGGCCAGAACACCGGAGAACTTCCCTGTTCTTTTTCAAATTTTGCAAACGTCAAATTCGTCAATGTGCAACATGAGACCAAAAAAAAATCATAAATGCTGAAAATCTGAAATTAAAAACGGAACATAATGGACTTGGACAGGACGGTCAAGATTAAATGGTGAGAAATGAATTAACGTCAGAAATGTCTCTCTTTCTCTCTCTTTCAGATGCTGATCAACTTGATGTGCATTTGTGTCATTTTCTGCTTTTATTTAAGATTTCAACACACATTAGTGACATGCCTATACTTGCCCAAGTTTAACATCCCAAAATTTGATCCAGGAAGGATGTGGGTGAAGGAGTTGGAGGCGCAACAGAGGGAGGGGAGGAAAGACAAGAATAAATGCAACACTGAAACTGCACAGCCAGTGCGTCAACATGCTTAAAAAGAAATGAAATGAAAGCATTCTCCCCTATCCTGCCCTCCCCAAAAGAATAGGGTGAAATCATGATAAGTATCACAAAATGTTGTGGTAATTGGCAAGTAAGCATATCTGGGTAATGCATGTGGTTTTGTGTTCCTGCAGTACTGCCCCAGGGCCTCTGTGTAAACACATTTAGAAAGCTCTGGTTAAGATGTTCTTAAATCTCATCCCGAGGCCACTTTTCTACCAACAGAGGCGTATTATATAAAACTGTCAGTCGATAAATTCAACGTGTGCGAAATAAAAAAAAATGGAAAATGCCGGAAGTAGATAGCAGGCACATCAGCAGCTGCAAAAGAAAGCAAATGTTAATCCACCCTCTCTCTTCACTGTGGCTGACAGACCTGATGTGCATTACCACCTGGGAGTGCTTGATGTTGAAGTTTCTGACATTTGCAGTTTTTCTTCCCCCTTTTTATTCAAACATTTATTGTATAGGTATGATGCAATTGTGATCACACAAAAGTAGAATTCACTCCTTTTCCCTACTGCTCCATGCTCTATGCACAGTACTGCATTACTCAGTGTTCACTGTTTGTGTATCACTGCTTTTGTTTCTTTTCCCCACCATCCCAATGAGTCATCTACTTCTGTCATTGACAGGAAACTTGAGATTTTCTTCCAGGTAAAATTAAATAAAATAAATAATTTGGCACCTGCACAAACAGAATTACAATAATGGCCGCCGTTATACTTGCCCACAAGATAACTCTGCTGGAGAGGTGATTGCATTATTACACAGACTTCCTCACAGACTTTTTTACACAGCGAGTAGTTATGATCTGGAATGCATTGTCTGAAAGGGTGGTGGATGCAGATTCAATTGTGGCTTTCAAAAATGAATTGGATAGATATTTCAAGGGAAAAAATTTGCAGGGCTACAGGGAAAGAGCGAGCGAATGGGACTAACTGGATTGCTCTTACAAAGAGCCAGCACAGGCTCGATGGGCTGAATGGCTTCCTTCTGCACTGTAACGATTCTATTTAAAAATTAAATAAAAGCACCTGTCCCTTTTTCTTAAATAAAAAGAAACAATTTATTGGGTATATTTTATGGTCAGCAAGATGAAGGATGTACTAGGGAATTAAACATTTTTTCAAATTTTATCATCCACAGACAGTTTCAGCATCAAGCATTCCCAGGTCGAGCACAGCTCCAACCAATGCCCCAAAGAGCCTCAGCCCCAACCTCAGAAGGGCAATACCAGTGTGATGTTTTCTACTGCATCCAGCAGCTGTCATTATGGCCCGAGATTACCAATTAGTACAAAAGTCAGAGGCAGATGGGGGTGTTGTGGGTCTGCACCCACTTTGGAACGAGGTTAAAACTGCAAAGTCATTTCACATACAGCTAGCAGAGGGAGAGAAGCCTGTTATGGGTTCAAATCAGGCCCTAATGTGAATGGGCAGCTAACCCATGCCCGCCCAGACCCCCACACACCAATTCCATTAAAAGCACTCTCTAGTTTAGTGAGGGAAAGGAAAAAGAAGCAGAGTAGGGAGGATTATTGGCATGTTTTTTTCTCAGTTATTCAAGACCCAATTTATTATTTCTCATCTGTCCTTTACAAAAGAAACTCCTGAAAAAGAGATTGAAAATAGTTTTGACTAAAAACACTAGAAATATTTGGGGGGGAATTTTAACCAAGAACGGGTGGGTAGTTAAAATAATTGATTTTTCGAGCACGACCGCAACCCGGCTCCAACGGGTTTAACAAAGGCGCGTTTGGATGCATGCGATGAACCTACTCACCACAGTCGAGACCCTAATTAGTGCAGGCGGACGGGTATTTATAGCATCAATTAACGTCCTTATGAGACGTTAATTAGGTCTTTTTAAATTGATTTTCACCAACCTTTAAATTTAATGCCTCCAGCGCGGGTTTCCCGGGGCTCTTGAATCTTGCCAGTGAAAAGAAGGCAAGAAGGGCCGGGTCATGAGGTAAGTGCCTTTAATGCACTGCTTGTGGGCCAAGAGGAACAGGAGTGTTTCCTCCAGGCCCAACAAGCTTACCTACCACGATCAGACCCCCGCAATCGTCCGATCCCCACCCCTCGATGTCCGAAACCCCCTCCAACGTCCAATTGCTCACTCAAATGATCTCCGACTGCCACCACCCTCCCCCCAATCAACCCCCCCATTCAACCCCCAAAGATCCCGATCTCTCCCCGAGCCCCAACCCCCAAAGATCCCGAACTCTCCACAACCCCCACACCATCCAAGCTGCTTTCCTGCCCGACATGCAGCCAGCCTGTGAATCCAGCTGGCTACTGGGTGGGAAATCTTCTGAAAAATTTTAAAGCAGGTCCTACCATTAAATTTAGTAGGACATGCGAGAAACCCTTACTTCTGAGTTTCCCTTCCACAAAACCCCCCACCCCGCTCTCTTCCCGGCTCCAAGTTAATATCGGGGCCAAAATGTAATTAAAATTTAGGAACAAAAGAAACGAGATTAAAACTACAAATAAAATTTCTTCCAGACTGTAAGTGAAGTGAAACTGAAACTCGAGGCCCAAAGATGAGACTTAGGGTAAAATTCCGAACATTTTCTCTTTATGCCCTAGACCCTTCACCAGAGCTCAGTTCTCAGGGGGAGCAGGAGGTGTTGGCCTTTATTTTTCTCTTTTCAGGACTGACAGACACGTTTGTGTTCCTAGCATTTTCTGCTATAGTTTCAGATGTCCGGCAACTGTAGGATTTTATTCCTTTATCTCCAAATTCCCCCATTTTCTTGCCTGTTATCCTTGTCTGGGACTTTCCACTGTCTTAGCCAGCTGCACCTTTCTTTTGTTCTTCTAATGCCTTTTCATTCTGACTGAGATGATCTGTTATATCATCTAACAGTTTCCTGTTTTTTTTAAAGCAAGCACTTTGCAGGCCATTCAACCCATTTACTTCCTCTCTGTGATTGAAGTATTTGTAGTTTCTTTCCCCACTCTCCACCCTCCCATTTCTCCTTTCTTTTTCAAACCCACTAGGGTTTATTTTTCAGCTCCGCCAACAGGATCTACACCAGAAATATTACTCTGACTTTCTCTTTGCAGATGCCAACAGACTCACTGTATATTTCAACATTTTCTGGTTTTAGCTTTAAAAAAATAGGAAATGTCTTTCACACGCTCTGATTTTTAAAACAGATAGTGATGCAGAGATTCCCTCTTTAACTTTATTCAGAATCAACTAGTTACTAAATCTAACTAGAACCAAGGTTACACCAGAGCCATGAACAGCTCATCTTCCTAGGGTACAGTTGGTTTCCCATGGCTTCAAACAATACAATCACATAAAAGCTGTTAGTAAAAGCTCAGAGCGGTCAGGATTGAGGGTAATGCTTGAGAATGGAGAAGAAATTGGCTGAAGGGTAGAAAACAACAACAGGTACTTGTTAGAAGAGTTATGTTGGGGTGGAGGGGAAGGCACAAAGTGGACTGTCCTGGGGATTGGTGCGGTGACCACTATTGTTTCTATTTTAAAGCAATGACTTGGATTCAAAAATTCAATGCAAAATGGTTAAATTTGCAGATAACACCAAACTGAGGGGTGGGGGAGGGAAACAGTGGAAACGAGGGAGGCAGTTCCGAAATACAATATGATTTGGACAAAATACGTAAATTGGCAGAAAAATGGGTGATGAAATTTAATGCGAACAAGATAGAAAGAAAAACTGGAGACACGCATAATCCATGAGTAGAGTTTAAATAGCTAAGGATGAAATTGAAAGAAATCTTGAAATCTTGGTAGACACGACACTCAATTTGTCCAACCAATACAAAGCACCAATCAACAAATTCAATCGAAAGTTAAACTATATAGTCAAAACAATAGAATACAACTCAGAGGAAGTCATGATCAAACTATGTGTTGTTACACCTTGAGTAATGTGTTCAGTTATGGTCACCAAGACACAAGGTAGACTTTCAAGCATTGAAAACAGTGCAGAGACGTGCAACAAAGTTAATCCCTAGTGTAGCATTCCCTCAGTATTGCACTGAAGTTTCAGCCTAGATTGTGTGCTCAAGTGTCTGGAGTGGGGCTAGAACCCACAACCTTCCAACTCAGAAGTGAGAGTGCTACCACTGATCCAAGATAACATAAATTACATAATTAGGACAAAGGGACACAGGTTCAAATTAGTAAAAGGCAAAATTAGGACCGAGTTCTTCATCACACTAACAACAATCAACACATGGAACAGACACCCAGGTAAGAGTATTGGACGGAAAAAACCTTGAATTATTTATGAAACAACTGGATGCTGCAATTGGAATTTCGCAGTTTTTCTGAATGTATGATCTAGGATGGGCCCAATGGCTTCCTTCACTCGTGAACATGTGAACTTGTCCTGTCCCAATCCTTTCTGGTTTGATTATAAAAATGTCAAAAGATTGGTCCGATCGTGTCTTTGACCCAGGGTAGGGTTGCTAACTCTGGCTGGGTGTATTCCTGGAGGTTTCGTCACATGACTTCTCACCTCGAACTGCCCCACTCCCACGCTCTCGCCATTGGTCCATCCTCCAGGCGCACTGCCTTCCCATGGCCAATTGGAAAGGGAACAGACTGTTACCAAATTGAAATAATCTTAGTGAAACAGCCTCCCCACCCCCCTCCCCCACCGCCAATATTTTTATAACTAAAACAAAAGTGTTCAAAGAAAATGAAAAAAAGCACATTTTGTTTTGATGCCCCTATGATTTTTCTCCTGGGTTACTTGAAGCAGTGTTATGGAGATTAATATTCAATTCCTGGAGACTCCAGGACAATCCTGGAAGGTTGGCAACCCTAACCCATAAAAAGAAAGGCAAGTACCATATTGGCACGCAGATGGACCCCCTTCCCCAAATTTCAGCCTTCTCCCCTTGCTGAAAAAAATAAGCATATGTCCAAATTTAGAAAGAAAAGATGTGAGCCAATAAGGTAAAGTTTGTAAACTTACTTTTTTTTTTAAGAAAGAAAATTTTGTTAGAAAGAGAAAGTAAAGTTAAAATGAGAGATCATGGGGAAAGTTAATGAATGGAGGAAAGAGAATACAAGACAAGCAAAATGTTATTCTTTTAGTGTTTTGGACATATAATCTTACAGCAATAAAGCCACTCCTGATATTTCAAAGCTTTATTACTGAAACATTAGTATTTGTTGCACTATCACATTGCACAACAGTCAATGCACCTCAAACGTGTAATTCATTGTGTAAAGCAACAAAATATTTCAACATGATATCTGCTCTATAAAATTATGGACAGAAAACTTTTTTTTTAAATGGCTAACCCAGGAATTTCCCCAGCAGTTTAAGGGTTATTAGGTCAGCACGCATTAGGATGTCCAATTGGTCTGGTGAAACTAAATTACATACAAAAAAAATTACCCGTCAGATTAGCCATCTAAACCTGCAGCCATCTGCAGAGTTAATATCCTGGTTTAAATCCACATTGTACGTGGGTTTGGAGCAGAACATTTTACTATTTGTCAGACTGCAGTTCACCATCCAATTTTAGCAGCTTGCAATCAGGACACTGTCCAAGAATACTGCAAAGGAAAATCTGTTCTGCTGTACATTTCTCACATTTTATAAGAGTTAATAAATTAACTTTGCAGATGTTACGGACAAGAAACATTCAGAGTTTGAGACACACACACACACAAAGGAAATTCCATGTTGAAAGGCTTAAGAACAGAACATTACAACCATTAATGTTGGAACTGAAAGTTAAAAAATAGGCCAAACATAACCTGGCTAATAATGCCTGACTGAAATCCTGCTCATATGTGTAGATGCAGTGGGAGCAGGTTCATGGAAAATGATGCATGTTGACATTTATATCAGCTCTATCAAAGATCACAGAAGCGTTTCACATCACATTGACGCAAAATTAGATTATTTCTAAACTGAAGCCATTCTACTAACAAGCCCAAATAAATTATGTTTCAAACAAGGAAGGAAGTATTGTATCATGTTTTTATTATAACTTTTTGAACAACTCTGATCCAATAAACCTTTGTAAATTTACTAGTCATGAAATTACTGGTTGCAATATTAACGAATGAATACAATAGTAATTTCTGGCTCTCTAATGCTTATGATTTGACAATCTTTTGGGGGCGGGGAGCAAAAGTATTTTAATAAAACTTTTTCTTTTACAAATATTAAATGTAACACAGAATGTTATGTGTTGTTCAGATATTACAATACATTGTTGATATAAGGCAGTTTGGCATCAGATGATGAGTTATGGGTGGCTCATGGATAACCTGGTATATGCCAGAAGGAAGGAGATTACAAAAGGCTGAGTTGAAACTGCACAGTGCCACATTAATAATGAATATATTCGTATTAAATTCCTCTGTCTGCTGGTCTGACAAAGGTGCCAAAATAAGAGAGTTAATGGGCTTGATTTTAAAAGGGCGGTGGGAAGGCAGGGGGGGGGGGGGTCAATGGGTGTGCGGCAAACTCGAACAACAAAACCTTAACATTCTCCACGCGATCGCGACCTAATTGGTGCCCCTTAACCTTGTTTCCAGGTTTGTCGTCCGAAAGATGTGCAGAGAACAGACTGCGCACCCGCATGACAGGCTATCAGCTGGAGCGTCTAGATTGAAAGGGCCATTGCTCCAATGGATTTTGCTGGAGTGAAGCGCCAGAAGACCCAATGGAGCAGCACAGGGGCAAGGCTGCTCCAAGATTCAGCGATGTCACACTTCAGGTGCTACTGGCCGGGGTGAGGAGGAGGAGGGAACTATTTTACCCGGCCAACAGGAGGAGGCACCCTGCCTCTACCACCAAGGCGGCCTGGCTCGAAGTGGCAGGGGAGGTCACCATCAGCAGCAACATCAGCCGCACTCTGGACCAGTGCTGGAAGCATTTCAATGACCTAACCAGGTCAACAAAAGTGAGTACTTACTGATTCTCCTGCATTTCATGTTGCACATCACCCCACCCTAACTCATTCACTGCCAAGACTACTCCATCACATCACTCCTCACACCCACGTAAGGCTCATCCTTAACTTACCTTCACTTCTTGAGCACTTCCTCACCTCCCTATTTGTGACCCCACCATTACCACTCACCCCAATCCTAATTCAATGTGATATCTCGGTCTCATACTCATCCTCTGATGCACCTTTTTCACGGTCAGCCTCACCCAAAGCAATGCATTCATCGGCTGGCCACTTCACCCTCACTCTCTCACATGTCTGTACTTTCTCCCCTCGTAGAAGAGAGCGCAAAATGCACATGAGAGGGCGAGGACTAGAGGTAGGCCAGAACAAGTAGTGGTCCTCATAGACACAGATGCAGATCAGCGGCACCCTCGAGTGCCTGTCCACGAGGGACGCCAAGACTGGCACCCCACAAAAGGTCTGCTGACACAACTTTAACATTCATCTCACACAGCATAAATTGATATTAACAATACTTGGCATGTTGAACACCTCAGTAAGCTCACTGCAACATGACACATTGGTGACTATGCTTAATATTGCTTTCCGTTCTCTTCCAGTCCCTTCAACGACTGCAGTGACAGGAGATGGTGATTCCTCAGAGGAGCTCCCGGCCTCTGAGGGTGCACCATCACATCTTAGCGAGCCATCCACCAGCGCAGGTACTCACATTGCAGTAGGTCCTTGTTGTCAGTTAGTTGGGTTGGCACCTGATGAGTCACCACACACAAGTGAGCACAAGCAGACACTGGTGGCAGAGGCAGCTGTGGAGAGTCCGCATCGGTGGGTGCACTCCTCTCCAGGCTCTGCTCAGCTGGACGCAGATGCTGAACACCGGGGGCCATCCTTTAAAAGAATTGTCGAGGGACAGCAGCACATTTGTGAGGTACTGGAACAGGTGCCACGCACACTCTCCACAGTAGCGCAGAGGATGGAGGAGTCCAACTCCTGCATGAGTGAAATAGTGGCACGGATACGTGAGGGAATCTCTGCGATAGTATCACAGGGACGTGAGGAACTGTCTGAGACAGTGTTGCACGTAACTGCGGAAATATCTGAGATAGTGTCGCAGGTAGGTGTGGGAATGTCTGCGAGGGAGAGAAGGCTAGTCGCCATTGAGCTTCAAGCACGGGTCACAAATGAGTCCGTTCAGGCCCTGACAACGGCCGTTTGGACTCATGATGTACAACATTCTGCCACCTTAAACAGGCGGGCAGAAACTTTACAACTGGGCTTCCAATACATGTCCTCCAAATTGTTCCCGAGCAGGGTGGTAGGAGTTGACGTGGCTTGGTCCAGGAGAGGGATGACAGCGAAAGGAGACATGGAAGTGGAGACGCCACTAAAAGCGCTCCCACGTCTCACCCGTTGTCCCCCTCTCTTACCAGTACCCGCAATGCTGCCTCCTCTCCAGGTGGTTGAGTCTATCCCTGCACAGGTGCAGGTAGAGCAGTCTTTGGAGGGGCCCTCATGGGCTCCAAAACCCAGAGGGTGTAGGCCGAAAGCATCTAAGCAGTCCAGCCATGGACATGAGCAATCTACCACTACCTCTGCTGCAGCAACAGGGGATGCACCACGTAGAAGTGATAGGAAGAGAAAGGCTAAGGATTTGTGATCACCAAGGGCATGCAGAAGGATGCCTGACAGACTGTCATGTTTTTCATTTATATTTGATTTTTGTTGAAGTCACATTAAATGTTATCATTCTCATCACTACTGCCACGTCTTGCCCATTCTTGACTGGCTTTTGAGATAGCGCCTTTTCGTGTGCTTCATCATGAACGGCGACACTTGATGCCACCCAGTGGGTGACTTTACAGTGGGTGTATGTGTAGTTGCAGGACTGTTTTGTGCAGGGGCGGGACTGGTGTTGGCACTGCTCTTTCCAGATGGTGTAAGGACTGGACTCTTCTCACTTTCAGATCTTACGAGAACCGTTCACATACGAGTGACTCCCTGACCTCACAAACAGCCAGGTGAGCCGCTGCTCTGCCCATGGGTTCATCCTCCTCTGCCTCCTGCTCCTCCTCAATGTTGATTGCAGATGTGGATGCTGGATGAGGGCAAGGGGCCTCCTCAACCAGTACCCCTCTTTGTTGCGCCATGTTGTGCAGGACACAACATACCATAATGCGACCCAGTCTCGCTGGTACGTATTGAAGAGCTCCCCCCAGAACGATCGAGGCACCAAAATCGCATCTTCAGCAGTCCTATCACATGTTCAATTACAGACCTGGTGATGATGTAGCTGTCGTTGTATCGACGCTGTTGCTCACTGATGGGGTTCCTCAGAGGTGTCATGAGCCTCGTGTATCCCGTGTCCCCGAGGAGCCAGCCCTTAACGCTGTTCGGTGCGTGGAAGAGGTCCAGGATGTTGGATCTCAGAATGAATGAACTGTGGCAGCTGCCATGGAATCTTGCACACGTGAAGAAATCTTTTATGGCGGTCACTAACGAGCTGAGCATTGATGGAATGATAACCCTGTCTGTTGATAAACAGTCCTGGCTCGTGTGGAGGTGCTCGGGTTGCTATATGCGTGCAATCGATTGCACCCTGTACACGTGGGAAGCCAGCCACAGAGTGGAATCCCACTGCCCTCTGTCTGGCTGAGGTCATCCATGGGGAAGTTGGCATATTGCGAGGGCCTGCGAAACAAGCCATCGGTGACCTGCCTTATGCACTTGTGGGCAGATGACAGAGACCCCGGCGATGTCACCGGTGGCACCCTGGAATGATCCGGAGGCGAAGAAGTTGAGGGCAGTGGTAACTTTAACAGTGACGGGTAATGAGATGCTGCCAGGCCCAGCTGGGAGCAGCTCGGCATGAAGGAGGCTACACACGTCTGCGACCACCTGGCAACTCACTCTCAGCCTCCGTATGCACTGCTCCTCAGAGAGGTCCAGGAAGCTGAGCCTCGGTCTGTCGACCCTGTTGACGAGGGTCGTGCTCCTGTGACGTCGCTCCCTCTGTTGTTCCCTTCTGTACTCTTGTGCAGGTGCCTGTGGCGCAGCACCTTGTTGTAGAGCTACAAATGGAGGAAGTGCACGCCATGCCTAGCGAGGATGGTGATGTTCCTCGTCCTTGGATGTACTGGTGAATGCAGCCATCGCCCCCCATCCTGATGGTGTCAGTTTGAAGCGGCTCCGAAAAGTTAGTAAATATGTGTAAACAGAACAATTCTGAGTGGAAACCAAGAATTCTCAGTCTTAACACAAAGATCTCCCAGCCAAAAGTTTGTCTGAGAGAACTGAGTGCCCTGCTGCAATAACTCACCTTTTATCCCCATCTGTCAAACAGGGATTTAAATGTCCAAATGGCTGCCGGCTGCAACACGACTCGTTTCCCATGGCATGTTTCATACAGCACGGGAAACATGTTGAGGCAGCGTTGAAATCACTTGCCTTCATAGCTAATTGCATTTTTGGATTTTTTAACTAGTTTAAATACTTCAATTGCTGCTTTAAATATTGTCCCGCCGGCTTCAATTGCCAGCGGGACTTCCGGGTTCGGGAATGGCGCGCGCACCCAGATGGCTCTGGGTCATGCGTGTTCTTAGGCCTCTTGGAGCCGGGATTTCTGCCCGCTCCTGGAAAACGCGATTTTCTTTGCCCCTCCGGCCCCCAATGCACCCACACTTTTGTTTCAAAAATCGAGCCCAATATCTTTGTTAAAATAGCAAAACAATTTCATACAAGAAGGTTCATGTATTAGATAGTAATTATCACACAGCCCAATTTCACTCCAATTATTGCTTGACCTAATCAGTTTCTCCTCTCTCAGCCTTATGGTACTTTTCTTTTTGTTGAGTTACAATCTGACATGCTACTTCAATGTCTGCATTATATGGGATGTGTTACTGATGTGCTTATCTACTAGTAGTCTGAGAATACAGACCTGAAGATTTCTCTTGATGAGGACACAATATTTTTGGATTGATCCATATTTTACAGTACTGCAACCCACATAGGTCTATTGGGGGAACACCTGTTGGGCCTTCAGGGTGCTGCATCACTAAGTGTTTAATTTGTAACTAAAGTTTTAATTAAACGTGGCCCAAAAATCCACTTGTGCTGAGCTAGGCTCTGGGGTTGGCCCATGTACCTACCAGAGTAATTTCATAGATGCATTTTAAACCAGCCTGGAGCAGACGAGAGAGTGGTGCTAGGGTAGATCTGGAATCGACTGACCCCAGAAAAATATTAACAGCTGATATGGAAAAATACCAGCACTCATTAAAATCGAACGAGCTGCTCCAGGAGGCATACATGCCGCTCCTGTCTTCCATAATCCCAGTGTGTTTGGGAAGGCTGAAAGTACCCTGCAAAAATAGGCATTTACGGAGAGGTGTTGCATGCTTTGAGAGGGTGGGAGATACTTTACTAGGCAAGTACTCTACCTAGCTTTTCATTTTCCTTCACTGTCCCACCTGTAACTCGTTAGCATGTTAGTAATTCCACTCATTGGTGTAGGTATAATGAGGTTGCTATTGTACATCCAACCGAATTCATAAATTGGCTTTTGGTGGATGTGAAAAGGGTAAGTAAATGGATATTTTTCAACATTGGTAGAGGGGCAGAGGGAGCACGGTCCCACTGTGCCCCAATGCTTAGAGGGTTCATAAAGAGTCAGCAGCTTTCTTGTCAAAAGCATTGCACATGCATCTCTCAGCATGGACCCTGGAAGAGTGGATGACAGTGCATGGCCTACCTGGAAGGTTAGCGTGGCACAGACCCAGTTTTTTTTAAAAACTCGTTCACGGGATGTGGGCGTCACTGGCGAGACCAGCATTTATTGCCCATCCCTAATTGCCCTTGAGAAGGTGGTGGTGAGCCGCCTTCTTGAACCACTGCAGTCCGTGTGGTGAAGGTTCTCCCACTGTGCTGTTAGGGAGGGAGTTCCAGGATTTTGACCCAGTGACGATGAAGGAACCGCGATATATTTCCAAGTCGGGATGGTGTAAGACTTGGAGGGGAACGTGCAGGTGGTGTTGTTCACATGTGCCTGCCGCCCTTGTCCTTCTAGATGGTAAAGGTTTGGAAGGTGCTGTTGAAGAAGCCTTGGCGAGTTGCTGCAGTGCATCCTGTGGATGGTACACACTGCAGCCACAGTGCGCGGTGAAGGGAATGAATGTTTAGAGTGGTGGATGGGGTGCCAATCAAGCGAGCTGCTTTGTCCTGGATGCTGTCGAGCTTCTCGAGTGTTGTTGGAGCTGCACTCATCCAAGCAAGTGGAGAGTATTCCATCACACTCCTGACTTGTGCCTTGTAGATGGTGGAAAGGCTTTGGGGAGTCAGGAGGTGAGTTACACGTCACAGAATACCCAGCCTCTGACCTGCTCTTGTAGCCACAGTATTTATATGGCTGGTCCAGTTAAGTTTCTGGTCAATGGTGACCCCCAGAACGTTGATGGTGGGGGAATTGGTGATGATAATGCCGTTGAATGTCATGGGGAGGTGGTTAAATTCTCTCTTGTTGGAGATGGTCATTGCCTGGCACTTGTCTGGCGCGAATCTTACTTGCCACTTATCAGCCCAAGCATGGATGTTGTCCAGGTCTTGCTGCATGCGGGCACGGAATGCTTCATTATCTGAGAGGTTGCGAATGGAACTGAACACTGTGCAATCATCAGTGAACATCCCCAATTCTGACGTCATGATGGAGGAACTCCTGCAGCAATGTCTTGGAGCTGAGATGATTGGCCTTCAACAACCACTACCATCTTCCTTTTTGCTAGGTATGACTCCAGCCACTGGAGAGTTTGCCCCCTGATTCCCATTAACTTCAATTTTACTAGGGCTCCTTGGTGCCACACTTGGTCAAATGCTGCCTTGATGTCAAGGGCAGTCACTCTCACCTCACCTCTGGAATTCAGCTCTTTTGTCCATGTTTGGACCAAGGCTGTAATGAGATCTGGAGCCGAGTGGTCCTGGCGGAACTCAAACTGAGCATCGGTGAGCAGGTTATTGGTGAGTAAGTGCCGCTTGATAGCACTGTCAACTACACCTACCATCAGTTTGCTGATGATTGAGAGTAGACTGATGGGGCGGTAATTGGCGGGATTGGATTTGTCCTGCTTTTTGTGGACAGGACATACCTGGGCAATTTTCCACATCGTTGGGTAGATGCTAGTGTTGTAGCTGTACTGGAACAGCTTGGCTAGAGGCGCAGCTAGTTCTGGAGCAGAAGTCTTCAGCACTACAGCCGGGATGTTGTCGGGGCCCATAGCCTTTGCTGTATCCAGTGCACTCAGCCGTTTCTTGATATCACGTGGAGTGAATTGAATTGGCTGAAGACTGGCTTCTGTGATGGTGGGGATATTGGGAGGAGGCCGAGATGAATCATCCACTCGGCACTTCTGGCTGAAGATGGTTCAGCCTCGTCTTTTGCACTCACGTGCTGGACTCCGCCATCATTGAGGATGGGGATGTTTACAGAGCTTCCTCCTCCAGTTAGTTGTTTAATTGTCCACCACCATTCACAACTGGATGTGGCAGGACCACAGAGTTTTGATCTGATCCATTGATTGTGGAATCACTTAGCTCTGTCTATAGCATGTTGCTTCTGCTGTTTAGCATGCATGTAGTCCTAAGTTGTTGCTTCACCAGGTTGGCACCTCATTTTTAGGTACACCTGGTGCTGCTCCTGGCATGCTCTTCTACACTCCTTATTGAACCAGGGTTGATCCCCTGGCTTGTTGGTAACGGTAGAGTGAGGAATATGCCGGGCCATGAGGTTACAGATTGTGCTAGAATACAATTCTGCTGCTGGCCCACAGCGCCTCATGGATGCCCAGTTTTGAGCTGCTCTGAATCTATTCCATTTAGCACGATAGTGCCACACAACATGTTGGATGGTGTCCTCAGTGCGAAGACGGGACTTTGTCTCCATGAGGACAGTGTGGTGGTCACTCCTACCAATACTGTTGTGGACAGATGCATCTGCGACAGGTAGATTGGTGAGGACGAGGCTAAGTAGGTTTTTCCCTCTTGTTGGTTCGCTCACCACCTGCCGCAGACCCAGTCTGGCAGCTATGTCCTTCAGGACTCGGCCAGTAGTGGTGCTACCGAGCCGCTCTTGGTGATGGACATTGAAGTCCCCCACCCAGAGTACATTCTGTGCCCTTGCTTCCCTCAGTGCATCCTCCAAGTGGTGCTCAACATGGAGGAGGACTGATTCATCAGCTGACGGCAGGCGGTAATCAGCAGGAGGTTTCCTTGCCCATGTTTGACCTGATGCCATGAAATTTCATGAGGTCCGGAGTCAATGTTGAGGACTCCCAGGGCCACTCCCTCCTGACCTTATATCCTGTATCGCCCCCTCTGGTGGTGATGGATGAGTCTGGGACGTTGGCTGAAAGGTATGATTCTGTGAGTATGGCTATGTCAGGCTGTTGCTTGACTAGTCTGTGGGACAGCTCTCCCAATTTTGGCACAAGTCCCCAGATGTTAGTGAGGAGGAGTTTGCAGGGTCGACTGGCTTGGTTTGCCTTTGTCGTGTCCGGTGCCTCGTGGTCCATCCGGTTTTATTCTTATTGTGACTTTTTTTAGCGAGATTGTATAACTTAGTGGCTTGCTAAGCTAGGCCATTTCAGAGGGCAATTAAGAATCAACCACACTGCTGTGGTCTGGAGTCACATATAGGCCAGACTGGGTAAGGACAGCAGGTTTCCTTCCCTAAAGGGCATTAGTTAACCAGGTGGGTTTTTACGACAATTCCGGTAGTTTCATGGCCACCATTACTAGTACTAGCTTTTTTTTTTAGTTCCAGATTTTATTTAATTAATTGAATTTTAAATTCCCCAGCTGCCATGGCGGGATTTGAACTCATGACTCCAGATTATTAGTCTCGGCCTCTGAATTACTAGTTCAGTAACATAACCACTATGCTACCGTATGTTGGCACATAACATGCCTGGAAAAGCAAGTAAAATGCCAATTTAACTGGGGGGGTGGGGGGGTGGTTAAAGAAATGCCATTTTTGAAAATAAACCTTTGAGAGAAAAAAAGTGAAACTATAAACTTGAGCTCACTACTTGGAAGCGAACTGAGTACTTTGAATAACTGGACCTTAGAACAGCAGGGCACCAAAAAGAGACACATTGCTAATATAACTGACCTCTCCACGAGCCAACTCTTGGTTTTTGATTCTCTTTTTTTCAGCAAAGTATATGACTGTACAATAATACTTGAGAAAGATCTGCACTGAGATATGAATTGTGCAAACTTTTCAATCATATAGAAACTGTATTAAAAAAACTTATTATTTCTGGGGGTGGGGAGTCCCCTTTCCAAATGGCACATCTAATTTACAGCAGCTAAACAAACCAGCTTCATATTTGACACTCCCGAACTATTACAGTAGAGGGTTTTCTATGACTTTATTGATTCTACATTTTCTAATTGTCAGCATGCTTTTATCTTACATCTTGTTACTTGGAGTTTGTACCTACAATTTTAGTGCCCCAATCCTTGAATAAGACTAACAACTAGGAACTCCAAAATATATGGAGTTTATTACACTGCAGCCGAGTGCATCCAAACAGCTTCAGCACTTGCACTGGATGACAATTAATGATTAACTATGTCACACTGAAAATGAGGCAAAGTGTACAGAAGACCGCAATGGTGGACTTTACAACACTGTAGCAACTGGTAAGTATAAAAGTGCCCTGCCCACTTCACAGTTAAATTGGAAAGAGTTACTGATGGAATATAAGAGACTAACTACGTTTAACACCAGTGTTTCACAATGGTCACCTGTGCTCCCAGTCATGTTGCAAAGTTCTAACCTAATACAAACCAACCACTATTCTACATTTCTTTTAAAACTTGTCCCAAGGCCAATGTATTAAGCAAAGATCTCACAGCAAAACTAACTTTTATTTTATGTTTAAACCTATTTTCAGACATGTGCAAAAAGGAATTTATGACAGTTAAGCTGCTATAAGTACATTCACTTGCTGCTCACTGGGAATACTGTGCATTCCAATATCCAGAATCCTAACTCCTCACCAGCTGTAAGTTATAATACCCAACAGAAATTTGATGCTTAAAAAAAGAGTATTAGTTTGGCTCAGTTGATAGCTCTCGTGCCTCAGAGGCAGAAGGTCGTGGGTTCAAGTCCCACTACTGACTTGAGCCTATGATCTAGGCTGATAAAGGGAGCGCTGTGTCGTTAAACGTGCTATTCTTTGGATGAGATAGTAAACTGGGTTGACGTCTGATAGCTCAAGGGGATGTAAATGGCCTCATAGCACAATTTGAAAAAGAATAGGGATTTTGCCTTGTGTCTTGGCAAACATTCTTCCCTCAAACACCACCACAGCAAGTTATCTGGTCATTCATTTGCTGTTTCTGTGATCTTCCTGTGAGCAAACTGGCTGCCACATTTTTCTATGTAACAACAGTGACTGTGCTTCAAAGGTAATCCATATGCTTTGGGGCATTCTGAGGAGGTGATAAATTGCTACATAAACACAAGTTTGTACTTTTCTTAAAAGGGTGTAAAATGCATTGCAAAGTCAAAGCACAAACACCACATTTTACAGAAACTGAATTTTTCATCAAACAATTCTTCTAAACATATTTTTTTTCCGTCACATCAAATGCAATTGCAGACCCTCCAAGAGTTGGCCGAAGTCCATGACTGCAAAATATTTCAAACTTCCGGAAAAGGTAGGCAGCACCTCCTCAGAGTCAGAACTGTCCAGTAAGCATGAAATGCAGTTCTTTTAACAAAGGCCCCATATAGTTGGAGTAAATCACTTGCTAATATCAGTTTGCAAATTCATGACTCCCATTTTCTGTTTGGCAGAAAGTAGGCATAAAAATCATCACAAATCCAAATATAGGCAACTCATAAAAGATGCGGATGTCAGATAGAATCACTACAAACCCTGTCTGTTCAGGAAGTACTGCGATAAGGGTCAGATTTATTTCCACCAGGCCTTGGGAGAAAGATACAAAAGCTTGCAGTCATTTTGTTTCATTGGTCCAGGAGTGTTTGAGACAAATCATGACTGCTCATGGATGAGTAAATAAAAACAATGGCTGGTGTAGTACTAAGCCATACAGACTTGGAAATATATCGCTGTTCCTTCATCGTCGCTGGGTCAAAATCCTGGAACTCCCCACCTAACAGCACTGTGGGAAAACCTTCACCACACGGACTGCAGCGGTTTAAGAAGGCAGCTCACCACCACCTTATCAAGAGCAATTAGGGATGGGCAATAAACGCTGGCCTTGCCAGCAACGCCCACATCCCATAAACGAATAAAAAAAGAACAAGAGGTGCCAGTTTAATTCCTGTTCTGTGCTGCGTCAATTATTACAGTCAAGGCAGCAGTTGGGGCGGGGGGATGTTAATGCTGGTCTGAGCACCCCTAGGATAGGAAAGGTAAATCAGCCAGGGTTCCTGCTCCTGATCAATACCCAGTGAAATTTGCTGGAAAAAACACGTGTCAGCCGTGGCTCATTGGTTGCACTCTCACCTTTGAGCCAGAAGGCTGTGGGTTCAAGACCCGCTCCAGAGCACAAAATCTAGGCTGACACTCCAGTACAGTACCAAGGGAGTGCTGCACTATCAGAGTGGCATCTTTTGGATGAGACGTTACACCGAGGCCCCGTCTGCCCTTTCAAGTGGACGTAATAGATCCCATAGCATTATTCAAAGAAGTGCAGGGGAATTCCCATGGTTTCCTAACCAGTATTTATCCCTCAGTCAACATCACTTAAAAAAAATTGTCTGGTCATTACCACATTGCTGTTTTGGGATCTTGCTGTGCGTAAATTGGCTGCCGTGTTTCCTACATTACAACAGTGACTACACTTCAAAAGTACTTCATTGGCTGTAAAGCACTTTGGGACGTCCTGAACGTGGCTGAAAGGTCGGCTGTCTTTTGCCGTCTAGGCTCTCAAATGAAGACTGGTCACTTGGGCGAGAGATCAGGTAACTCAACATGGACTAGATCCAAACAAGGACCTTCCTGTTCGATAGTGCTCTGCTCCACACTGGACAGTGCATCTACCAACTGAACCACTGGGAGAAGCTACAATTTTAAGATATATAAAATACTACCGTAACCATCTCATTTATATCTTTCTTGTTTATTGTGAACTTTTCAGCAAATACATACACAAGATATGCATGTCAACTTCCTCAGCTCTTAACACTCCTAGTGTTTGTTATACTTTCTCCTGTATCACCTCTACCACACTTTGTGAAGTTGACACTGAACGGTTAAAATAAATGTTTAAAAATAAAAGTAAACTCTAGGCCATTATAGAGAACAAATGGCTGGCAGGGAATTTAGGGCAGCAATTCAATTTAAATTCTACCCATGTTCATAAACCACTCACACAGTTTACACCATCAGAACCACTTGAACACTGCCCTGTGACTCACTGCCAGATGACTATTGTTCTGTACTTACTGCATGCTACACATTAACCAGTTCAGAGAACATATCTGGATAACAAATAAAATAACATTTTGTGCCAAATTGGTAATTTAAAGAAAGTGATTAATAATCAACTCATTAATAGATTGTGACTTCTCTTCTCCTCCTCCCCCCACCTTCACCTCATTGGCGACTTTGGACTTCCTCTGGCCAAGAAACAGATAATTGATACTGTCTTCTTGTGACATGGTTATGGAGTGCGTGTTCCATAGAGGAAGTCAAGTTCACAGCACACTGAGAATTTACTTCCTGGTTCCAGCTCCAACTACAGTCAGTTGTTTCTATAACATTATATTTATATTGTAACCTGGAGCTCGCTTGCAGCAATCCTCTTGCCAGAAAGAACATACCTTTCCTTCAACATGATGTCTTGTAACAGTTTGCTGGAAGCATGCACTTACAGTCTTTAAGAATGTTAAACAGCTTTTTTCTTTTATTCCCTCCCCCATTTTCTTGCCTGCTTACATGAAGGTACTACCTCATGTTGAGGTGCAGTTCCACAAGTGTCAGGCACCCTGTGGTGCCTTGCCCAAATCATCATTCCTCGGTGTGAGCATAGACAACAACAAACAACAACTTGCATTTATATAGCTCCTATAACGTAGTAAAATATCCCAAGGCACTTCACAGAAGCGTTATCAAACAAAATTTGACACCGCCCACTTAAGGAGATAATAGATAGGTCAAAAAGGTAGGTTTTAAGGAGCGTATTAAAGAAGGAGAGAGAAGGAGAGAGACGGAGAGGTTTAGGGAGGGAATACCAGAGTCTAGGCGGCTGAAGGCACGGCCGCCAATGGTGCAGCGATGAAAATTGGGGATGCGCAAGAGGCCAGGAATGGAGGAGGGCAGAGATCTCGGAGAGTTATTGGGCTGGAGGAGGTTACAGAGAAAGGGAGGGGTGAGGCCTTGAAGAGATTTGAACACAAGGATGAAAATTTTTTTTTTAAATCGAAGCGTTGCAGAACCGGGAGCCAATGTAGGTCAGCTAGCACAGGGATCGTGGGTGAACGGGACTTGGTGCAAGTTAGGATACGGGCAGCAGAGTTTCGGATGGGCTCAAGTTTACAGAGGGTGCAAGGCCGGCCGGCCAGCGAGTGCTCACAGTGTATTTCAGAGGTGTGAGATTGCAATACAGCCCCGTCCTCAACTAAAGTTCACACACTGGCACTTTCCAGCAGGAGTACTCCAGATAGCGATCTTGGACAGCAACGCAGACTGATTTCGGTCTCTTTAGTCCAGGGAACTGAGGTCCTAATATTACCCTGGTTGATATCAATTAACTCAGCACAGACCAGAGGTTGATTGAACATCCAGGTTTAAATAGTTCAGTAGACAATCTGGCAGTGTTTTGACCCACTAAACTAAAGAAGCAGCAGATAAATTGCTCTTTACCTACTGCTGCAAATTCTGCTCTTTGATAGTTTATCGGCAATAGGATAAAACCAGATTCCCTGCCCCATCTCAGAGACAGACCCACTTTTAACAGATTCCCGTTAGCGGTTTATATAACTACCTAGCTCAATGCAGTATCTTTGGGTCTCATCACAAATCAACATCAATTCTCTTATACAAGTCCTCCTTAACCACCAGATCAATGACCCAAGCAATGGTAGGAAATCAAATCTTAGCGTAAAATTATATAGCTCATTAACCAATATCTGGGAATCAGTCTAGGGCTGCTACTCTATCTCTGGGTTCAGAAGAAATTCATGAGTTATTCGAGTTTGGCCCTTGTGGTTCAAGACATCATCTGATCTGCTTGACTTAAGCCCTGTAGCACACTCCCACAGGTGCTTCTAACTCGACGTGCTTTCCAACAATCTAGCTCGGAGTTCGAACTGGATATAAACGCATCACTCGCTACTCTGAACAGCTATACAAGAGCTCCTGTTTAGCAGTTCAGATTTAAATTACTTATCTGACCTTTCTTAGCTGGTTTCCTGTCCTTCCCTTACACATGGTATTACACCTTTAGTCTTGCAGACTTGTCAGAGTCTTTTATCTTTTACATTTCACTCCATTTGTGGCGACATTTACTCTCCTAGAGAGCAAGACAGATGACCTGGATGTCCAAATAAAG
This sequence comes from Heptranchias perlo, assembly GCF_035084215.1. Lineage (NCBI taxonomy): Eukaryota > Metazoa > Chordata > Chondrichthyes > Hexanchiformes > Hexanchidae > Heptranchias > Heptranchias perlo. Next base: position 12,035,818 of record NC_090346.1, read on the forward strand.
ATGAACGGCTGATAACCGATGGCCTCAGGGCAGTAAGCCTTGCTATAAATATTCATCTTGCTGGTTGGAGCAGCGCTTGCTGCTGCAAAGCTGATAAATCCACTAGTCTGCTGGGATTTTTTTTAGCCGAATGGAGTATACTATACCATGCAGTTAGAATACCCCTTAATTTAGAAAATAGCCACCATTGTAAAATGCAGGAAATATTCAGTGCTGACTCAGGTCCCAATTTTTAAAGCTTGATTTACGTCCATCCCTACCCAAACCCCTAGTTATTCATTATTGCCCAGAGTGAGGTATGGGGGAGGATATCTTCAAAACACTGTGTCTGATTCCCTCCCCCTGCAACACTCAATACGCCAAAATAAAAGCAAATGAGTAAATAAGACCATCCAGCTCACCACTTTACCACACCCCTAAGATACATACATTTTTTAAAATATTGCTAAACGTTGAACTTCCCTCAGCCCTCTCAACTCCTGACCAAGGGTGAAGCTAATTCCATGGTATTAATTGACATTAAAACCATTTCAAATCATGTATATTCCAAAGTATTTTAAAGGTGGCAGTATTTTAGATTGTGCCATAACCCGCAGTATTCAAAGAAAAGTATTTTCAGCATACTCTTTAACCTGAGATGGTGCTGATTAATTTTTGCCAAGAACAATTCTGTTTATAAAATACAAAACTAATACTGTAATAAGGTAGGATTACCACTAACTATTTGGCTCTTTCAAGGTTAAGCAAACTCTTCCAAGTTGGATTTGCCTTTTGAACGGCATTTTCTTTGATAAGCTAATTAAAAACAAAATTGGGCCCCCGAGCAACAGGAAGTAGAAATCATGATAAAATTAATTGTTGTTATCCTAAACTTAAATTGAAAAAATAAATAAAAGCCGCTTTTTCTTCTCAACCACTTTTTTGTTGATCTGTTATAAATTATTGTAACTCCAGGGTAATTTATCCTGACAGTGAAAGACATCTCATTCCAATATACCATGCAAAAGATTGTACTTCAGACCATACATTTAGTTTTATAACAATATGCTTCTTGTAAAATACTCTTTAATTCACTACCTCAAACTGCTTCCACCACTACCATCACAGACCTGTTACCACCAGTGCTTCTCACTAGCATTGTCCAGCAAGACACAACTTAAATTTGGAACGGCAAAACTGTTAATTTCATCGCTGGCTGCGTTTCATAATTCAAGTGGACCCGATCAGAAAATCTCACACATTCACGATTAGCCTATGCAAAAAATCCCAGTGATAACACTGCTCAGTGAACAAAACTGTTGATGTGGTGATTCAGAGTTACATTGCAAGATCAGAGCTTATTTCTATGCCACAACCTGAAAACAATCTTAGTGTCACAATCAGAAGGGATAGGGAAATATTAAGAGTCCTGATTAGAATTGCTGTCATTTTGAGAATTCCTTCCAAAACAAAACTTTGCTAAACATGTCAATTTCTGAATTGCCCAAGATTTAGGAAAGGGATGTTCAATAGGTTTCGTTTCTACTTTGAACACATGGGTCAAAAATGTGTTCAGCTTCAATGCAGCAGCATCACTCTGTACTGTTTAACAAAGCTCTAAAACATAGTGCTGTATACGACTGCATAGAAACATTTTAATCTCACGCTTCCCATCGCTTGTCTTGCACGAAGACCAGATTTGATTAAAAAATCAAGCTGCATCAGTAACCACAGCATTGCTCAATAACAGAACCGTGCCTAATGTGCGGCAAAAAGGGTGTTTCATCTATACAGTAGCAGTCAATTCCATGCACAAACTCCAGATACTGCAAGAGAAAGTTCCTGCCATGTTCTCATCACAGCAAGTCACAAGATTTTCCTTATATTATCAGTCCATTGCAGACATGAAGCTTGCTTCGTCCCAACAAGAAGGCATTTCAGTACATGTCTGGGAGCAGGTCGTTTGTCTGTTATTAATTAAATGCTGTTTGGGGGGGGTGGGGGGGTGGGGGGGTGGGGGGTTGGGGAGAAAGAGTGGAAGGAAAGTAGAAGAGTTTATTTTAAATAACTACGTGTCAAAAATTGAAAATAAATCATGTTTTGGCTATCCATTTGCTACTAGTATGTCCACCAAGGATTTGGACTTAGTAAATACACCTGCTCATTTGTTAGAAAGTGCAGCACTGTTTTAGCTAGTGGGTATTGTCAAGTTCTTCATTAATACGACTCTGCTTATTAGTGAATAATTGACTGTAATTTAAAGAATTATAACACATTATTAATTAACAAAATCCCATAGATGTTTCCAGCAATGAAGAAATCACTTGAGTGAAGCAAGTATCCCATGTGATTCAGTGGGAGCACAAGTTTGGAAATTACTGATTGTGATATTAGCGCATGAAGATTTGAAGCATCCGCATGATGTTTCTCTGTCCACTATTTTAGCAGAGGTATAATGGGTTAACAGGCTTCACAGTGGTGGCAGATCTATAGCGTAAAAGTTACTGCCTCACAACAAGATACGGGGAACATGGTCACACAAGCATGATGGAAGTTAGTTTGCCATTGATTTATACTAATCGTCGCAGAACTCCAATAATACATTCATCCTGACATTTTATAGAATATATTTTCTTTTCTCTAGTTACCTCCTCTACCATTCCCCAGATAAAAGGGGATATTCCCTGGCCTTTGTCAGAACAGTTCTGCAAAAGTAGATAATCAGGAGGAACCAGCGTGGGATGGTACATCCTTCAAAACTCCTTTAATCTAATTCCAACCGCTCTCAACCCTCCTTGCTGCCTAAACCAAAAACATCCCGGCTAAAAGCAAGCGTGATGCAGTGGGGTAGCATGTCAGTACGTGAATGACCCACACTGCTACATCAACATCTTAACAGCCCAGGAATCTGCACCATAGCAGCTCCAATTTCAGAGGTTCAGGAATTCAAATATTCTATATTCCTGAAAAGACGAGATTAATGCTACCAGCAAAGGCCTTTGAACCAACAGTATGAATGCATTTAAGAGATTCCGGAGAGAGATGGGATATGGTGAAAAGATAGGTAGGTGGCAGTGAGAACCATCAGAAAGGAACAGGTCGTTGGACTCACTGACCTTTCCCTGTTCCGAAAAGTTCTAAAGCTGACAGTCCACAATAAAACAACTCCATCCATACAGCGCTATGGACAATCTACAGAAGCAACACCTACAATACTGTGCGGCTGGAAGCTGCCTTGCTCTCCAAGGGGACTATCTGCATTAAAAAGCCATGATGAAGGAGAAAGCCTTTCACCTGACGAAGGAGAAAGCCTCCGAAAGCTTGTGATTTTCAAATAAAACTGTTGGACTATAACCTGGTGTTGTAAGATTCCTTACATTTGCATTAAAAAGGATTCACCTTGTCCATCATTCTGTCCTACATAAGACCATATTGTATATTCTCAATTTTAGCTTTTTCCCCAAAATTCCATTAACAGCAACAACAATTTGCATTTATACAGCGCCTTTAACATAGTAAACATTCCAAGGCGCTTCATAGAGAATTGGACAGTGCTGAAAGAAAAAGAACGAACTTGCATTTATATAGCACAATCTCAGGATGTCCCAAAGCACTTTACAGTCAATTAAGGACTAATGAAGCATAGTCACTGTTGTAATGTAGGAAACACGGCAGTCAATTTGCACACAGCAAGGTCACACAAACAGCAATGAGATCACGACCTGATAATCAGTTTTAGTGATGTTGATTGACGGATAGATATTTACCAGGACACCGGAGAGAACTGCCCTGCTCGAATAGGATCTTTTATGTCCACCTGAGAGGGCAGACGTGGGTTCGGTTTAATGTCTCATCCAAAAGACAGTACCTCCGACAATGCAGCACTCCCTTGGTACGCAATGAGGCGTCAGCCTAGATTATATGCTCAAGTCTCTTGTGTGGGACTTGAATCCACAACCATCTGACTCAGAGGCAAGGGTGCTACCACAGCCAAAGCTGGCACGATGACAAAGCAGTCGAAAGGATAGCTTTTGAGGCGGCTTTTAAAGGCAGGAAGCGATGTAGCAAGGCAGAAGGGTTTAGAGAGGGAGTTCCAGAGAGTAGGGCAGAGACAGCTGTGCATTCCAATATTTTGTGATATGTCCGATACTTATGGCACCAGCTTAGTCTAGCCTATCATTATCTACCAGCAGTAGCGACATGCCAATAATATAGGCGGTCATCCACTACCAACAGAAGCGCCACTGTCTGCTAACCTTACATGACTAAGATGCGTGCATATATTATTGGGGATGGGAGAAAAAAAATATAGATACCGACACACACATGGAAAACTGCATGACGCCACAATGTTCTTCATTTAATTATAAAGCACTGCCCAAGATAATCTGACATGAAAACATTTTTTTTTAAAAATCAACCTACAATTTAGTTTAATTACTGAGCTATAGTAATACATAGCTTGTGTTTGTTTACATTTAAAATCATCAGTTAACTATGGGGGCGTGACTAGGACTAAAGGCTCCAGTTCTGCAGCAGGTTGTGGTCCACGTTCAGAACGAGCTTTTGAAACTGAAGGAATGGTGTCCCCAACTTTCCATGTTGGGACTGTAGTGGAGCACCTCTGCCAATGTCCAGATACTGTACATATGATATCACACATTACAGCAAACAATACCTGACGCAGTGCTATAAAGCCAGTCACATTAAGGACAGCAGTCTCAACACAACCAGCATCTTAGAGCTACCAAAAGTTGGGATTCACTCCGCTAATGGCTTGACCAAACCGATATGGCTTAACGACCACAATGAAACATAGCAGATACAACAAACTAAGCAATGTTTTGGGAGACTGGCAACTGTGAGCCAGCTCTTAGCATTTACTCAGCTAAGTCAGGCTCCCTTATCCTGATGGCACACAGGTACACCAACAAAACATTGGGTGAACCGTGCAAGGGAGCCGGATTAAGCAGTGTAAATGCTGGAAGTTGGCTCACAGACACTGGCCTCCCAGAGTCCATACTCAAACAGCTTGCAGTATAAAAGCAGCTTTGTGTTATAATAAATCACAGTGATCAGGGAGAATCGGAAGTAGATTTTCTTTCCTCTATCTCAAGGTTAGGACTTCAACTTTTGCAGAATTTTTTTTTTGAAAATCTGAAATAAAAACAAAAAATGCTGGAAATACACAGCCGATCCATCAGCATCTATAAAGAGAAAGGCAGGTTAGTATTTTAAACAAGGACCCTTTGAGTCTACCCCTGAAATGTTATCCAGTCTTTTCTCTTCACAGAAGCTCATAGGCCTGCTGTGTATTTCCAGCACTTTTTATTTTCATTCCAAGTGAGAATTTGCTCTTAGTAAGTGTTTAGGACTAAATAAAATATCTTAAGTCACTCAGAATTATTCAAAAGTGGCCAACAGGCAAATGTTGTGGCGGGATTCGGTATCACAGAGATCTTCATATCCAACAGATGGGACACAGGCCTAATGTTAGGAAAGATGGCTGAAGACATGGTCGAAAGGGCAATTTTAAAGAGGCAGGGAGAGAGGTAGGAAGGCAGAGGGGCTTTGTCATGAGTTCTAGAAGGTAAGGCCGAAAGGACTCTACATTCCAATATTTTGTGATGCGTCTAATACTTAAGGCACCGTCTTACTCTAGCCTTTCATTATCCACTAGTGGTGGAGCTATACCAATATAGGCCTCCATCCACTACCAACAGCAGATCCACTGCCTTACTGTCGTTATACAACAGTAAAAATGTGACCACAGCTGTGATCATTTGCAACTACAGCAGAGTGTAATCATATTATCCCTTTTTAAAAAATTATTTGCCAAGATGGGATTGCCAAGCGGACAAAAAGTAAGAATTTTGCATTCTGCTTTCAATAACAGAACTTTGGCACTATAGTATAAACGCTGAGACAACAAACAGGTGACACTAGTATCTCACCGACATTTGAAAGGAAGATGATAACATCCAACTGACCCCCCTCTTTGCCACAGTGAAATTCAAAATAAAGAAAAATAAATAAATCAGACAACAACAACTTGCATTTAAAAAGTTTTGTTAACGTAGTGAAACATCCCAAGGCTCTTCACAGAAGCATTATCAAACTTTGACACTGAGCCACATAAGGAGATATTAAGACAACTGACCAAAAGCATGGTCAAAGAGGTAAGTTTACTACCCTGCCTCTGTGGTGTCTGCAGTACTTAGGGCGGCTCTGACCCCATCAACAAAATACGCAGAGTAAAGAAAGCAATCTTCAATCACGTTGGAGATTTGCCAGTTAATGAGGCACAGCTGGTATGCCAGCATTTTCATCCATTACATTCCACATTCAAAGGAGACGGGAAAGCTACATCCAGCTGGTTTAATTACAGAGAGATAAAGAACATGACCTGCAACACATGCAGATCAACTGCATAAAAACTGATCAGAGGGTGCAGAACTTGCTTGCACTTGATCCACTGTACTGTTCAGACGCTGTGTTCTGTATGCTACTGCTCTGTGCTCGTAAAAACATTACATCACAAGCCTTCTGGGTCTCAGAGCCAAGAAATAAAATAGTAACTTTTTAAAGGATAAAAACTAGAATTCATCTGCAAGAGTCTCCCCTGATGGTTTAGCAACACGTTATGCTATAGAGTGATGGGATGCAATTCCTTGCATTGAGGGTGAGTAACAAACAAGAGTGGGAATTTTTAAAAATTAATTTCATTCATAAGATGCAGGACAGGACAAGAAAAGTGGGGAGAATGGTACACTCACAAGAATAGAGACTCCTTTTATGGCGTAAGTCAGAAAGGTTGTGGGTTTGAGCCCCACTCCAGAACTTGAGTCCATAACCTAGGCTGACCCTCCGATGCAGCACCAAGGAGTCTGGGTTGAAGTGCAGTCCTTTGGATAAGACGTCAAACCTACTTCACGTGAATGTAAAAGATCCCAAGGCATTATTCAAAGATCACAGAGTTCCCCCAATGTTCTGGACAACATTCTTCCCTCAACCAACACCACTAAGAAGAGATTAGCTGTTCAATCATCCTTTATGGTGCACAAAACAGCTGCTCATTTGCTACATAGTAATGGTCACTTCAAAATAATTAATTGTATATGAGGTGTTTCCAAGAGATGTGATAAAATGCTATATGAATGCAAGGTTCTTTCTTTTCCAGAATGCCTGTTCACAATAAATATGGTTTAGATATAACTGATCCTCCATCTGCACTGTGCAGAACGGAGAATGAAAGGTTGGATGGTTTATCTAATTTGGTGAACTTATGCATACATTAATGAGTACACAAGCATACTTAACATTGAGGTATAGGATAATCAAGATACAGGATTTACCGATGGAACCTGAAATAAAGATTTTATTTGTAAATTTGTTTATATCCCTTAGGCATTGCATTTGATGTCCGAAAGCCTTGATTAAAAATCAAATTTAAAAACTCCTAGATAGCTTATTAGACAAAGACGCCACCTGGTGTAGCTCTAAGCCATTCTGACCAGAAGGCTCCAGCTTCAATTCCTGGTCCATGTCAGGTTGGCTGATCTCACCCAGAGACTTTGGAAAACTGTAATTGGCCTTCTAACCCTGGACTAGAAGGTTGGAGGGAAGAATAAGCCACTTATGATCATTACACAGTGACTTCTCTTGGAAAGTGCACATGCACAGACACTGGATGAAAACGGGATCAAACTCAACAATACGTCCGCCATATGGTTGAAGTCTGTCCAAACTGGCTGTCTAAAGAAGATCCATAGCCAAAGCACCAGAGAGTGACCAGAGCCTGCAGAACCATACCCCAGCATGAATCACTGCTTTTATAGGAGAGGTACGAAGAAAATTGGATTAAAAAATGCTGAATAGTCAGGTATATGTATTAGAATTTTGGACTGCATGCATTAATATGTGGGTATTATTGGACCTCCATGGCACTACTCACTGCAAGTCAGAAGATGTGATGTCGGATAGGACAAAAACTTTATACCATGTAATGCACAGTGCATTATTCTGCTGCTAAGGGCCGGGTATGCAGCCCTTTAATTGCTTTGCATTCTTGAAATTAATTGGTTGATGCTTGGTGTTAGTAGACAGTCGGGTCAATTAGAGGTCATCGGCATTTCTTAAAAAAAAGTGCAATAGCCAAGGTCAATTCGAAACTACTTACATTCTAACTCTTGGATCAATCAGCTATTATTTTTATTGTGGGGGAGTTGCTCTGTATATTCCAAATGATTGCTTTCACTTTTTTTGAAAGATATAAAATTTGCATACAGAAAAGTGTGACACACACTAGATGCACCATTTTACATATATACGGTTGGACAAGTATATGTGATTATGCACCTCCGTCCCTCCGTTGTGTTCTGCCCAAGGGCTGGTCCTAACTCAAGTCTCATACATGAGATCTTGAGCCCATTGCCTTCCTTGTGGTTTTTATCTTTGGTGTCCTCTCCTAGGTGGGCTGCAACCAGAGACAAAAGAGTTACCTACCAATTGGGGGGGGGGGGGGGGGCACCTGCACCCATCGGACTTAAGTACCCCCTCTAGACATCAATCCAGTATTCAGAGCCGGCACTCCAATCGCCACTCTCCGCAGCTGTCTGCAGCAGGGCTCGAACCCAACCCTTCTGACTCAGAGACGGGAATGCTACCACTAAGTCAATGGCTTACTCCTGATTATGCATGTTTATTTTGAAATATTTATTTTGCTCTGCGTACTTTATATGGTGTTTGATGTTTGAAAACTCTAATCAAACTTAAATAAAAATACACAGAGAATAAAGCTTTTCTAGTGGTGCCATACCTGACCCGAGCGTGCTTGATGCCCCAAATGGGAAGTGCTCCACTCCCCAGAACTAACATTAATCACCTCAATGAGCACAAAATTCACAATAAAAAAAGTTGAAAGTAATTTTTGCAAATATAAAAATCCTCTCTTTTTCAGGTTATTTTACACAGCTTTATTGATTTACAGATTTTCAAAGTTTAAAAAAGATTTAATATTCAAAACAGCAAAAGTGAAAATAATTTTAAATGGATATTTGATTTGAATGTTGCTATCTCCACACATGCACGGTTCTGACAACACTGCAGCAATGCAAGTGCAGAAACAGATGCAGAAAATACACTGAAATCCCCAGACAAAGCAAATAGTTATCTCTACCCAAATGCTTCTATTAAAGGAACAATGTTCAACAAGCAGACTGAACTGGTGCCTGAGCCAATGCTCCCTTTAAAATGAACACTCCCAGCAGCAGGGTGCCCATTAAGTGTTGTGCAAAGACTCTGCACTGCAGATTTCAATACAGATTACCATGCTGGGTCACTTTAAAAGGACAAAACTGCATGCAACAGTGCTGAGCTAGCAACCTTCAGCTCCCAGAAGCTGGCTCCATTTGCTGTTTGGCACTGCAGCTCACGGTAACTCCCTGCTTTAGGTCTCTGCAGCAAACACGCTACTGTAAATGAAGGCTGATTGTGCAACGAATGAAAGTAAACAAGCTAACTCCAAAATCCTGCTGCACTGAGCTAGCTTCATGCATCGTGCAGTGTGCAATACACACACACACATATAGAAAGATTTAAACATAAACCTTACAATGAATTAGATAGGGAGTTTCTCAATAAAATTGCAAAACTTACCTTGTCTCCTGTCCATGAGTTCCCAGAAGTGCAGCTGAGGCGTGACGTGCCTTTAGGGGAAGTCTCATCAACAAACTCAAAGACCTTGCTGCACTCTTTGGGCCCCACTCTGCAGACCTGCATGCACGCTGCTCTTGCAAAACGCTCTGTTGCTGATTTGCTTTACAATGCTTTCTCCTCCTCCTCCTCCTTTCTTTTCTTCTCTCCGCTGCCTGACACAGGCTGATGGCAATTTGCTTCCTTATGTTAAACCCCCTCTCTCTCTCTCTCCAACTGCACCGGCTTCAGTCCTTCCTTTCAACTCAGCTGCCAGAAGCTGAGTAGAAGCTGCAGCAATAAGCCAATCTCGACCATGACATCACACAGGAAGTTGGAAAGCTGCCAGACACGGAGGCTACAGAGGTACGAGGTTTTTTTTTAAATAACACACCCTGTGTCTAAAAGTGACTGTGAACTTTATGTAGGTGTTTCTTACTTTCTCTCCCTTTTAAACCATTTTGAAAGCAAAAAACCAAATACTTATGATGGACAGCTGAGTTCTGAAGGAAATGCTTTATTGCACAAACTACCTCTGCACAAGAGCGGTTGCTCTTTTCCCTGACCAAACCCCAGCACTTGGCACCAACAGCATGTTGTTAATCTTACAGCACAGAAGGAGGCCACTCGGACCATCATGCCTGTGCCGGCTCTTTGAAAGAGCAATCCAATTAGCCCCTGCTCTTTCCCCGTAGCCCTGCAATTTTCTCCCCTTCAAGTATTTATCCAATTCCCTTTTGAAAGTTACTATTGAATCTGCTTTCACCACCCTTTCAGGCAGTGCATTCCAGATCATTACAACTCGCTGCATAAAAAAAATTCTCCTCACCTCCCCTCTGGTTCTTTTAGCCAATTATCATAAATCTATGTCCTCTGGTTACCGACTCATTCAGGTGGACATTAAAGATCTTATTACGCAGTATGAAAAGGAGCAGGGCGTTCTCCTGGTGTCCTGGTCAGTACTCCTCTATCAGCCAGCAACACCAAAAAACCCAGATTAAACTCATCATTAATTTCATGGCTTTCTCTGCAGAATGGCTGTACTTTTAAAATGATTCAAGACGTTAAGCATTTTAAGGTGCTTCAATGACATGATCAGGTGCTATATAAATGGCAATATTATTTTATGACCAATTATTTTTCCAGCAATTATGGTATAAAATTCCTTCTCAAAAATATATTAAAACAAGACAGAATTTACACCATCCAGGTGATGCAGCACATTAACATCTGGACATGCTGCACTACATCTAGACATGCTTTGGGATGTTTTGAGGTATGAAAGGCACTATATAAATGCAAGTTTGTTCTTTCTTTCACAACATGATCGGAGGCAGGTTTTGCCCTGCAGTTCCCTGCACAAGCTCCAGATCTCAGCCATGCCGAGCTGGAGATGTGTCAAGATTCTACATAGTTTGTGCACAAGAGAGAGGGGGAGGAATAAAGAGGAAGTCATTCCATATATTCTTTAGCAACACCAACAACAGTAATGTCTTGGGCCATTACTGCCTCTCTTGCCTGCCTGCCCTCTCAGATAGGGAATGGCACAGTCGAAAAACAAACAGACAAGAGAATATGACATATAAAGGCAGGAAACAGGATGTGGTCCAGGACTTGTATACCATCCATTAATAACACTGGACTACTCTTAAATTGTGCAATTAAAAAGCAGCACACAGCCTCAAATTAATTTTGCTATTACTTCCCCCCACCCCCCCCCCACACACACACACACACACACACTGCCCTGCATTTCCATATTACTAATTATACCACAATGATGGATTTTGAAGATTGCAAGAACACTATGAAAACCCATGTCACATGTAAATCATTCATGTTACATATTAAAGAATGAAAGACCAATGTTTAAATCCAATATACACATAATATGAGTAAATCTATATGTAAACCTGACACTGCAGTTTGAAGCATTTAGCAACTTTTTTTTATACTTTGCATCATATCCTGCATCCTCCAGCACAATTTTATGATTAACATCTGTAGTCAACATATTTGGCAAAGATTATTGAAAATGTCTCAGATCCAGGTACAACACTGTTCTGGCAAACCTTCAACACTACTGTACACAGTGCAGAATACATAGGCAGGAGAATATGGATTAGAAAAAAAGGTTCAATGATTTTATCAACTGTTCCCAGGTCATATTCAAGGATTGAAAGTCTTAAGGATAACAGAATAGTAGCTGTGAAGGGGCACTGATCTACTCCTCTGAAGTACTGCTAAGAAGTGGGGGGGGGGGGGGGGGGGGTGGTGGAAGGGGAAATAAAAATCAGCCAGGGTTCTCACCCCTGATCATTATCCAGTGACACCTGTTGGAAAGTGTGAAAATTTCAGACGACGACAAGATGGGGTTCAGTTGTGATGCTCTCCACAGTAAAAGGATCACCATCAAGGGCGAAGACCAACAACTTGGGCAAGATGCTGGAAGGTGCACCGCAGCAAGAGTCGTCGTCTTCAGGGGAGGAGGGTCAACGATCTATCAAAATTACCTCTCTCTTTTTGCAACCTGAACTTCTCACCCGCACCCTCTTTTAATTTTATACCAAAGAGAAGACTAAAGGAGGTAAGGAGGTCCACGGATTTGAGACCATACGAAAGGATGAGTTTTATTAGGAGTTAATGGTAGCTCTTTCAGAGAGCCGGCACAGATACGATGGGCCGAATGGCCTCCTTCTGTGCTGTATGATGCAATGTGTTTTGAGGAGTAAATCCCACTCCCATTGCGAAACCCTGCTTGCAAAGAGTACAGCTCAGAGAATCAGGACTCCTCGGTGGAATCACAGAATTACCCCTTTGATTTCAACATAATGAGGATGTAAGGAGAGGAAAGAATGTGTAGGAGAGCATATTTGGAAGGTGGGGGAAGGACAAGACTGTTACGGGAGTTGTGGGGGGGGGGGGGGGGGGGGGAGGAGAAATGTACATGCTTGTCAATATCACAGAGTTGCTAACACCTAGACATAAATTTATGTTCCAATAGTCCAAGTCACCACAGATGGAATCAGCAAATTACTCATCAAATTTTTGTCAAACCCAAGATATACAGCACTAGAGCAGAAAGTTCCACCTGCCGCCCCCCTCTTATGGACTCTAGACTCCTACCCATGAATAAGGTTGAAACACATTAAAATAGGTAGAGGAATTTAAACAGGAGACCTTTATAACAGATTATATAAATCTATAAAAAGCTCAAGGAAATGGAAAAACATCAACTTCAGTTTTTTCTGTTTACAGGAAGCAGATGTGTATGGGATGAAGTTTTTAAAAAATTTATTATACACACATCCTGTTGACTGCATCCTACATATCCAATACTTCATCTTTTTCGCAGCTGTTAGTATGACCGTTGACACACCTGATCTTAAAGTAAATCTCAATATGTAATGAAGGGGTTTTTTTTTCTCTCCTTCTCCGCTGAAGGTATAATTTCTGTTGGCGCTCGCATTCTCCAGTGTCTTGCCCGAGTGGCAATTCTCCGTGCTGGTTTAGACATTGAGTCTCTGCGGGTTATTCACCCACCCATAGGAGCCCAAATCAACCCTGTCCTCATCTGACATTCACATGGGAGTACCGTTTAGGACAGGTTGCTGGAAAGCAATCGGAAGTGGGAACCCTGGAAGATGTTCCTCTCCCCAACCCGGAGGTGCAAATGCCAGCCGCAGCATTCCTTCTGCCACCTAGCCAAGATCAATTAATGCAGCACAGCGCGGGAATCTAAACTGGGACTTACTGGTCTCCAAGGCCCAGATAAGTATTGTCTTTACCAACTGAGCCAACAGGGGAGCCCAGTGAAGTTACTTTATATTAGATATATAAATATATCCAATATAAATATTGGACTACGTTGTCCAATGATTCATAGTCAAAGGTCAGAAAATCTAGCCCATCACCACAAGGCTTTACAGCACTTATTTAAGAAGACTTCTTCACACCTTCGAAAAAGAGACCAGATGTCTTGGCTCAGCTAAACAGTTCCAGTTTCGGCTGGAAATAAAAAGTAGGAAGTGCCAGACATGCACTGTTAGTCAAAGAGAAAGGTGAGTTCATGTTTCGGGCAGTACCCTTCACCAGAACTATTGTGGTGAAAGGCCCAATCAAAACATTAACATATTACCTTTTGTGCATTTCCAGCACTTTCTGCTTTTATTTCAGATTTGCAGTTTTTCTTTTCACTTCCAGTTTTGACTTGCCTGTCCTGAAATCTTGGTTCTGGAATAGGAGGCAGAGGGGCACCTAAACTCCTGGTCAATTTGTCACATATACCCCATCGATCACAAGCTTTGGTTACATTAATATAAACAATGGCCAATTCTACAGTGGCTGATTTAAATTTCCAACGTCTATTCTTTGTATGTTACGGTTTCACAGATTAGAGATCTGCTCACTCTAACCTTCATTTGAATATTCTGCAGAGCTGGTAATTTCCAAGTACTGGAGGTTTTCAGGGAGGGCAGTTCATTGGTGCACTTGGTACAGAATGGCAGGATGTTGGGTTCATGTCTGCAATCTCCCACACAGCGAGTGTTCCATCTCAGATGTGCCGGGAAGGACAGGAGCTGAACAGAGGATAAATACGCGCCCAAAGGACTGGGCAAATTCACACAAGCTAGCCACTTGCCTCAATTACCTGTGCATCTTCGAACAGGTCAGAGGCACAATTACAACAACAACAACTTGCATTCATATAGCACCTTTAATGTAGTTAAACGTCCCAAGGCGCTTCACCGAAGTGATTATCAAACAACATTTGACACCGAGCCACATATGCAGATATTAGGACAGGTTGATGTAGGTTTTAAGGAGCGCCTTAAAGGAGAAGAGAGAGGTAGAGAGGCGAAGAGGTTTAGGGAAGGAATTCCAGAGCTTAGGGCCTAAGCAGCTGATGGCACGGCCGCCAATGGCAGAGCGATTAAAATCAGTGATGCGCAAGAGGCCAGAATTGGAGGGGCGGAGAGATCTCGGAGGGTTGTAGGGCTGGAGGAGGGGCGAGGCCATGGAGGGATTTGAAAACAAGGATAAGAATTTTAAAATCGAGGTGTTGCCGGACCTGAAGCCAATGTAGGTCAATTACACGGCAGGTATCTGCTTAGATCAAAGCAGATCCAACTGCTAGTGCTAGTCAGGGAAAGTTGAGCTCGTTGATGTCCAAATGCCAGTTCATTTTCATTGCTGGCAAAAATCCTGCTCACTGCTAAAATTAAAAAGGTGAAAAATTATGTTTAAAAAGTCCCCAGACTACCTGGGAATTTTATAAAATTTATTTGACATCAGTTGCAGTTATGCTGTAGCAGGTGTGGTGCTGAAGCGATGTGAGACACTATTTACACTCGTACAAACAGTGCTTGCATTGATCCCAAGCTAAAAATCACTTTGCAACTGATGCAAACTGCATAGTATAACTGACCTAAAATGTCGATGTTCACCACCATTTGATAACAGTTTGTTTAATGTTTCTTCCACTAGACGCTCTTGGTACACTGAAGTCAAAAAAGAAAACTGGTCCTGCAGCAATTCTGTACTGAACAGGTTCAAAAGGTTGTCATACTGCTATAGTTTGGCTGTGTCTTCAGCTGTCTATGGCTCTCAGCTCTGGAATTCCCTCTGTAAACCTCTCTGCTTCTCTACCTCTCTCTCCTTCTTTAAGACGCTCCTTAAAACCTACCTCTTTGACCAAGCTTTTGGTCACCTGTCCTAATATCTCCTTATGTGGCTCATTGTCAAATTTTGTTTATTACGCTCCTGTGAAGTGCCTGGGGATGTTTTACTACGTTAAAGGCGCTATATAAATGCAAGTTGTTGTTATTTACACCAGCCTTGAACCCCTCCTCCTAATATTTTTAAAAATCATGAAACTGCAGAACTTCTCGTTCCTAACACCACAGCTAGTTCTAGAGGCAAAGATTTTATGTTTGTGTCAGAGTTACTGTGCTGCGATGCATGGATGCAGGATTCAAATGAATACCAATCTGGAAGATGGATAATCATTTTACTTAACTTCACTGTCGACAGCAGCGATGGCAGGTAAATGAGGCAGCATTCCCTCCAGAGGGGCAACTTATCCAGGTCTCCTCCAAAGTCATCACTGCCAATTGTCTGGCTGTGTGTGTGGGCTGAGTGCTGAGTCAACCCACGCAGGCCAGGAATGCACTCTCATCACTGCTGATCTGTGCGGACTTTTCCCAGCCATTTGGGGAAAACCTGCAGCCAGAAATGAAAGTTGCAGTTTGCAATTTCCGCGAGCAGTTGTTTGCCATCGGATTCCACAACAGTGTCCCACAACGTAAACGGGGTGGACTCCAGCGTATCACAGAATCATTTTCACTTGGCAGTTTTGGTCCACTGAATCATTGCCAATGCTGTACGCTCCACACTCATGAAGCAAACTAACTCAAGACATCAGCTGTATAATTTCCAG
Source organism: Heptranchias perlo (assembly GCF_035084215.1). Lineage (NCBI taxonomy): Eukaryota > Metazoa > Chordata > Chondrichthyes > Hexanchiformes > Hexanchidae > Heptranchias > Heptranchias perlo. Next base: position 12,051,929 of record NC_090346.1, read on the forward strand.
TTTACTGCAAGAAAAGGTTGCAAAAATTTAATTTCCTTTGCACTATAAACTACCTGAATTACCAGTTCCAAATCAGCACTCTTCTAAACACGAGACCCACCTGCAGAGTAAGCCTCACACCACTGTCTATTCAGAGGCGCTCCAGTACAGCAAACTGCTAGTTCCAAATGCTTAATACTTCCTCATACCAGACAAATACACGTGCAGGCAATGCCTACTCATAATATTTTAAAAGCCAGGGGAGTGGGTTAGACAGTCACCTTGCAATAGATCGATGGGATGAAAGTCTCTGGTGTCAGAGGTGGCTTAGTGGTAGCAACCTCACCTCTGAATCAAAAGGTTGTGGGTTCAAGTCCCACTCCACAGACTTGAGCATAAAATACTAAGTTGACATTCCAGTGCAGTACTGAGGGAGTGCTGCACTGCCAGAGGTGCCGTCTTTCAGGTGAGAAGTTAAACCGAAGCCCCATCTGCCCTCTCAGGTGGACATAAAAGATCCCAGGGCGTTATCCTGGCCAATATTTATTCCTCAACCAACACCACTAAAACAGATTATCTGAACATTATCACATTGCTATTTTGTGGGACCTTGCTGTGCGCAAATTGGCTGCTGCATTTCCTACATTACAATAGTGACTGCACTTCAAAAGTTCTTCACTGGCTGTAAAGTGCTTTGGGATGTCCGGAGGTCATGAAGTGCAAAGTGTTTCTTTTCTCCTTCATTTCATGTATTAGCAGAAATGCAGCTAATCCTCCCAGCATAAAGATAGTACTTCTGTCCTCGTTTGACAGAGTGTTAACACTTTTCACACATTATTAACACAGAAATTTATTTTATGCTGGTTACTGACTTAAGGTGTATGTCTTATTTTGTTTTGCATTAGGTTGGTCACAGAATATGTCTGCACCTGTGTTTTTCTCCACATGAATCACCTAGTCTAATTCATTCTCCTGTTCGCTTCTCATACCCTTCCCTTTTTCAAGCAACTTTCTCACTCCCTTTTAAAAGAATTTATGGGCTCTGCTTCAACAACAGTTTGTGGCAGAGAATTTTACATTCTAATCAATCTCTGGGTAAAAACGTTTTTTTTTACTAACCTCCCCTTTTTGTCATTATCCTAAATTTGTTATCATCTCACCAACCAGTGGAAAAAAGTTATCACTATTTACATTACCACAGTCCTTATCCTTCTCAGCTCTAGTTACAAAAAAACCCCTAACTTCTCTAGTCTCTCTTCAACAACAACTTGCATTTATAAAGCACCTTTAACGTAGTAAAAACATCCCAAGGTGATTCGTAGGAGTGTTCAGACAAAATTTGACTCCGAACCACATAAAGAGATATTAGGATAGGGCTTGGTCGAAGAGGTAGGTTTTAAGGAGCGTCTTAGTACTGGATGAGCAAAAATTTCCTCCAACTAAATATTGGGAAGACCGATTGTCTTCGGTCCCCACCACAAACTCCGTTCCCTAGCCACCGACTCCATCCCTCTCCTTGGCCAGTGTCTGAGGCTGAACCAGACCATTCGCAACCTTGGTGTCCTACCTGACCACGAGATAAGCTTCCGACCACATATTCATTCCATCATCAAGACCGCCAACTTCCACAGCCGTAACATCGCCTGTCTCTGCCCCTGCCTCAACTCATCTCCTGCTGAAACCCTCGTCCATGCCTTTGTTACCTCTAAACTTGACTATTCCAATGCTCTCCCAGCCAGCCTCCCATCTTCCACCCTCCATAAACTCTGCTGCCCATATCCTAATTCGCACCAAGTCCCATTCACCCATCACCCCTGTGCTTGCTGACCTACATTGGATCTCGGTGCTGGAACGCCTCGATTTTAAAATTCTCATCCTAGTCTTCAAATCCCTCCAGGGCCTCGCCCCTCCCTATCTCTGTAACCTCCTCCAGCCCTACAACCCTCCGAGATCTCTGCGCTCCTCCAATTCTGGCCTCTTGCACAACTCCGATTTTAATCGCTCCACCATTGGTGGCCGTGCCTTCAGCTGCCTAGGTCCTAAACTCTGGAATTCCCTTCCTAAACCTCTCCATCTCTCTGTCCTCCTTTTAAGACGCTCCTTAAAGCCTACCTCTTGTCCTAATATCTCCTTACGTGGCTCGGTGTCAAATTTTGTTTGATAATCGCTCCTGTGAAGCGTCTTGGGATGTTTTTCTACATTAAAAGGCGCTATATAAATGCAAGGTGTTGTTGTTGTTGATGATGAAGCGTCATAACCATAACCTCTCATCCCTGGTTCCCTCAAGTGTTGGATCCATTTAATTGTTGGCACTGCTTTTAGATCGTTCTCATACAGGCTGCAGCCCAGCATATCCAACAATCGCCAGACAGGAGGGTTCCCTCCCAGTCGGGGAACACTTTAGCAGTCAAGGACATTCAGCCACCGATCTTCGGGTAAGCGGCCTTCGAGACACACGACAACGCAAAATCGTCGAGCAGAAATTGATAGCCAAGTTCCGCACCCATGAGGACGGCCTCAACCGGGATCTTGGGTTCATGTCACGCTACACGTAACCTCACCAGCAAGGGGAAAAAAAAGTTATCTGTTTTTAATATTCTCTCTCTCTCTCTGCCTTTTGGGTCTCTTTCTCTCTGTCTGTGTAATTTGACACAATGTGTATTCAGCATACTGGGACCTACTGTTTTCCGTGGCTAACCTGTCTGAACACCAACGACACATTTTGATTGGTGTGATAGTGTCCCAGCCTAATATAAGATATGCGATTTGAGAACCTCTTATTCATTCACTCACCTGACGAAGGGGATAATCTCCGAAAGCTTGTGATTTTCAAATAAAATTGTTGGACTATAACCTGGTGTTATAAGATTCCTTACATTTGTCCACCCCAGTCCATCACCGGCATCATGTATCCTATACAGACTGCTACCTAATGTAAATGTGGGAGACTGACACACACACTGATCGCTCTCCCAAAGTAAAAGTAGCTTTTGAGTAAGTAAACTTCTATTGTGTTGGCAAATCATTACCTTCAATCAGATATATTTTTCTGCCGCCTTAATTTTAAACGCTGGGGCATGTGATTCAATGCACAAGCCAACCTTGTATCATTTTGTTTATTCACCTATTGATAATTAATAAAATGTTACCATATTTATCCTTGAATACAAGGCATACTATTTTGTCATCAAAGGACACAGTTTTTGAAAGAGACTGAAAACAAAAGGTTCTTTCGAAGCACCACGCACACCAATATAAAGTACGTATCAAAGTAAAAGTTGGGAGCACAACAGTTGTCACTTAAGGCTCATCTCCTGCAATCATTGTTAGCTAGTACATGTCGCTAACTGTAACTCACCTTATCTATCAGCAACTTCCATACATGTTATCCAAAAACAAGCTGGTTTCAGCTGCTGAGTAATCCAGTACAACTGCAAAGTTGCCCCACACCCAAATATCAGATAAGCAGAGTTGATTACATCCTGTTGCCTTCCCTTCATTTCAGTGATTTGAGACAATTCTTTAATTAATCTAGGCTGAATTCCACACCATTCCACATCACTCTGCAAGTAACAACTTGCATTTGTAATAATACCTCTGACGTACAAAAGTGTCCAAAGGCGCTTCCCGGAAACATAAGCATATAGTAAAGCGGTACTAGTAAAGTTGCAACATTATAACAGCAGGGGACCTCAGACCTACATCTGAAGTGCTTTAGGTATTTAGAGTGCCTTAAGCCTTAGCTGGGTTATACAGCCCAGGGTATTTACAGCTCAGCTCCCCCTTCATTCGGCAGACTTGCTGTTCCCTGTGTCTCCAGCCCTGCCTGGCAATGGGATGTTGGGATTCACTGCTGTTCAGTCTCCTCTTCTTGCCCTCCAACAAAAAAAAAAGGCAGGGTAATATTAGGAGGCAGAGCTGTGTGTGTCAGCTTCTACAGAGTAAGTAAAAAGGCTTTGGATGTTCGTGGTCTTTGCAATGTTCAGCTTCACCAATTACGATCAGGCTCGTAGGCTATACAGCAAAATACTCGATATTGTAAGCATCACTAGAAGTTACTGATCTGAACTTTTAGTGGCATGATTATGATTACAAATAGCTAGAATGATAAAGTGTTAAATTACTCCTAATCAATTACAAACCAACTTTGAGAGGTGCAAGATGCAAGTTTCAAATTGCCAAGACCTGCATGGAACTTGCAGCCAACAGAAAGTATGGTCGTGGGAACTGTGATATGTTACCTGGCAACATAACTGCTAGAATGCCAAGAATAAAATTCTATCAGCAATGAAAATTTAAATGCTTTTCTGTTAAAGAAAGTGAAGCAAACTCGCATCCCTATTATGCAGCCACAATTTTAAGTACAGGAAGGCTGGGCAGACAGCAGTTTCACAGGCAGCCCACGGTACGTTTCCTTAAAAATAAAGCTCTCTTCAATGGTTCAGTGTGGTATTCAGCCATATAGAACAGGATACTGCCAGGTTCTATCTCTGGTCTGTGCTGAGTTAGCTTATCCTAGTTTATAGTACATAGAAAGAAATAATTTGGATTTACACAGCGTCTTTTGCGACCTCAGGACGTCCCAAAGTGATTTACAGCCAACTTTACTCATTTTGAAGTGTGGTCACTGTTGTAATGTAGGAAACACAGCAGCCAATTTTGCACACAGCAAGATCTCGCAAACAGCAATGTGATAATGACTGTTTTAGTGATGTTGGCTGAGGGATAGATATTGGCCAGGACACCGGGGAGAACTCCCCTGCTCGTCTTCCAATAAGTACCATGGGATCTTTTACGTCCACCTGAGAAGGCATTGGTTTAACAAGGGCAGACAGCACCTCTGACAGTGCAACACTCTCTCAGTACTGCACTGGAGTGTCAGCCGAGATTATATGCTCAAGTCGCTGCAATGGGGGTTGACACTAGGAATGTGGAGGACTGGAAAAGTCTATTGCTGTTCATCTGGCTGGTCCCACTGTCTAGGAAGTATCAGATCCCACAATACTTCTCATACCCCTCTATCAAATTCATTCCAGATACTCTCGGAAATTTGCTGATACAAGAAGCAAGGAAAAGCATAATCCCGGGCTCCTGCTCCTGATCAGTGCTACTGAAAATTACACGTGTCTGGATATTGGATAAGGACAAATTTACATTTAGCTATTATGGCATCACAGTGGAATAGCTCGGTAACCCACTGACATCAAGAACGGCAACTGTGAGGAGGTATCACAGGGCTGACGGCATCCATGGAATCATACCGCAGGACAGGAGGAAAGGAATGAGGCGAAATTGTGGCAAGAGGGTTCCTTTTAAAATTTGTGAGAATGGGCTTTAAATACGGTCACCTTTTGAGGGGCAAAGGTATATTCTGTTTCCATTTAAATAGGAAAAGTTGTGTCCCTTAATACACAAATGAATTACTCCAAGCTCAGGAACAGAGGTTGTCAAAGGGAAATCGATGCAATCGGAGAAGAATAACCAAATAGGGCTTGTGTTTGCTCCTTATAAAAAGGTAATTTATTTATTTTGTCCCTGATTCCCTCCCTCCATGCCACAAAGTAGCCCCAGCAGGAAGGGTGGCATGTAGGTCAGGCTTTTACCAGGATCATTCTGATACCGTCCTCCCTGTCAAAGATGCCTGTTGCCTCTGCTACAGCACTTTCCCGTGATGACACAGCCGAGATTGGGAACTCAGCTGATGCTGACAGGCGACTATGTGGGGGGGGGGGGGGGAGGGGAAGAAATTGCAGGTGCACTGTTGTGTATTACCACACAGTGGCACTGTGCTACCACAGGAATGATTCCAGCATGGTCTGGAATTGAACATGCCAAAACTGATAAGTCAGTGTTTTGACAAGCACAAACTGTTTTTTATCTTGCAGGGTTGCAAAAACAGACACTCGTACAAGAAGGAGCATCACAGGGTAGGGATTTTCAATACTCACCGTAACCAAATCTTAGTTATTGATCATTTTGTCAGCTACTGAAAAAGAAAAAAGCAACACAACGCTAATAAGGCCCATTGATTAAGTGTGGGTATTGGGCATGGAAAGATAGATATCCCAGTCGCCAAGCCATTGATATGGTAATATTCCGTCTAAGTCAACCAGGGAATGCAATCCAGGCACATCATACTGTACATAACTTTCTAGAGTTAGACACTTTTTTATCTCTGGGAACTGAGTTCAAATTCAGCACAGACTAATGAGATAAACGTCTCCACTGTATATTGGCCATAAGGGTCCTATGTAAAATTAGATTTGGGCGGTCTCAATCTAGGTCCTAGTGTGTATGGACCTAAAGCACAAAACTGTCCCCAATACAGCACTAATTGGCAATTTCACTCAGGGTGGCCTATGTGGGAAATGGCCACAAATGGCATACTAATGCAGTAGACTATGCTCTTCTGAAGTTGGGACTGGAAAGCAAAAAAGAACTCGCATTTATACAACACCTTTCACAACCTCAGGACATCCCAAAGCGCTTTACAGCCAATGAAGTACGTTTGAAGTGTAGTCACAGTTGTAATGTTGGAAATGGGGCAGCCAATTTGCACACAGCAAGGTCCTCCCCAGGGCTGAGCCACATCATACGCCGGAGCAGAGGGAACTTTATTCTGCGTCTAGCTATGCTATACCTGACCGGGGTGGTGGTGGGTGCTTGACCCTGACAATGAAATGGGAAGTGTTCCTCTCCCCAGCACTAACATCCCTCACCTTGAGCACAAAAAGAAATTTTGATTTAAACTTTCTGGAGCTTAGCAGCCATCCGCACTTAGCTTTTTCACAAAAAAGTAGTCTTTTGCTTACCAGGTCCCAAAAGTGCACAATAAAAAGAAACAATATTATGATAAACGTGGATGGAACATTAAGCCCTTTGGGATCCTTGCATCTCCTTCTTCCACTAAGAACTCTTTCTGCTCTTGTGAAAACAAATGTTTGGGGAGGGGGGAAAAACTATTTCCAGCATAAACCAAACACAAGAGTGCTCAGCTGTACAGATCCATGCTGTGGAGGTTTTATTTGCGGGTAATTTTTTTTAGCATAGGCTTATTTTCAAAAGGGTCAGACTGTTTATCTACACTCTGCACTACAAGTGAAAAAAGCTGCTGTATGAATCTCGTCCAAACTTAACATGTCTTACAAGGAAGGCTGCTTTAAAAAAAAATTGTACTGTACTACATCTTAGGTTTCTATGCCCACTGACACGAATCCAATCAGACAGCGAGTCACCAGGAAACCTTCTGAACCTACAAACATGTTATCTCTCAGTTTTAGAGCCTGTGGGTACCTTTCTGTGACTTTGACCATGCATGCACTGGCCATGAGTCAACCCCTCCATTCAGGAATATTACACTGACTCAGCTCACTGCTGACTCACAGCCATGACTACAGTACATCTACACAAAACAGCAAGCAGCAACAGGAAATAAAGAGACTTCAGGATGATCCCATTGAAAGACATCACCTTTTTTCCCCATTTAGCACACACAAAACACAGCACCAACCGATCTTAGAGACAGTACCAAGGTTGTTCTTGTTGCTAGAGCAACAACCAACATCTTATATCTTTATGTATAAAGTTCTGATTTGTTTTTTTCTGTTCAGGCCTGCTTCTTTGCATTATGCCATTGTCTAATACGGACTATAATTCTACAGTTAATTTTAAAAGAACACGTATAAAATCCTCTATAATGAGCCTCTTCAAGCATTTATTTTAATAACCTCTTTTGTGCGTGTGTACATTAATACTTATTACCTCCTACAGATCTTATGCAACACCATACAAAGAATTAAACCCACTTCTGTGTCACTGACTAAAAATGAGCATGCAATTACATAATTCCAGCGTTAGCTGGAAAATTAAAAGAAAATAGATGTCAGATTACACATATATATAATTTTTAAATCATGCATTGGTGAAAAAGGAAATGAGAAAACATTAGCAAGGATGAAAGAAGTGCAAAATACAATAAAAGCATGCAACGACAGGGACCAGAAAATGTGAAGGAATTGCAAATAATAATGAATAAATACCATGCAAATGAGTCAAAAGCCAAAAAAAATAAAAAGCCCAGCCAATCTCAGATTATTGCACTTACCTTTAGAAAGAGACATGACGGGTGCTGGAGATTATTTAACAAATCGAAATAATGCAAAAGTTCATGAGTGGAAATGTATCCCCCCACACATATGCACACGGTGAGTGCGAGGAGAGAGTGATTGCAGGAATAACTCCTTCAGTGAAGATGCACTGAGGAAAGCTGCAGGTTCGACTTGTCTGCCAGTCTGAGATGCCCAGGCCGGAGGGGGAGGGCAAAACAACCGCCTCAAGTCGGTCGCCGGGCTGCCTTCATGTAAGGGGAAAAAAGGGCCTGAGTTACCTCAAAAAATTAAATGACTGAGGCGCAAACACGCGCTCCCGCTCCAACTTTCCGCTGGAAACAAGTTTTAAATTCCTCTCATCTTCGCCCTCTCCTCGTAGGCGAGCGTGGGGCCCCGCCTCCCGCTGATTGACAGCTCCCGCCGCCAATCACCTCCTCCCCCATCCAAGCTGCGCCAATCGGTTCACCAATCGTTGCGAAAGCTGTGGGTGGTGCCCGCCCTCCAGCGTGATTGACGGCGGATTCGACCTATGAGAAGACGGCTTTTTTACGGTTGCGTGACGACCGCTCCACCAATGGAATCGCCGTATCCAGGGAAGGCGACGAGAGACTGCAGCAGTTGGTGCTGCAGCGCGCACCGCGCGGTTTTGTTGGCTGCGTTCTGTGGGGTTTTATTTCAAAACAGAGCTATTTTAAATATAATCTCGAATATGAGTGAAGACAGTAAGAGGCAAGTATATAGTGGCCGAGTTTAAACACATCTTAAGTAAGAATGCATCTAGCGCCTTTCCACATCGTGTCTCCGCTGCGTGATTGACAGCCCTATCCTCCAATCAGAATGTGGAGTGGTGCCGTCATTGGGCTAATCATTGCAGAGGAAGGCGGGACTTGAGGAATCCTTTTCAGGGCTGGCTGGAGCCAGGGCCCTGTGATGTGCAGGGAAGAAGAAGTATTTTATAATCTTAGGTGAAACTATAAGCTGCTGAAAGGTTATGCAGCATTTGTTAGTTCTTTGCAACTAAAGTAAGCTGCTTTGCAAACTAATGCCAGTGCACGCTGTGTATCTGAGGCAGTGGATTTTTTTTTTTATTGTGCCTATATATAGTTTGGTGTATTTTCTTTTGACCTAAATATAGTTTCGTGATAGTGGTCAGTCCGCCTCTAGGTCTCGGCACCCAGTGCTAGGCGTGGCTATGAAAAGCTTTCAACGATCTTTAGCATGAGTCACTCCAGCAGGAACACCCAAATTTGGTGGGGTTCTTCACCATAATGGAATTAAGTCTAACCCATGTTTTTTACCCCAGTCAATTTATTTTCCTTTTCTTCATAACCATGCCGTTTCATATTTGTTTGTTTTTCCTTTTCTCCAGTTTTTATTTCCGCAGCTTGAGATGAGGAGATACTAACAGTAGGGCTGGAAATGATATAAACCAGATCTTATGTTAAAATAATACACCCTTGGATAATATTAGGGTAGACAGGCTGTTCCTAAAATTTAGACCAGTGTGTACTTTTCTCAGAACCACATGCAGACATCCCAAGTTTCCAAACCCCATTCCAGGGAACACCTCTGTCTACATAGTCAGTATTTGGTCTAAATTCCTCTTGCCTGCCCTACCCTACTTCAAAATAAAATCAGATTTATCACTGTCTTAGATCTCAATACTGACATAATTTCCACTGCTTAATTGAGGATATTGGAGAGGAAGGAAATTAATTATTGCGCGTGTGCCTCCAATCTGCTTCCGCCTTCGCTGTTGTGCCTCGTTCTAGGGCAAAACTGGACTCGCCTGGGATGCAGGACAATTTGCACAATTATTTTACTCCACTTACAAGAGAGCACTTTTCGAATGTTAAAATGATTTGACAGCCAAACTTGACTTACCAGAGAGTACAAGAATGAGGCATTTTTCTGAAAGCTGGCGAACCGTCCTGAGCCTCAGGAAAAACAAACTTGACTTGCATCTCTTCCAGGCACAAAAAACATTCATATCTTTTGTCTTTGCAACTTTATTTTAAGGCAATTGCCAACCAAATAGCTTTGGATTTTGAAAGAAATTGATAGGGTAAATGGAGAGAAACTTTTTCCATTGGTGGGGGAGTCTAGGACAAGGGGACATAACCTTAAAATCAGAGCCAGGACATTCAAGAGAGAAGTTAGGAAACACTTCTTTACACAAAGGGTGATAGAAGTATGGAACTCTCCCCCATAAAAAAACAGTAGATGCTAGCTCAGTTAATAATTTTAAATCTGAGATCGATAGATTTTTGCTAGCCAAGGGTATTAAGGGATATGGAGCCAAGGTGGGTGGTTGGAGTTAGGATCCAGATCAGTCATGATCTCACTGAATGGCGGAACAGACTCGAGTGGCTGAATGGACTACTTTTGTTCCTAAGTTCGATGCAAACAGTCCTTCGTCAGCATCTTGTGTGGAGAGATCAATATTTGTAGATTTAAGATATGAGTGGAGGAAGACAGTGTGGATTGTCCCCTAATTGGGCATAAACAGATTTACTGCTGTCAAACTGTGGAGATAAATTCATGGAAAAAATATGTATCAGTGAGGCAGAAATATGATTTGGGAAAATTTGGTGGATAGGCAGTTTATTTGAAGGAGTGGAAAATAGGAATCGAATTTCGAAGCTACAGGTTCTAAACTAGAAACAAAATGTTAACTTGCTAAGTCCTTCTAAAGGTATGATTGTATCTAGGGCGATTTAATTTCCTGCTACACACAACATGTGGTTTATGTTGTGTAATTTTTCTCATTTCCGTTTAGTGGGATGCAAAAGATGCACTTAATAGAGCACCTTAGCATATCCTGAGAAACATCAAAAACAAATAGCAAAGCGCCATAAATAACAATGAGATGAATGACCAGAGAAATGCAGTGGTATCTGTCCAGGTTCGTCCCAAGCAGTTCCGTAACACAGGATTCTGTGCTCTACGGGCTGTTCCCGGGGACGCACACTGAGACGGACATCAACTGCTGCTGGAAGACCATCAACTCGGTGAAAGACGCCCTTTGGTCTGCCCGAAACTTGCTGGTCTTCCAGTGCAAGGAGCTGTCCTCGACCGAGTGTTGCAGACTGGCACATTCCAAGGTCCAGGACTACGTGCTCAGGGACGCACTGAGGATGGGTGTGGCCGCCACAAAGGCTCTGTGGGGAAAGGCAACCGTTTAGAGCCTTCCCGCCACTGTATACCGAGGGGCTGCAATCAGGGAAAAACCACCCCGGGCAGAATGTAAAATTCGAATTGATGTAATGTACCTGTAATGAATCTGTAATCCAAAATCTGTATTGAATGTAATGCAAAGAGACACCCTAGAGTGTCATGAACTGTAATTATGTACAATGTTTTCGTTGAACTGTACTTGATGTAACCTGCAAATTGTATAATCTGTATTGTGTACGTTTGGAATGTAATATGACAACTGTTTTGTATGTTTTGCTATAAATTTTATGAATAAAGTTTATTTTATGAAAAAAAAAGAATGACCAGTTAATCTGTGTTAGTTGAGGAATAAATGTTGGCTTGGGCACTCCCCTGCTCTTTAAATAGTGCCATTGGTTATTTAACATCTACCTGGAACCATTTGATCTGGCAATACAGTATTCCCTCAGCACTGCATTGAGGTGAATTTGAACCAACCTTCCACCTCAAAGGCAAAACCAACCAATTGAGCCAAACTGACACTTAAGTGTTTAGTAAATTGAAGTAATATCCCTATCCTCCATATTAATGTGGCCTTAAAAACTAATCCTTGTATGACCACAGGAAAATTGCAAAATCTCAACATTACTGACATTTTGGACAAGTCTGACCCTCCAGTCCTAATGTTCACATTCTTGAGGTTCTCTGAACCGTAACTCAACCTTCTACATTACAACAGTGACTACACTCCAAAAGTATTTCATTGGCTGTAAAGCGCTTTGGGACATCCTGAGGTTGTGAAAGACACTATATAAATGCAAGTTCTTTCTTTCAGAAGAGCACCCCACTACAAAACAGTCTGAATCTTACCATACTAGACATCTGTATAGACATCTGTATGATCTTTCTCAGTGTGATTCCAAATTTGTGTCAAATTTAGGCAGTGTTTTTGCTGTGCTAGGAACTGGGGTTAGATTCATTGCATTTAGTAACCCTTACAACTGGCAGAGGTGAAACTTTCATCCAATCAAACTCAAAGCACAGCACAATCCACTGTCTTACACTGTTCCCTCTTCAGATTATTTCTTTTAACTTAAAGATGCATATCATCTTAGCAATCCCACGTCCCGCTGAACTCTTTATAGACATGTATGGTGACTGGGGATAATTAGCCAGCAATGTCTATCTACGTAGGCATTGCTTCCTGAGAAGTGGGCTCAGACTGAAGACAAGCCAGAGCCTTTCCTCAGTCACTATTATTTCAAATTAGTGGCCTTAGCAGAGAGCAATGACTTCAATGTATACTTGTATTAAACAAAAATTACCATTTTCACGTTGCTAACAATAGAACATTGAATCCTCCATTATCTGCACTCCTGTTAATCCACCAACCCAGTTCTCCAACAGAATTTTTGCAGGACAAAGCCTTGTGTGAGACACTACTTCATTGTACTGCTTCTTTTGTTATTTGTGTTTAATCTCCTGTTCGTGGTGAATAAAGTACGCAACGTTCCTTTTCGTATTAGTATTTTGTGGGGGCAGTTTCCATCTGTTTACCATCGTGAACGGGGCGATGACAATTTGGGCTGAAAATTGTGTTGCGGATCTGCGGCCTGTTATGGAAACCACCTGATTTTCGTTTCCCTTGATTTCAATGGAAAGGAAAATTAGGCAGTTTCTATAATGTACCTGCCGATTCGCAACGACAATTTGCAAGGATGATTCCAGAACTGAGAGGGTACAACTATCAGGAAATATTGAACAGGCTGGGCCTCTTTTCTCTGGAAAAGAGAAGGCTGAGGGGTGACCTGATAGAGATCTATAAAATTATGAAGGGGTTCGATGGGGAATCGCAGAGAAGATGTTTCCACCTGTGGGGGAGTCCAGAACTAGGGGCCATAAATATAAGATAGTCACTAATAAATCCAATAAAAAATTCAGGAGAAACTTCTTTACCCAGAGAGTGGTTAGAATTTGGAACTCGCTACCACAAGGAGTAAATGAGGCAAATAGCATAGATGCATTTAAGGGGAAGCTAGATAAGTACATGAGGGAGAAAGGAATAGAAGGATATGCTGATAGGGTGAGATGAAGTCGGATGGGAGGAGGCTCGTGTGGAGCATAAAGACCGGCATAGAACTGTTGGGCCGAATGGCCTGTTTCTGTGCAGTACATTCTATGTAAACACCTGGGCAGCAAGTTAAAAATCTATCCCATTGTCTTTTTCTGTTGACAAATCCAACGGACTAAATTGTCAATTTATTTTCAGAATTTATCAACGTATTTCCAGATATCGTCAATAACATTTTGATTAAACTGCCCCTGTCCTTATTTTCTCCCAGGATTGCTGTCTCCCTATTTGGTTCTACTCACCTGCCTCTCAAGAACTGAACTTGTAAACAACTACCAGTGAGTGCTAGCATGGTGCCACTTATGATCCTCAGCACCGTCGCAATCAAAAAATGTTCTATTTTATCGCTCAATATGCTTTGAATGGTTTGTGGTTTCTGTCAATTTCTGGTGCATTCACAGCCATTGTAAAAATCCAGGGCGTTGATGCAGAGGAAAAGACCTATCCTCATGGAATATAAATTCAGGTACTCCCCTAATATTAATTCTGTCCAGAAAAATACTAATTTTCTAGAAAAAGGCACAGGTAACATTATTGACGGCTGGTGTTCCATTGAGAATCTTTTACTAATTCTGGATGGAAGAGTAGGTTCACTACACCAGCAAAGGGGTCTTCTTGGCTGAGTGGTAACACTGGCACCTCGGAGCCAGATGGTCGTGGGTTCATAGCTGCACTCCAGAGACTTGAGCACATAATTTAGGCTGACACTTCGATGCAGCACTGAGAGAGTGCTGCACTGTCAGGGGTGCTGTCTTTCGGATGAGACATTAAACTGAGGCCCTGTCTGCCCTCTCAAGTGGACGTAAAAGATCCCACAGCCACTATTCAAAGAAGAGCAGGGGAGTTCTCCCCAGTGTCCTGGCCAAAACTAGGTTATCTAGTCATTATCACAGTGCTGTTTGTGGGATCTTGCTGTGCACAAATTAGCTGCCGCATTTCCCTGCATTACAACAGTGACTACACTTCAGAAAGTACATAATTGGCTGTAAGGCGCTTTGGGATGCCCTGAAGTTGTGAAAGGTGCTATATAAAAGCAAGTTCTTTACCTATAACATTGTTTGTGGGTCCTTGCTGCTGTGTTTGCCTACAGAACAACAGTGACCGCACTTCAAAAGTAACTAATTGGCTGTGAAGAGTTTTGGAGCACTGTAACGATGTGAAAGGTGTTATCTAAATTGCAAGTTTTTTAATTCAGTTTATGCCACCACCAATCTTTTCTCCAAAAATGGAGGGAGACCTGCTGCCTAACCTATAGGTGGCGGTACAGCACCACACAAATTAAAACCAACAGAAGTTAATAATTAAAGAAAACGAGTTAATCTGCATTACCCTATACTAGCTGACAAAGGAATGCAGTAAGAAATCATTAAATGATGGCAGTCCCTGCTGTGTTTTGATTTTGAACATAGACAAATAGAATAGCGAAGATGTGTAACATGTTTATACACTTGTCAACATCTCATATTTCATGTCCTGTGGAAACGATATCAGGATCAAGAAAAAAATAGCATTATGACTAAAAACTGGAGCCAGTCTTCAATCAGCACATAACTATAGTTCATGTGTAATGTTTATCATTTTAATTGCTTACCAAAATTTGGTATAAACAAAATGCATGAGGATTAGCAGTTGCGTATCCAACTCATCATGAGTCACCAAGTCACACCATTCGTTCCACAGTTCCTCATCGTGTATGTACATGTACATCTTAATATTTTTGTATTAAATGTTTGTCGTGGAAATATCAGTTCCCTTCTGATTTGCAGGATCACTTTTTGCCTCTTGATTCGCAGTGAGCTGGCAACACGGAAGACAGTTGGAGCAAAGTATCATCACACTACAAACTTTATCTCTATCATTGTTGGTTCCTTGGAATTACTGAAGTCATTGGACGTACATGTCTAAGTGAACTCTTGCGGGTAAATTCAGGAGAAACTTCTTTAACCAGAGAGTGGTTAGGATGCGGATCTCACTCCACAAGGAGTAGTTGAGGCAAATAGCATCGATGCATTGAAGGGGAAGCTGGATAAGTACATGAGGGAGAAAGGAATAGAAGGATGTGCTGATAGGGTGAGATGAAGTAGGATGGGAAGAGGCTCGTGGAGCATAAACCCCTGCATGGACCAGTTGGGCCGAATGGCCTGTTCCTGTGCTATAAATTCCATGATGTGGAGATGTCGGTGATGGACTGGGGTTGACAAATGTAAACAATTTTACAACACCAAGTTATAGTCCAGCAATTTTATTTTAAATTCACAAGCTTTCGGAGGCTTCCTCCTTCCTCAGGTGAACGAAATGAAATCCTCGAAATGAAATCGCATTTATAATTCACAGAACAATGCTTGGTGATTACAGACAGTTTTTTCAACTGCCCGTTGCCAAGGCAATCATGGTGCAGACAGACAGGTGTTACCTGCAAGGTCTCAGAATATACAAATCACCAAAAAAAAACAACAAACAAAAAAAAACAGAGATAGAGAGGTAGAAACATAGAAAAGACAGCAACTGACCCGTTATATTAAAAACAGATAACATTTGTTCGCTGGTGGGGTAACGTGTAGCGTGACATGAACCCAAGATCCCGGTTGAGGCCGTCCTCATGGGTGCGGAACTTGGCTATCAATTTCTGCTCGACGATTTTGCGTTGTCGTGTGTCTCGAAGGCCGCCTTGGAGTACGCTTACCCGAAGGTCGGTAGATGAATGTCCATGACTGCTGAAGTGTTCCCCGACTGGGAGGGAACCCTCCTGTCTGGCGATTGTTGCGCGGTGTCCGTTCATCCGTTGTCGCAGCGTCTGCATGGTCTCGCCAATGTACCATGCTCTGGGGCATCCTTTCCTGCAACGTATGAGGTAGACAACGTTGGCCGAGTCACAGGAGTATGAACCATGCACCTGGTGGGTGGTGTCCTCTCGTGTGATGGTGGTATCTGTGTCGATGATCTGGCATGTCTTGCAGCGGTTACCGTGGCAGGGTTGTGTGGTGTCTTGGACGCTGTTCTCCTGAAAGCTGGGTAATTTGCTGCGAACGATGGTCTGTTTGAGGTTGGGTGGCTGTTTAAAGGCGAGTAGTGGAGGTGTGGGGATGGCCATAGCGAGGTGTTCGTCGTCATTGATGACATGTTGAAGGCTGCGGAGAACATGGCGTAGTTTCTCCGCTCTGGGGAAGTACTGGACGACAAAGGGTACTCTGTTGGTTGCGTCCCGTGTTAGTCTCCTGAGGAGGTCTATGCGATTTTTTGCTGTGGCCCGTCGGAACTGTCGATCGATGAGTCGAGCGTCATATCCCGTTCTTACTAGGGCGTCTTTCAGCGTCTGTAGGCGTCCATCGCGTTCCTCCTCGTCTGAGCAGACCCTGTGTATTCGCAGGGCCTGTCCATAGGGGATGGCCTCTTTGACGTGGTTAGGGTGGAAGCTGGAAAAGTGGAGCATCGTGAGGTTGTCTGTGGGCTTGCGGTAGAGTGAGGTGCTGAGGTGCCCGTCTTTGATGGAGATTCGTGTGTCCAAGAAAGAAACTGATTCTGAGGAGTAGTCCATGGTGAGCTTGATGGTGGGATGGAACTTGTTGATGTTATCGTGTAGTCTCTTTAGTGATTCCTTGCCGTGGGTCCATAGAAAGAAAATGTCGTCGATGTATCTGGTGTATAGTGTTGGTTGGAGGTCTTGTGCAGTGAAGAAGTCCTGCTCGAACTTGTGCATGAAAATGTTGGCGTATTACCTAGCTTTCAAGAGAACAGCGTCCACGACACCACACAACCCTGCCACGGTAACCGCTGCAAGACATGCCAGATCATCGACACAGATACCACCATCACACGAGAGGACACCACCCACCAGGTGCATGGTTCATACTCCTGTGACTCGGCCAACGTTGTCTACCTCATACGTTGCAGGAAAGGATGCCCCAGAGCATGGTACATTGGCGAGACCATGCAGACGCTGCGACAACGGATGAACGGACACCGCGCAACAATCGCCAGACAGGAGGGTTCCCTCCCAGTCGGGGAACACTTCAGCAGTCATGGACATTCATCCACCGACCTTCGGGTAAGCGTACTCCAAGGCGGCCTTCGAGACACACGACAACGCAAAATCGTCGAGCAGAAATTGATAGCCAAGTTCCGCACCCATGAGGACGGCCTCAACCGGGATCTTGGGTTCATGTCACGCTACACGTTACCCCACCAGCGAACAAATGTTATCTGTTTTTAATATAACGGGTCAGTTGCTGTCTTTTCTATGTTTCTACCTCTCTATCTCTGTTTTTTTTTTGTTTGTAGTTTTTTTTTTGGTGATTTGTATATTCTGAGACCTTGCAGGTAACACCTGTCTGTCTGCACACTGATTGCCTTGGCAACGGGCAGTTGAAAAAACTGTCTGTAATCACCAAGCATTGTTCTGTGAATTATAAATGCGATTTCATTTCGAGGATTTCATTTCGTTCACCTGAGGAAGGAGGAAGCCTCCGAAAGCTTGTGAATTTAAAATAAAATTGCTGGACTATAACTTGGTGTTGTAAAATTGTTTACAATTATAAATTCCATGTAATTGAGATGATTAAAATATTATTATTGAAATTTCTTTTTCAATTTAGTGCATCCAATTTAAAAACAGAGACTTCATCCAGGATGCAAATCACTATTTTTCCACCTCCAATTTCCACTTCTGATGGCACTGACTCATACTAAAATATGGTTCCATGGGCACCATGTGCCTCCCACTATCTCACTCAGTCAGCCATTCTTCACCCGCAAGCTTAGGCAGCAAGTGTCAGCAAGCTATGGTTCTGGAGCTCATTCCAACATCCACACTCAACTACCAGCAGAAGTCACTGGATAGCAATCAGGAGCAAGAACCATGACTGCTTTTTTTTGCTTCTTCCTAGTCCAAGGATGTTGAAGCCAAAGGAAGCACACCCTCTACTGCCCTGGTTGAGGCCAACTAGCTCAGCACAGACTGGGAAGCAAACCGGGTACCTTCCAACTCTATCGTTCTGGCATCTTAATGGTTGAGATTTATTTTTGGAGGCAATCAAATTTGATAAGTAGATAGTCTGAATGGCTACTAACAAAAGTATTTTTTTGTGAGGATACTAATCCCTCCTTTTCACATTATTTTATCCTGTTTTCCCCCTTGTCTTTGCACCAGGTTGGCAGATGACTTACTTCTAAGCCAAATGGGTGCACGAGAATAGTTTGAGATTCTCCTAATAACTGCTTTAAACCAACAGAAAAAAAAAGACTTGCATTCCACATTACCTCTGGAGTTCCCCCAAGGATCTATCTTTAGCCCCCTACTATTTCTCATCTGCATGCTGCCCCTCGCGACACCATTTGAAAACACGTCAGGTTCCGCATGTATGCTGAGGACACCCAGCTCTACCTCACCACCACCTCTCTCAACCCCTCCACTGTCTCTGATTTGTCATGCTGCTTGTCTGACAAGCAGAAATTTCTTCCAACTAAATATTGGGAGGACTGAAGCCATTGTCTCCGATCCCTGCCACAAACCTAGCCACTGACTCCATCCCTCTCCCTGGCCACTGTCTGAGGCTGAATCAGACCATTCGCAACCTTGGCGTCTTATTTGACTCTGAGATGAGCTTCCGACCACGTATTCATTCCGTTACCAAGACCGCCTACTTTCACCTCCGTAACATCTCCCGTCTCTGCCCTGTGTCAGCTCATCTGCTGCTGAAACCCTGATCCAAGCCTTTGTTACCTCTGGACTTGACTATTCCAATGCTCTCCTGGCCGGCCTCCCATCTTCCACCCTCCATAAACTTGAGCTCATCCAAAACTCTGCTGCCCGTATCCTAACTCGCACCAAGTCCAGTTCACCCATCACCCTCGCTGACCTACATTGGCTCCCAATCTGGCAAAGCCGCAATTTAAAAATTCTCATCTTTGTTTTCAAATCCCTCCATGGCCTCGCCCCTCCCTATCTCTGTAACCTCCTCAAGCCCTACAACCCTCCGAGACTCTGTGCTCCTCCAATTCTCGTCTCTTGCGCATCCCCGATTTTAATCGCTCCAACATTGGTGGATGTGCCTTCAACTGCCTAGATCCTAAGCTCTGGAATTCCCTCCCTAAACCTCTCTGCCTCTCTACCTCTTGCCACCTTTAAGATGCTCCTTAAAACCTATCTCTTTGACAAGCTTTTGTCACCTGTCCTAATAGCTCCTTAATTGGTTCGGTGTCAAATTTTGTTTGAGAATGCGCCTGTTAAGCGCTTTGGGATGTTTTACTACATTAAAGGTGCTATATAAATGCAAGTTGTTGTTATTTGGTGCCTTGCACCTCCTCAGGACATCCCAAAGGACTTCAAAGTCAATAAAGTTCTTTTGAAGTGCAGTCACTGTACTCTCCTCGGGTAGGGCTTGATGGGGTGGTGGACAACAACGGTTTTAAAGGAGAGATGAGCAGGGTGGACCAAGGTGAAGTGCTCAAAGAAGGAGATGATACCAGTGGAGTAAAGGGAGGGACCAAGGTGTGACTTGCTGGTAAGGGCCACATCATGGCCATGGCAGGTATAGCATAATGCTATTCATTCTACTTTAAAACAGCCCTTAAAGGACCCGGTATTTGTGGGAAAGTGTTTGGGAAACCTTTTCCATTGCTAACCAGACACAATAACCTAATTTACATGATTACTATGTCATTGCATCATTATTAAATTGCTCTTTGCTCTTCAACTTGAGAATTGTTCAAATCATATTCGTTGTTTGTAAACAAAGCATTTTTTTCTCTCAGACAAGTTTCTAAGTTTCCAGTATTACATCACCCATGTCTAATATTGTTTATTGGAAACAGCTCTCAAAGTTCCTAGATTGCACCACATGCATAACGTAATATCGTTTATGTAAGCTGAGTCTTCCACTATTGCTTCACATGTACAATGTTCCTTATTCATGTTGCAAACAGCGCTACAAAACTCAATACATAACTGCCCTCTGCTGGTTTCCATCTATAAGCAACTCAACACCGAAGGGGATTATGGGCACAAAGCCAAACCCCAACACAGCCTGGCACCATGCATTGATATTCCAGTGTATAGCACCAGTGCTCTGTCAGCGAATCATAGGGCTGCTCTCCAGCACCTACGATGGACGGTTTAGTGCAGAGGGCTCGGAAGCAGGGTGTTTTAGGAACTGTGCTGATGAGGAAATGCCAACATCTTTATGGTGTTTGTCTTCTATGCATGTACTTTTATGTCTCTTCTTGTGCGTGATTGCTTCACGCGTGTTTGAGTTTATGTTTAGCTTAGTCTGTGTGTGTTTCTATGTACATTTTAAGATGCTTATCTTTGTGTGTGTTTCATGTGTACTTGTATACACATGTGTTTCACTACGTGTGAATATGTTTATCTTCATGTGTTTGTTTTCATGTGTGTGGTTGCATGTGTTTGTATGGGTTTGCTTAGCTTTGTGTCATGTTGACTCCATTGTTAGCTTCCTCACTTAGAAGTTCGAAGGTTGAGGGTTCAAACCCAATTGGAGCACATAATCTGGCTTCACACACAGTGTAGTATACTCTTCGTTGAATAGTATTATTCAAAGAGAAGCAGAAAGATGTCCAAGCCAACATTCTTCCCTCATCACCTAAATGGGATTAACTGGTCACTCACGTTATCGATGTTTGTAGGACCTTGCTGTCCATTAGTGACTGTTTACTCACATAACAACAATAATTGCACAATGTAATACATTCTATGTGAAGCATGTGAATGATGTGGTAAGGCACTGTATAAAAACTAGTTTTGTTCTTCCTTTGTACATATATGTGTACGTTTGTCTCGTGCAGATAGGCGATTCTATGGGGAGACACAATAACATGTAAGTTGTATTGCTGGCAATAAAACAATGGGGAATGACTCACCAGTGCAACTCACTGTCTTTATGGTCTCACTGTTTTTGCCTCAGTTTCAGTGTTTGAGACAGAAACAACAACAGAGGCTTATCTGCAAACAGTCCATGAACACAGCCGATTGGCACCAATCAGATTGAGTGAAAGCTCATCAAGGAGAACCATAGGAACATAGGAACAGGAGTAGGCCATTCAGCCCCTCGTGCCTGCTCCGCCATTTGATAAGATCATGGCTGATCTGTGATCTAACTCCATATACCTGCTTTTGGCCCATATCCCTTAATACCTTTGGTTGCCAAAAAGCTATCTATCTCACATTTAAATTTAGCAATTGAGCTAGTATCAATTGCCGTTTGCGGAAGAGAGTTCCAAACTTCTACCACCCTTTGTGTGTAGGAATGTTTTCTAATCTCGCTCCTGAAAGGTCTGGCTCTAACTTTTAGACTGTGCCCCCTACTCCTAGAATCCCCAACCAGCGGAAATAGTTTCTCTCTATTCACCCTATCTGTTCCCCTTAATATCTTATAAACTTCGATCAGATCACCCCTTAACCTTCTAAACTCTAGAGGATACAACCTCTATCAACCTTATTCTGTTACTTAAAGGCAGAAACAGCACTACCTTCCTCAGTGGCTACCGAGATCTATATCGGCCAGCGATACCAAAGCTGCTTCCTTGTACGGAGCTGATGCAGTGCTGCAATTCCAATGACCAGCTGCTTTGGATTTATGTTCTGATTGAAGGCACTGCCAGGGATGCGCAGAATTTCAACTTGCTGTCTGCTTATTAAACACTATAGTGCATCCCACAAAATGCATTAGCTAATCTAAGCATCATTCTGCTCTAGAGTTTCAACATATCCTACATCATAGAATCATAGAATCATAGAAGTTACAACATGTCCATGTCGCCCAGTTTATACCACTAAGCTAGTCCCAATTTCCTGCACTTGGCCCATATCCCTCTATACCCATCTTACCCATGTAACTGTCTAAATGCTTTTTAAAAGACAAAATTGTACCCGCCTCTACTACTGCCTCTGGCAGCTCGTTCCAGACACTCACCACCCTTTGAGTGAAAAAATTGCCCCTCTGGACTCTTTTGTATCTCTCCCCTCTCACCTCAAATCTATGCCCCCTCGTTATAGACTCCCCTACCTTTGGGAAAAGATTTTGACTATCTACCTTATCTATGCCCTTCATTATTTTATAGACTTCTATAAGATCACCCTTTAACCTCCTACTCTCCAGGGAAAAAAGTCCCAGTCTGTCTAACCTCTCCCTATAAGTCAAACCATCAAGTCCCGGTAGCATCCTAGTAAATCTTTTTTGCACTCTTTCATTCTACAGACTAGTAGATCCAGACATACTTTCAGCGTGTTCCTTATTCATCCAGATTTCAATGATTCAGCAAACTGTCAAGTCACTGCCCAGGTCCACATGTATTTTTCTTACATATTTTCTATTGTTTCTGCTTAGATTAAGTTTATCAATGAATGATCCAATGGGGTGTAGTTACAGAGATTAGCAAAGTGGCCTTTTTTTTTATCTCAGACGACCAGCTATGCTGATCTGAGTTTATCCTGATTCAAACCTAACGTTTCTTGGCAAAGTAGCTACAACTGGAGTGCAATAATTTGTTACTTTTCTCAGCATTTTTCCATCGGTGCTCAAATGAATAGTAGCTTTACCTCCCACATAAAGACTGTGGCTGAGCGTGATTCACGAACGTCGTAGGAAAAACAACATGGTGTCTGCAGATAACAAGGGATTATGGTGCAAATCCACCCCCCCAGGTTTCTCTGCTGAAGATACTGATGGTTCTGTGGGCAAGACCAGCCCTCCAGTACCCCATGTGAGTGGCCATTCCTAATGTGTGAGCCTCAATAGTGAATGGCGACATATTTACAGGAGTAAAGATGTCTTACTGCAATTATATAGGGCCTTGGTGAGACCGCACCTGGAGTATTGTGTACAATTTTGGTCTCCTCACCTGAGAAAGGATATACTTGCCATAGAGGGAGTGCAACAAAGGTTCACCAGACTGATTCCTGGGATAACAGGATTGTTGTATGAGGAGAGATTGAGTAGACTAGGCCTTTATTCTCTGGAGTTTAGAAGAATGAGAGGTGATCTCATTGAAACATATAAAATTCTTACAGGGCTCGACAGGGTAAATGCAGGGAGGATGGGGAGTCTAGAACCAGGGGTCACAGTCTCAGAATAAGGGGTAGGCCATTTAGGACTGAGATGAGGAGAAATTTCTTCACTCAGAGGGGGGTGAATCTTTGGAATTCTCTATCCCAGAGGGCTGTGGAGGCTCAGTCATTGAGTACATTCAAAACAGAGATTGATAGATTTCTAGATATTAAAGGCATCAAGAGATAAGGGGATAGTGCAGGAAAATGGCGTTGAGGTAGAAGATCAGCCATGATCTTGTTGAATGGCAGAGCAGGCTCGAGGGGCCGGATGCCCTACTCCTGCTCCTATTTCTTATGTTCTTATTATTTGACCATGGAAGGCATCATATTTCCCAGCAGGAGTCACCAGACAGCAATCAGGACCAGAAATCCTGATTCATCGTTTTATTTTCTCCTCCTAAGCCCAAAGGCGCCAAAGTCAATTGTGAACTTGGGCTAGACTAGGAATCAAAGCTGGGACCTTCTGGTCTGTGTGATCTAGTCCTACACTGAAAGGTCATTTTACCCCTTAGGCCATGGTGGGAGGGAGGGGGGCTGACATCAGGGCATTGACTGGATGTAGCTTCTCATCAGCTTTACATCTAGGTTTCTGAAAACTCCCAGTTTTCTAGCATTCAGTACTAAGTGCAAGTTGGAGAAGAAAGTTGATGCAGTGACAATATTCTTCCCCAGGAGTCATTAAGGTACTTTCCTGGTATCAGACTGTTGTCAACTAGCACTTCAACAAAATCTAATGATGTTCATGTTAAAAAAAAAGACCAGTGTCAACTTGGGAACAGACAGCAATATGATTCGAGACAAATTTGGGTTACATCTGGAAAGAGCATTTTGAGCTTTATAACAACAACAACTTGCATTTATATAGCGCCTTTAAAACAGTAAAATGACCCAAGGCACTTCACAGGAGCGTAATCAGATAAGAATTGACACCGAGCCACATAGGGAGATATTAGGACAGGTGACAAAACACTTGGTCAAAGAGATAGGTTTTAAGAAGCGTCTTAAAGGAGGAGAGAGATGGATAGATTTTGGGAGGGAATTCAAGAGTTTAGGGGCTTGACGGCTGAAGGTACGGCGGCCCTTGGTGGGGTGAAGGAAGTGGGAGATGGACGAGAGGGCCAAGTTGGAGGAACACAGGTTCCCAGAAGGTTGCAGGGCTGGAGGGGGTTATGGAGACAGAGAGGGGCAAGGCCATTGGGGGGATTTGAACATGAGGATAAGAATTTTAAAATTGAGGCGTTGCTGGGTGACATAATACTGGTTGCAGATCTGTTACCGATAGTGGTAGTGATGAGAGCAATTTGTAGTGATGAGTTGTAAGCATCACACAAAAAAACATACATAATAACATTAAAATATGCTATTTAAGTTTTCCTCTAGCATATTGACACCCTGGCTGATTGTCCCTCTCCCTACTCCAAAGGCACTGAGACCAGTTGTTGACAAGTTTCTTACTAGACATCACGGTTGAAATGGGGCCCTTAAACTCTGATTACTTGAAGCTCCTATCGGCAAGGGATTTTTCGGAGGAGGTAAATGGGGTGCAGTTATGCCGTCAGTTTCGTATCAATGCAAAGTGGTTTTATGGAAAAGTGGCAGGATAATTCAGATCCCATTGCAGTGCCTTATTTTAAAAGTGCGCAGATGGTTATTGGACAACCTGGGGACTTAATACCCTTACTTGGGACATCCCGAGGCCGTGAAAGGCGCTACATAAAGGCAAGTCCGTTACTTTCCAATCTTTTTAACGTTAAGAGAGAAGCAATGCTCCTGCACACTCTCTCCCGACATTAAAAATGAGCTCCCAAGCACACGCGTGCACAGAGTTCTGTTGGTGACTGACTTCAGTATTACCCGCAGTCAGCAGTGCAACTCAGGTTTGTCAACCGCATCAGCTTCGCAGGCAGCCATCCGAAACTAGTAGTTGCAGTATGAGCTCTTCAAGTAGAATCAACATCAGTGGCACTTTTGAGCAATGATTCCGTCATTTGAGACTCATTTCGTTGCAGAAGATTCTCCATTTGACCTAATTATCAAGATGTGGGGGTGGGGTTGTAGAGGAGGAAATGTTTAATTTTCTTAAAGAACAATGAAAGGTGCTTATCTCTGACTTCACCGAAGGTTGAAAAGCAGGAATTCAGTCTCTTGTTTATCAAAACAAATGAGCTCAGTTAAAAGAGATAGCAGTTTGTTAATGCGAGCAAGAATAGTTACATACCGCGCATCGCACTGCTGTTGGATTTGAGCTGTAAGCAGTTTCCATTATAAATGTGGACATAAGGAAAGAAAGAACTTGCATTTATATAGTGCCTTTCATGACCACAGTTCATCCCACAACGCTTTACGGCCAATAAAGTACCTTTGAGGTGTAGTCACTGTTGCAATGTGTTGGACTTTATAATGGAAGAAGTTGACAGGAAGTGCACACAAACATAAGCACCAGGAATTCCTCAGCAGTTCTCCCAATCAGCTGCCATAACTTCAGCGGGAGACCAGTGCAAACCCCATTTACGCAGCGTATCCGAAGTTTCCGACAGTCTCCCGCTGAAGTCTTGGTGGCCAATCGGAAACTCCTGCGGAAATTCCCAGCAAAGATTTTTAATATATCACAGAGAGATAAACAACCCTGTTACAGAAAGGTTATAAACAACTAACTGCTCCTTCTGCTTTGTTTATTCTTACTTTTCTTTCCCTTTGTGCTGTGTCTTTTATACTATTGTTGCACAAATAGTGAGCGCTAATGACATCATCGGGAATTCTGGGTGGGGGAATCTCTCTGCTTGAGACCATGAGCAGCCAGTATTATTTCAGAAACTGTTTCCACTTGTGAGTGAGCCCAAGACAAGGGAGCATCAATATAAGATAGCTACTAACAGGTCCAAAAAAAGAATTCAGAGGGAATTTCTTTACATAGAGAGTGGGGAGAATATGGAACTCACTGCCACATGGAGATAGCATTGATGTATTTAAGGGGAGGCTGGATGCATACATGAGGGAGAAGGAAATAGTGGGATAACGGGCTGGGTGGGAAGAGGTAATTAGATAGGGAGGAGGCTCGTGTGGAGTATAAACAAAATTGACGGGCAGGAATAGATCAGCTGGTCCATCAAGCTGGCCCCACAGCATGATGGCCAGACCATCGTAGCTAAATACTTCTTCTCTCCCCCGACCTCGCCCCCCCCCCCCCCCCCAACTCACACCCACCCCCGCAGCCATGTAATCTCCTGGGAGAGGCAAAAAAACCCAGGGCCATTGCCTCTACAGGAGCACACAGAGATGGAATTAAACTTCATCAATGACCTTCCCGCCATCATAAGGTCAGAAATGGGGATGTTCGCTGATGATTGCACAGTGTTCAGTTCCATTCACAATCCTTCAAATAATGAAGCAGTCCGAGCCCACATGCAGCAAGACCTGGACAACATCCAGGCTTGGGCTCATAAGTGGCAAGTAACATTCGTTCCAGACAAGTGCCAGGCAATGACCATCTCTAACAAGAGAGAGTCTAACCACCTCCTCTTGACATTCAATGGCATTACCATCGCCGAATCCCCCACCATCAACATCCTGGGGGTCACCATTAACCAGAAACTTAACTGGACCAGCCATATAAATACTGTGGCTACAAGAGCAGGTCAGAGGCTGGGTATTCTGTGGCGAGTGACTCACCTCCTGACTCCCCAAAGCCTTTCCACCATCTACAAGGCACAAGTCAGGAGTGTGATGGAATACTCTCCACTTGCCTGGATGAGTGCAGCTCCAACAACACTCAAGAAGCTTGACACCATCCAGGACAAAGCAGCCCGCTTGTTTGGCACCCCATCCACCACCCTAAACATTCACTCCCTTCACCACCGGCGCACTGTGGCTGCAGTGTGTACCATCCACAGGATGCACTGCAGCAACTCGCCAAGGCTTCTTCGACAGCACCTCCCAAACCCGCCACCTCTACCACCCAGAAGGACAAGGGCAGCAGGCACATGGGAACAACACCACCTGCACATTCCCCTCCAAGTCACACACCATCCCGACTTGGAAATATATCGCGGTTCCTTCATCGTCACTGGGTCAAAATCCTGGAACTCCCTTCCTAACAGCACTGTGGGAGAACCTTCATCACATGGACTGCAGCGGTTCAAGGCAGCAGCTCACCACCACCTTCTCAAGGGCAATTAGGGATGGGCAACAAATGCCAGCCTCGCCAGTGACGCCCACATCCCATGAACAAATTAAAAAAAACTGCTGGAAGATAGACGAGCAGTAAGGGAGAATCTCTAGACCTCAGCAAAATGAAACAGCCAACGGTGGCTTGGATGGTCTTATGACTTGAAAGCAAAATAGGTTATGGCAACCTCAACCCAGCTTCAATAGGGGGAAGTCTACAATACTAACTTTCAACATGCACCAATGATAAAAAAATCTGAACAATTCAGTCTAAAGTAACAAGTACCCATCTTTAAAAACTGCCAGAATGACAGACTAGTTGCCATTGGTATCCTGTACCCAGTACCCTAGGCACCAACATAGACAAGTTGGGCCAAATAGCCTGCTTCTGTGCTGTGGATTCTATGCAATACTATGTAATTCACTTTAAAATTGCATTATGCGCAGAATTAAAGAAATTAGCTGCACAGCCCAGTAAGAACAACATGACAGAATTAACCTATGGGGAGTTCTCATCAAACAGGAGTACAAGTCGCTACATTGTGAGGCCTTCACGTGACAAGTTGAGTGTAAACCTGGACAAAGCAGTTCACGAGGTTTCCGTTCTTTATTAGCATTTATTTTTTATTTGTTCTGGGTCCAGGCCACATTTATCGCCCATCCCTAGTTGCCCTTGAGAAGGTGGTGGTTGGCCTTCTCCTTGAACCTTGATGGTGCTCCCACGACGGTGTTCGGTTGGGAATCCCAGGATTTCGACCCAGGATTCCAGGATTTTGACCCCCGTGATGGCAATATATGGCACAGTCAGGATGGTGTATGACTTGCAGGGATCTTCAAGAAGTTAATATTGTAGCAAGGATTGAATAAGCCATTAAAAATTAATTTGCACGAACAAGGTAGGGTAATTTAAAGACCCAGAACAAATAAAAAATAACAGTGAATTGATCCGCTCCACGGGAGTAATTTTAACTTTGGGCGATTGTGTAAGACGGGTGACATCCAATCGGCCACCTGTTATACACCACTCCTGACTTTTCCTTTCCGCTGAGGAACACTATCGCCAAAAGTTAAAATTACCCCCATGTTTTCCATGTGACATTAGCACAGTGCAGGTCAGAAGGGAGGAACCGGTTAGAGAAGGCTGTGCTGGCAGGGTTGTTTTGACCAATACATATGAACTGTTCTGGACTACATATATGTGCTTGTACCTGTGTGTGTGGCGACGCATAGTGCAATTTCAATAGTATAGGTGCCAGTTTCAAAATGAATCCACTGCAAATAAGTCACTGATACTCAGTCCACCTGTGCAGTATCAGTCATGCATGAAATGGTATTACTGCAGCATGGAAGTCTCCAGTGTAGCCAGGATGTGTACATTTCGACTGGATATCAAGTTAATTAGCCATGCATTTAAACATCTTATGCACATCAAAAGAAGGAACTGAATCCATTGCTATTCCCATAACACAAACTCCCAAGAGCCAGTAATTATAGCCCTTTAATTACTCCAGAATATTTATCTTTTTAATGATGCACACTGTGAACTTTGTGAAGCAGTTTGATCTAGTTTTGGGTTTCTCTAATGGCAGACTGCAGTTCCCGGTGCTGGCGTCAAGATCCAGCGGGCTGTGTATCATTGATGTATCACAACATTCACGCTGAATGATTACTAGTCAGTCACCCATGGCGTTCCCACATGAGGAGTTGAGACCATGGGGAGTAGTCCTCAGGTGAACTGGGCGGGAGATGTAAATCAGTCCCCAATTTTAAATTCATACATTTTGTCTTTATTTTTATATAATACTTTGATTTTATATCATTATTTATAGTTAAATAACAAAATGTAGGTCAATTTGGGAGGCAGAGAGGTCAAGATGAGTAGAGCACAGGAGTTTCTCTGCAGTACAGGCGGAGGAACTGGGGACAACACTGAGGCACGACAGCACCACCACTAGTGGTAGGTGTAATTAGTGTGACAAGTTTGCATAGACAGTTTCCATTGTAAGTGTGGACATAAGAATTTACAATGGAAAAAGTCTGCACAGACATAAGATAGTGTTACAAGTTTGGGTCTTGCCTTAGATATTTCCTGGGGTACAGCTGTGCTAGTCACCTCCGTAAGAAGTCTGAGCATCTTATGTTTAGGGATCTGCCTGCACTGCCCAATATCTAACTATACAAGAGCGTAACCCAGGGGTGTAACAATAATATCTTCTTGTAATTTGAACTGGATATTTGTGTCTTTCGAAATGTCCGCATGTGCTCCTCTGCAATCTTTTCCAAGGCAGACTGTGAAAACATTTGTAAGATGGGACCAGATATGATTTACTTCACATCAAGTGGACATACAGAGAAATAGTTATGGTCAGACTCAGTTCATTCAATCAGTACAACTTATCTTAACTTAGTGATACAAAACAATGAATATGCTACACTTTCCCACATTGATGGGTTGTCTTCCTTGACTTAAATAAAATAACTTCCAACTTCCATCCTGCATTCTAACCTTCTCAGCCTGGCAGAAGCTTGCTTTAGAAGTGTTTATGACTTCTAGCCAGAGGGACATTTTATACTTTTCTCATCTTTTTACTGCACTACAATTTGAATAAATTATTCAGTGTTTTCCATAGTTCTGGCATGCGCTCTGGACACCTACGGAGAAGCCTAATCTAATATGGCAGGTGACGCACTTCTGGCTTGAAATGATCACGCGCTTCCTGCCCAGCATATTGGAGGCTTATCTGCCCATTTAGCGCCTGAAAAATGGTTGTGGCACGATCGAATTTCTAGGCCGTCAAGTGGCCATGGTAAGCACCCAAGCAGCACAGAAAGAGTTTGGACACTCCTGCTTTAGTCTGCCTGAATTCCCCAGGTAAAAGTGGATGTTATAAAGACACCAAGGAGATAAAATGGACAAGAGCCATGAAATATGCTGGAAATCAATGGAACGGAAATAGGGCGGGTTCTATAAAGGACGGGCGATCCGCTCTGCCAGGTTTCCGCCTGGCTGGCAAAGTTGAAAATGACCCCCAAGAATTCTCAGGAGGGCTCAGTTCCAAGTTCTCATCCAAATTAGGATTTGTAGTATCGTAAACATTGTAAAATACAGATGTTTATATAATCCAGGTGGGTAGTAAAATAAGGGAGTAAGATGTATTATTATCTCATATATGTGGCATTTGATCCATTTACATGAAACAACACAACAACAGGACTCTGCCTCTAACATTCGCACCAGAACTTCTTCAGTCTTCTTGATACAGAGTATGACACGTACAGTAATGTTCAAGCACTCGTTATTGCAAGATAGTTACTGTCCTGTAGAGTGAAGAGGATTCAGCCAGATATGGTTATCTTGGCGGAGAACAGAACATGCTTCGCCATTAGAGTTTGAGCTTTGTGACTTGATGTAAAGACCAAAAATAAATCAAAACAATGCAATTCATCAACTACGTTTTTTTTTTATGTTGAGAAACCTAGGCGAAGGGTCAAGGTGCATAGTGTAGCACAACACCAAGATTAGAAAACATTGGAAAGAGAGGAGAAGGAATTAGTGATCAGGTGACACCAAGCTTGGGGTCTAAATGGTTGAAATTGATTGGAGTAAGGAACACTGAGGGAGGTAAGGGGTTTGCAGGCAAACCAATAGGGGAGAGAAGGGAAGGTTTAGGAGAGTGAATATAAGGATGCGATGGAGAGGATTGATAGGGGGCAAAAGAAGAGGCATTAATAAAAAAGCGACAAAGGCAAAAGGCTGAACAGGCTGGGGCTCTTTTCTCTAGAAAAGAGAAAGCTGAGGGATGACCTGATAGTTGTCTTTAAGATAATGATAGGGTAGCCGTTCAGAAAATGTTTCCACTTCCAAAACTAGAGGTCACAAATATAAAATAGTTGCTAATAATTCCAATAGGGAATTCAGGAGAAACTTCTTTACCCAAAGAGTGGTTAGAGTGTGGAGCGCACTACCACAAGGAGTAGTTGAGACAAATAGCATTGATGCATTTAAGGGGAAGCTGGATAAACACATGGGGGAGAAAGGAATAGAACGATATCCAAATAGGGTTAGATGAAGTAGGGAGGGTGGAGGCTTGTGTGGAGCATAAACGCCGGCATAGACCAGTTGGGCTGTTTCTGTGCTGTAGTTTTGATGTAACTCAATGTAAGGACACTGGAACAGACATGTGGGGCTCAGCAGCATCTATGATTGCTGGTAATGGAACTCTCTCAGACAATTCATGGACTATGATAAAGCAGTGTGACAGCAGTCTGTGAAACGACGAACCTCTATTTAAAAAACAGTCATTTTACAGAGGTTTTCCTGTCAGGAGTGAAATCTTATCTTGGCTTCTTGCACCAGCATGTTTCATTTTGGGAAGAGAGAGTCCATGATTTTGATTTTTCATTCTTACTCAAGGAATTTCTGATATGCCAGTCTCTGTTGGTGTCAGTCTTGGCTCAGTGATAGCACTCTTGGCTCCAAGTCAAATGGTATTGGGTTCAAATCCCATTTCAGAGACCTGAGCCCATAATCTAGGCTAGCACTTCTGAGTTCGCACAGCCAGCGGGAAGCCTCGCTGGTGAATTCCCAACATGCATATCTGTCGGGAAAGGCTGGGAACACAAATTCGGATAATTATCCCAGGAAAGCATGTGAGAGGCAGAAGTGGCAGATATTCCACCCAGTGTGGAAGTATTGTCAGTGAAGGTGAATTGGGGAGCGGAAGAGATCATCATTGCAATGAAGGTTTTGTGTCACGTTTGACATTTTACAAATGGCCTAACTGTGGTGTGTGTTGATGTACACAGTTGGAATTCCATACCAATACATTTCCAAAGCAGGTAATCCTCCTTAGAGGCTTTGAAACACAGTTGAGATTGCCCAATTTGAATCCAACTGCCTGCTGTTTTCTCATCAGCCACCAGATACTTTCATGACAGGGAAGGACCTGGGTCACTTCCAGCCAGGAAATAAATGAGAAGATCAAGCAAACGTCTGCAAAAACCTCACAGAGACAGATCTGAGTCCAACATTCTCACCACAAGTCAGCTGATGGCAGAGTATAAAAGATCCCAAAATTTTGAGTGTAGTTCTTTCATGGTAATGGTTCGCAATTTAGCAGGGAGCATAGACTTGAATTGGCTCCAAGGTGACACACCTGGTGATGGGAGATTGGAACTGAGTGATGCCCTGTGGCAGACTCTGCAATCCAACACCTGAGTGAAGCACCACCACAATATTCCAGGGCACTGTTGATGGTTGACCAGCCAGTCTGACTGATTAATGGGGCATAGAAGGATAGACCGGCCACTGGGCCTGGGATTCCTTCCCCTCATCTTCAGGTGACCCGAAAAGGCAAAGCCCCAATGGGTAGAGTGGCACTGGCTGGACAAGCTACAGGAAGCTTGCCAGTGCTTAGTAAGTGGATAGGAACCCGACTCATATCGATTTCTCAGTAGTTTGTTTTGGAGGCTCTTATAACAACTTACACTTACATAGGACCATCAATGTCCAAAAGCGCTTCATGGGACAGACACCAAGAAAGAGATAGAACTGAGTTGGGGAGGTGACTGATGGCATAGTTGAAGAGATGGGTTTTGGGAAAGCTTTTAGTGATGGGAGAGATGCAGCAAGGTGGAGGGGTTTAGGGAGACAGTTGCATAGTTTGTGGCTGTGAGGACTGAAAGCTTTCTCACCAATGATGGAGCAGAGGGAGGGGGGAACACACTAGAAGGAAGTCAGAAGAGCAGAGTGGTGACTGGGATTAGGACTGGAGGAAGTTAGAGATAAATTTGGGCAAAGCTACATACAGATTTCTAGACAATGATGAGGATTTTTAAATCAATGCAATGGAGAATAAGGAGCCAGTTGAGGACGGAGAGGACAGGGATGGTAGGAGAGTAGGAGGGGATGAGTAAGGCAGAGTTTTGGATGAGTTGGCATTTGCACAAGGTGACAAGCTTCCACTAGTATCAAACACCCAGCTGACCAAAAGAAAATGGTAAACAATATCCTGCATTTAATCAATAAATGAAGACAATTCTATTTTTTAAATAACATTAAGAGACGCAGGACAAACAACTAATACTCATTCTGCTGCTCCCTACCTGGTTTATGTTCAGTATACACCCAAGTTCTTCCAAAATTGGTTCGCCAGATGTTTAGGCCTTGGCTGGGGATAGTTAGGCTCAGACTGCATGTTCCAGACTAACAAACAGGATGGAACGAAACGCTCGACATTCATGCAGCCAGACTAAACTCTACGCTGAATGCTGACACTTTGTCAAAAAAGATTGCTGTTTTCAAAGAGGCTCAGAAGGGTTTTGTTCCACATTACATAAACTTGTACCAGAGCCCTATCACGAAAGGGTACAATTTCCTGTTATTGCCACAATGCAATGACAGCACTGTAACACTTACGCCAAAACTTGCAAAGAGCGTTTTATTGCAAAAGTCATGTATTTTTATTAGAACTGTTAACAGTAAGATTTCTGTCAAGAGGGGTGACACAGAGCCTATAGCCACAAAAACACATACAAGCCCATGAAAATATATCGAAAGTACAAACTCACTTAAAGACAGAGCTGCACAAACCCACTGAAACACAGAGCTGTACAAACCGACTGAAACACAGAGCTGTACAAACCGACTGAAACACAGAGCTGCACAAACCCATTGAAACACATGGAGCTGCACAAACCCACTGAAACACAGAGCTGTACAAACCGACTGAAACACAGAGGTGTACAAACCCACTGGAACACAAGGAGCTGTATAAACCCATTGTACAAAGTGACTTAATTATTTTTCTCCCTTCCCAGTCTAGAAGACAGCTCCTCTTTAATTTATTTTCTGTTTTTGTGCTAATCGAGGGATGACGTTATGACAGATTATTTCACTGCTGGGGAAACAGAACATATTTTTCACCCATTGCAGCATCAAGCACTCCCAGCTCAGATACAGTAATTGTTAGATGCAGTAAAACTCACAGCACACTTTAATAAGTCCTGACAGTAATAAATTTCATCTATATACACCAGACTAAGTGCGTTCTTTACTGCATCGCTGCCACTTTATTTTGAATACCAGTTTGCATACATTTACACACCGATTATCAGAAAGCTGGTCCTATCTGGTCACACTTAGCTGACCAATATTTAAACCTCAACCAACACCATTAAAACAGATGATCTGGTCATTACCTCATTGCTGTTTGTGGGACCTTGCTGTGTGCAAATTGGCTGCCGCGTTTCCTACATTACAACAGTGACTACACTTCAAAAGTACTTCATTAACTGTAAAGCGTTTTGGGACTTCCTGAGGTCATGAAAGGCGCTAAATGAATGCAACGTCTTTCTTTCTTTCTAATATTAATTGATTTAATTGGCATGATGATAGAAGATAGTAGCATTTGTTTTCCCACTTTAGTGTAAGATGGCCATGTCCTGACTTTCCCAATCCAACAAGTTGATCCTTCATGTTGGAGGGTTTATCATCAGCTCTTTCTCCAATTTGACATTAAATTCTATCATTGAATTTTTACCCCAAATATAAATGAAAAAGAAAGTACTTTCACGACCTCTGAAGCACTTTAAGCACCTTTGAAGTGTTGCAATGCAGGAATGTTATAATATTGTTTTTGTTTATCATCAATCTGTCAGTGAGGTAGGGTTGTTTTCCCTATCTCTACAATATTCAAAGTAATTTTGCCTTAATACAATTAATATTCTAAAGAAAGAAGGAAAGAACAAACTTGCATTTATTTAGCACCTTTCATGACCTCAGGATGTCCCAAAGCACTTTACAGCCAGTGAAGTACTTTACTGTTATAATGTAGGAAACGCAACAGCCAATTTGTGCACAGCAAGGTCCTGCAAACAGTAATGAGATAATGACCAGATAATCTGTTTTTTAGTGACGTTGGTTGAGGAATAAATATTGGCCAGGACACCGGGGAAAATACCCCTGCTCTTCTTGAAAATAGTGCCGTGGGATCTTTTATGTCCCCCTGAGAAGGCAGACGGGGCCTTGGCTTAACGTCACATCTGAAAGACGGAATCGGGTGTGCAATTTTGTTTCATGAGCTCCGCTGGCTGTGTGCGAGGCCGTGACTGGCAATGCTGGGGGCGGTGGGGGGGGGCGGGGGAGTGCTTGGAAAATCTACCTCATATCTCATTTCAGATCTTGCTGAATCATCCCTATTCGTTTGGTCTTGTGTCGCGATGTATTTGAATAAGGACATAAGAAAATAAAAAAAGGTCAGTTTCCCCAAATCTCTTCATAATTTTTCAATTTAATCAGGGCCTTACAATGACCATCCAAACCCAAACTCTATTCAGGCTTAACCACTAATTTTACTTCAGTCTTTAATCTCAAAATGATGCTATCTGTTATCCTATGTCTCTAGTTCTCTAATTATTCCTGTCCAGCTCTTTATTAACTTAATCCGCAGTAGAAGACTGATTAAAGCAATGGGTTAGAATAGTGTTCTTAAAGCTCTGGGATCCGGGTTCAAGCCGAGGCCAGACTGATAGGATGAAAGCTTCCCCTCCCTGCAGCCTGGAAGGATCCAAGATGAAATTAAGTTGAGTCAGCCTCAATCTGGTCTGCACGACAACACTGTCCAAAGTTCAGCTCAAATTGGTGCAAAATTAGAAATGAAGAAAAAAGGACAGCCCGAGATAATAGAAGGTGCTTTTCTAAGGTCATGTTGAAATCAATGGAAATCGGGCTGTTCCTATAATAGGCAGTCAATCCACATCAACAGTTTTACACCCAGGCTGCAAGATGAAAATGTACCCCACTATTATCACTTTACCACAAGTGAAACTTTATTCTGCATCAACCCATTCTCTACTAGGAATACTTGATGCTATCATTAGGGGGCACAATTATTCCATTCCCAACACTACCATCCCTTATGAAATCCCTTATCCCTGAGGGTAGAAGAGAAATATCATGAATGCTGAAAATCTAAAATAAAAACATCTGAAAGAGAAAGATAGGTTAATATTGCAGGTGAGGCCGAGTGTTTCTTTGTAGTGTCCCACCAGAAGCATCAACCTATTTTTCTCGTTCGGATGCTAACTGGCCTACTGTATGTTTCCAAAATGGTCTGTTTTTATCGCAGTGGATTTCTTTTATTTTTACAAGACATAATTGCACTGAAAGTACCATATTGGCAATCCAACTCCACTTAACAAGGGAGAGAATTAGAGAAGTTTATTATCTTCAGCTATTTCGACAACAGCCTGTGGTGGTTGAATAAATCCATGACTGCAGCCAAGTAGATATTAGGCTTGGCTCCAGAATTAATTATGTTTCCAGTTTGAAGCCAATCAACATTTACCGTTTGGCTGACTGCAGAACATAATACTGTATTTTTCACTGGGTGACTTGCCCTGTCGCTACAATAATTGGGGCTGAGTTCTCAGATTCAATTGATGTCTCAGATCCACATGTGATTTCATACTTTGAAACAAAAAGTTAGAAAGACCTGCATTTATATAGCGCTTTTCACAACCTCAGGATGTCCCAGAGTGCTTTACAGCTAATGAAGTGCTTTTGAAGTGTAGTCACTGTTGTAATGTAGGAAACGCGGCAGCCAATTCGGCACAGCAAGATCCCACAAACAGCAATGTGATAATGACCAGAGAATCTGTTTTTATGATGTTAGTTGAGGGATAATTATTTCATAGAATCATAGAATCTTACATCACAGAAGGAAGCCATTTGGCCCATCGTGCCTGTGCTGGTTCTTTGAAAGAGCTCTCCAATTTAGTCTACACCATAGCTTTTCCCCCATAACCCTGCAAATTAGTTCATGTCCAATTGCCTTTTGAAAGTTCCTATGGAATCTGCTTCCACCACCCTTTCAGATAGTGCGTTCCAGATCTGAACAACCTTCTGTGTGAAGACATTTCTCCTCATTTCCCCACTAGTTCTTTTGCCAGTTATTTTAAATCTATGACCTCTGGTTACCGACCCACTTGCCAGAGGAAACAGTTTCTCCATACTTGCTTTTTCAAATCCTCTCATAATCTTGATTACCTCTATTAGATCTCCCCTTAACCTTCTCTGCTCTAAGAAGAACATTCCCAGCTTCTCCAATCTCTCCACATAACTGAAGTTCCTCATCCCTGGTATCATCCTGGTAATCCTCCTCTGTACCTTCTCCAAAGCCTTGACATCCTTGCCAAGTGTGGTGCCCAGAATTGTACACAATACTCCAGCTAAGGACGAACCAATGAATTGTAAAGGTTTAGTACTCGGTGCCTCTATTTACAAAACCAAGCATCCCATATGCTTTCTTAATCGCCTTATCAACTTGCCATGCCACCTTCAAAGATTTGTGAATATGCACCCCCAGGTCCCTCTACTCGCACCCCCTCAAAATAGTACAACTTAGATTATACCATCTCTGCCAATTGTCTACCCATTTCACCAATCTGTCTATGTCCTTCTGAAGTCTCCTCACTATTTACTACGTTGCCAAGTTTTGTATCATCCGCAAACTTCGAAATTGTACTCCGTATACATAAGTCCAGGTCATTTATATGTGACAAGAAAAGCAATGGTCCTACTACTGACACCTGGGGGACCCCACTTCATACTTCTCTTTTTGCCAGGACACTGGGGAGAACTCCCCTGCTCTTATTCAAAGTAGTGCTGTGGGACCTTTCACATCCACCCAAGGAGGCAGACAGAGCCTCAGTTTAACATCTCAGCTGAAAGATGGCACCTCCGACAGTGCAGCACTCCCTCGGTACTGCACTGAAGTGTCAGCCTAGATTTTGTGCTGCAGTGGGACGTGAACCTACATCCTTCTATCTCAGAGGTGAGAGTGTTGCCCACTGAGCCACGGCTGACAGCATTGTGACCATTAGTCACAATGTTCCTCTCTATGTTTTGTTGGATTCGTGAGGAAGGGGCAAATTGTCCACGAGATCAGCAGGACTCCAGTGTAGCTTTGTCTCTAAAGATGGGGTTTAGCTTCAATAACTGAGCTGGTGATAATTAAAAAAATTGCTGTTTGGTTCTGAATGCAGTGCAAATTCAGTTAGAGTCCAAACTATCTCCATGCATCTGTTCTGCCCAACTCAACAGTAGCCCTTGAGCATCTGTTAGTGCTTCTGTCAGATGAGTACAAATAAGATTCAACTCATGCAAAGCATAAAGAGCAAAAACTATTAAAAGTACTTTTTTTAAAGAAACTACAAACTAACATAATGTTGAGTAGGAATCAATAATATGTAATTTTAGCTGAGGGTATGTATGGGACTGACTAAAATGTATTCGTAAAGAAGATGTTTCCACTTGTGGGGAAGTCCAAAACTAGGGGCCATAAATATAAGATAGTCAGTAATATATCCAATAAAGAATTCGGGAGAAACTTCTTTATCCAGAGAGTGGTTAGAATGTGGAACTCACTACCACATGGAGTAGTTGAGGTGAATAACATAGATGGATTTAAGGGGAAGCTAGATAAACACACGAGGGAGAAAGGAACAGAAGATAATGCTGATAGGGTTAGCGGGTTCCCTGCTTGATCAGAAAACCCCAGGCAAACTTGGGTTATGTATTCCGACAGTGCATTTGCTTTATCAATTGCTTCTCCACATTGCCTTGATGTGGGAAGGGCAGAGTCCACTACCAGCTCCCTTCCAAAGTCTGCCTGTGCTATATTACTCTATGGGCTGCTCCATAAATTACCCCTTCATCCATCAGAGTCACAAGAGGTGTGCTCCACAATGTGGACTGCTTTCTAGGCCAAAGAAACTCCATATTTCCTGGGCTAACCGGTTTTGTTTGTTTTCAGTTCACAAACCGTGACATTGAGAGGAACATGAATCTTTCTGCAATAAAGCTGCTCAGAAATCAAGAATTGCTTTATTGCTGTAACGTTAATGCCAAGCTAATAAGTTAAACACCTAAGACATTTTTAAAAAAAATGTAAACCTGTGCTCTCACTCTGTTGCCCCTTTTTTCCTCCTATTCTCTTTTTACTTCAGTCTTTTGTTTAACTTTCAGCCGTGACTCAGTGGGTAACACTCTCACCTCTAGGGTAGAAGGTTGTAGGTTCAAGTCTCACTCTAGAGACTTAAGTACATAATCTCAGGCTGATACTCCTAGTGCAGTACTGAGGGAGTGCTGCACTGCCAGAGGTGCTGTCTTTAGGATGAGACGTTAAACTGAGGTCCTGTTTGCCCTCTCGGGTGGACATAAAAGATCCCATGGCACTATTTCGAGAGACCTCCCATAAGTGATTTAAATTAATCCAGCAGGCCGCTCTAGCCCTAATTAATGTCATACAGTTGCCACTTTTCTTGTGTTTCCTCTACTGAGATCAAGCTCTTGATCCATCGTTCTCTCTCTCTGACTTTTCCTCCCTCAGCAGCCCACAAACAGCAAAGAGATGTATGACCAGTTAACAGGTCATTTGCTGGTGAAACCCTCATCCATGCCTTTGTTACCTCTAGACTTGACTATTCCAATGCTCTCCTGGCTGGCCTCCCATCTTCCACCCTGTGTAAACTTGAGCTTATCCAAAACTCTGCTGCCCGTATCCTAACTCGTACCAAGTCCCGTTCACCCATCACCCCTGTGCTCGCTCACCTACATTGGCTCCCAGTCTGGCAACACCCCGATTTTAAAATTCTCATCCTTGTTTTCAAATCCCTCCATGGCCTCGCCCCTCCCTATCTCTGTAACCTCCTCCAGCCCTACAACCATTCAAGATCTCTGTGCTCCTCCAATTCTGACCTCTTAGGCGCATCCCCAATTTTCATCGCCCCACTATTGGCAGCCATGCCTTCAGCTGTCTATGCCCTAAGCTCTGGAATTACCTCCCTGAACCTCTCCGTCTGTCCACCTCTTTCTCCTCTAAGACACTCATTAAAACCTACCTCTTTGACCAAGCTTTTAGTCACCTGTCCTAATATCTCCTTATGTTGCTGAGTCAAATTTTGTTTGATTACGGTGCTGTGAAGCACATTGGGACGTCTTACCTCGTTAAAGGTGCTATATAAATGCAAGTTGTTGTTGTTATTCTGTCTCTTTTTTTGGTTGGCCTAGCCACCAGGGAACTCCCTGATCTTCTTCGAATAGTGCCATGGGGATCTTTAACAACCTTTGACCATCAGAACCAACAGACGGGACCTCGGTTTGAGATTTGATCTGGTTTTGGCAGCAGTGCGATATTATAATGGAGCTATCAGAATTTCATTGCTGAGAACAGACTAGCTGACCTTGTCTTCTGCCCTTTGCTTGCAGATGTATTAACCCCTTGCGCCCTCCAATCTGAGATGACCATTATATAAAGCTTGATACATGACAGCTTGCTCGCTGATACTGCCTTTCAACTCAGATTTCAAGTGGACATATCTTGCGTTTCTCATCCTCTGTGAGATGTGACACATCCAGACCTACTGGCACATAAAGAGGGGGAGGGTAGGACTGGTTTTGAATGACAGCTGACTAAATTGGTGCACTGAAAGCTAAAACTGTACAACACTGAGTTCAGCATTATTGACTTAAAGTTCATTTTTAGCAAACACTTCTAGATGCAAACGTGGCTTTTATTTTCTACTGTGTGCAATAGATGGCAAGCTAAAGCTCTCAATATTACATTGATTGACAGCTTTATAATGGGTCTGGACAAATACCTTATTAGGAATGGGATTGGGGGTGCAGGGCTTGTCATTAAGTTCCATTGGTAACTGGCTAGAAAATGTTACATGCAGTGACCAACCATACAAACACTTCTGGGTCAGAGGGCACAGTTGGAGCACTTCCTGCACTTGGTTTGATTCATCGATACTGACACATCTTCCTCAAAAGAAAATAAAATTTTGAATAAGAGCATTTCATCATCAATGACGGTACAATCTATACATCAATTCTAAACTCCAACAGTTCCATCCAGTATTGACAGTTCCAAGCCACAGAATTTGTTTTTGCACTATTCTCCCAGTCCTTGAGGTTAGGTTAGCAGGCTCTTTATTTCTACTGTCATCAGAGGTTCTAGTTGGAGAGTTTTATCCACTACATCTTTTGGCTAGGAACATTGGAACAGGAGTAGACCATTCAGCCCCTCCAGCCTGTTCCGCCATTCAATTAGATCATGGCTGATCTGTATCTCAACTCCATCTACCCGCTTCATGAGATGTGATGCAATCTCATAAATGTCCCAATTTTTCTTTAAAGCTTTTCCAGTTGATTGCTAGATTACCTGCTCGATCTTGTTTTGCTGGCAAGAGTACATTTTGAGTAATGGGTTTACAGAACGGTACAGTGGATGCATTGTCGGTGTTTAACATTTTTTGTTTTAAATGGCTTTTTGACCAATACTTCCACATAACAGAAGGCAGCCAAACATAGGAAGTTTTTGTTCAGTTGACAGTATGTTTAAAGTATGTCGCTGAAAAGCACAGAGCTGTAGGAAGATAGCTTTTATCACTTCAAATTTTCTTTTTTATTCTTCTGTATCTCCTTCTCAAACATTCTGGTAAATTCAGGGTGAGTTTACTTCCAATTCTGACAGCCGGTAGCTATTAGTTATTAAATTTCAATGGTAACAAACTAGAAAAGACTTCAGGGCTTCAAAACAATGTAGACCTAGATTTTCCACTGAAGTTAAACTGGGGAGCCAGCTTAATGCCAACAGTACGCAGTGTAAAGTTCCTGAAAAGCAGCTCCACTGATTCTGCGCCTGCCCACTCCATTTCTGGGATTTCCCATCGAAAGTGACAGGGAGCACAGAGTGAGCAAGTGGCGTGTGCCCAAATATGGGCGGCCATATTCAAATGCTGTGCTAACGATAGAAGTAAGTCACACGACGTAATTTCTGTCACTCGCACCATTGGGTGCAGAGGGATGCCTGTTCATTCCTGGCATCCAGGATTGCTGTGTGCGGCGAAAGGGGGCCCTTTAAATTGAAATGGCTAAAAAGCGTCTGTAGTCGATTGGCCCTCGGGCCACCGGCTGTGCTATAGCCAATCAGCAGCCACTCTCAGGTGGGCTTCGGAGAGGGGGAGGGGTTCCTGCCAACGTTAATTAAATGACCCTGGCCCCAGGCAGTCAGCCAGGCTCAGGCAGAGCAAGGAACGGCCGGGGAACTCTCTGCATTCGACTGTGGATACAAACCTCCACCAGGATAGGCAGAGGAGAAAAATCAGCTAGGATTGATAGTAACTTTCAGAAGGGAATTGGATAAATACTTGAAGGGAAAAAATTTACAGGTCTATGGGGAAAGAGCAGGGGAGTGGGACTAATTGGATAGCTCTTTCAAAGAGCCAGCACAGGCACGATGGGCCAAATGGCCTCCTCCTGTGCTGTATCTACTATGATACTGTGATACTATAAATCCTCCTCCAGCAATGCCTAATGAAAAACATATGTGTGTGTGTGTTTGTGTGTGTACAGGATCAGGCTGGGGTGTGATGCCGCCTTCAGTTGAATAGCCGGCTGACGCTCATTTGTGCAATGTACATTAGGGTACCTGCACCTGTGAAACCTACCTCAGCTGTAGATTCAGATGAGGGGCAAAAGTTGAGATTAAAACCATACCCCGTTGAGTTTTATACACACACACACACACACACATCTATCACAACTGCAGATAATACAACACAGTCTCAGAGGCTATAGATTTCCTAACACTCTTGAGGCTGCTTGTGGGATCTTGCTGTGCGCAAATTGGCTGCCGCGTTTCCAATGTTACAACAGTGACTACACTTCAAAAGTACTTCATTGGCTGTAAAGCGCTTTGGGACATCCTGAGGTGAAAGGTGCTACATAAATGCAAGTTCTTTCTCCTTTTGTAGACTGGGGAGGGGAATAAACAATCAGAGATTGTTATCTGTTATTTTCTTTGGAGTGATGCTGATAGTGATACTTGGGGATGCTACAACACACTCATACACACACACTCATACACACACACTCATACACACACTCATACACACACACTCATACACACACACTCATACACACACACTCATACACACACTCATACACACACTCATACACACACACTCATACACACACACACTCATACACA
Organism: Heptranchias perlo; assembly: GCF_035084215.1. Taxonomy (NCBI): domain Eukaryota; kingdom Metazoa; phylum Chordata; class Chondrichthyes; order Hexanchiformes; family Hexanchidae; genus Heptranchias; species Heptranchias perlo. The sequence goes on from NC_090346.1 coordinate 12,095,588, forward strand.
CACACTCATACACACACTCATACACACACACTCATACACACACTCATACACACACACTCATACACACACACTCATACACACACACTCATACACACACTCATACACACACACTCATACACACACACTCATACACACACTCATACACACACACTCATACACACACTCATACACACACACTCATACACACACACTCATACACACACTCATACACACACACTCATACACACACTCATACACACACTCATACACACACACTCATACACACACTTATACACACATGCTTATACACGCATGCACATACACACACACTAGTTTGTGTGTATGAGTAAGTGTATGAGCGTGTATGAGTTTGTGTATTCCTTTATTTATCTTAGTTTTCACTGTTTATTTTTCTTGATTAGTATTTTTTGAGCCAACAAAAATAATAGAGACCCTCTTTTGTTCTCCTTTTGACTAAAAAGCCTCATGGACAACAATAAATAACTGCAATTAGAAAGCTGAAACAGAGAGTAAATTGAATATTTATGAGTGTGCGTATGTTTGTGTGTTTTTGTGCATGTGTATGTGTATGTGTGTGTGAAGTTTTTGTGTGTGTGCGTATATGTGTGTGTCGTGTGTGGTGTGTGTGCATATATGCATATATGTGTTTGCATGTGTGTGAGAGGTTTGTGGAGGGGTGTGTGTTTTTGTGTGTGTTTGTGTATGTGTCAAGTTTCTGTATGAGTGTATATGCATATATGGGTGTGTTTGTGTTATGTGTCTGAGTATGTGAGTATGTGTGTGTGTGTATAAGTGTGTATGTATATATAAGTGTGTATGTATATATAAGTGTGTATGTATAAGTGTCTCTGTTTATGAGCATGTGTACAAGTATGTTTGTATAAGTGTGTGTGTATAAATGTGTGTATGTGTGAGTATGTATAAGTGTGTGAGGATGTGTGAGTCTGTGTATCAGTGTGTGTGAGTATGTGTATAAGTGTGTGTGAGTATGTGTATAAGTGTATGTATGTGAGTATGTGTATAAGTGTATGTATGTGAGTATGAGCATATGTGTGCATAAGTGTGTGTGTATGAGTGTGTGAGTCTGTGTATAAGTGTCTATATGAGTGTGTACGAGAGTGTATATATGAGTGTCTGAGTATGGGTGTATATATAAGTGTGTGTGTATGAGTGTGTGTGTATATATGTGCGTGTGTAAAGAGTGTGTGTGTATATGAGTATGTATGAGTATGTGTATGAATATATGTGTGTGTGTGTGAGTGTGTGTATAAGTGTGTGTGTGTATATGCATATATGTGCACGTGTATTGAGTGTGTGTGTATGAGAGTGTGTATATGTATATATGTGCACATGTGCAATGAGTGTGTGTGTATGAGAGTGTGTGTATATGTATATATGTGCATGTGCGTAATGAGTGTGTGTGTATGAGTGTGTGTGTATATGTATATATGTGCATGTGTGTGTGTAATGAGTGTGTGTGTATATGTATATATGTGCATGTGTGTGTAATGAGTGTGTGTGTATGAGTGTGTGTATATGTATATATGTGCATGTGTGTGTGTAATGAGTGTGTGTGTATGAGTGTGTGTGTATATGTATATATGTGCGTGTGTGTGTAATGAGTTTGTGTGTATAAGTATATATGTGCATGTGTGTGTGTAATGAGTGTGTGTGTATGAGTGTGTGTGTATATGTATATATGTGCATGTGTGTAATGAGTTTGTGTGTATGTATGAGTGTGTGTGTGTACTTAGAATCATAGAATGGTTACAGCACAGAAAGAGGTCATTCAGCCCATCGAGCCCGTGCCAGCTCTTTGTAAGAGCAATCCAATTAGTCCCATTTCCCCACTCTTTCCCCATAGCCCTGCAAATTCTTTCCCTTCAAGTATTTATCCAATTCCATTTTGAAAGTCACGATTGAATCTGCTTCCACCGCCCTTTCAGGCAGCGCATTCCAGATCATAACTGCACGCTGTGTAAAAATGTTTTTCCTCATGTTACCTTTGGTTCTTTTGCCAATCACCTTAAATCTGGGTCCTCTGGTTCTTGATTCTTCTGCCAATGGGAACAGTTTCTCTTTATTTAGTTTATCTAAATCCTTCATGATTTTGAACACTTCTATCAAATCTCTTCTCAACCGTCTCTGCTCTAAGGAGAACAATCCCAGCTTCTCCAGTCTATCCTCGTAACTAAAGTCCCTCATCCCTGGAACCGTTCTAGTAAATCTTTTCTGCACTCTCTCTAAGGCCTTCACATCCTCCCTAAAGTGCAGTGCCCAGAATTGGACACAATACTTCAGTTGCGGCCGAACCAGTATTTTATAAAGGTTCAACATAACTTCCTTGCTTTTGCACTCTGTGCAAAATCCCAGGATCCCATATGCTTTTTTAACCACTTTCTCAACCTGTCCTGCCACCTTCAAAGATTTGTATACATATACCCCCAGGTCTCTCTGTTCCTGCACCCCCTTTAGAATTGTACCATTTAGTTTATATTACCTCTCCTCGTTCTTCCTGCCAAAATGTATCTCTTCACACTTCTCTGCGTTAAATTTCATCTGCCATGTGTCCACCAGCGTGTCTATGTCCTCTTGAAGTCGATCACTATCCTCCTCACTATTTACTACACTTCCAAATTTTGTGTCATCTGCAAATTTTGAAATTGTGCCCTGTACACCCAAGTCCAAGTCATTAATATATATCAAGAAAAGCACTAGTCCTAGTACCGACCCCTGGGGAACACCACTGTATACCTCCCTCCAGTCCAAAAAACAACCGTTCACCACTACTCTCTGTTTCCTGTCATTTAGCCAATTTCATATCCATGCTGCCACTGCCCCTTTTATTCCATGGGCTTCAGTTTTTCTGACAAACCTATTATGTGGCATTTTATCAAACTCCTTTTGAAAATCCATATACACATCAACCGCATTACCCTCATTAACCCACACTGTTACCTCATTAAAAAACTCAATCTAGTTAGTTAAACATGATTTGGCTTTAACAAATCCGTGCTGGCTTTCCTTTATTAATCCACACTTGTCCAATTGACTATTCATTTTGTCCCGGATTATCATTTCTAAGTTTCCCCACCACCGAGGTTAAACTGACTGGCCTGTAGCTGCTGGGTTTATCCTTACACCCTTTTTTGAACAAGGGTGTAACATTTGCAATTCTCCAGAACTCAGGCACCACCCACATATCTAAGGAGGATTGGAAGATTATGGCCAGCAGCTCTGCAAATAAAAGTGTGTGTGTATATATATATATATGTGTATATAAGTGTGTATATATATATATATATATATATACGTGTGTGTATATATATATATGTGTGTATATAAAAGTGTGTATATATATGTGTGTGTGTGTATATATGTGTATAAAAGTGTGTATATATGTGTATGTGTATATAAAAGTGTATATATATATGTGTATATATATGTGTGTGTGTATATAAGTATATATATATGTGTGTATAAGTGTGTATATATATATGTGTGTGTGTATATAAGTGTATATATGTGTATAAAATTGTGTATATATGTGTATATGTATATAAAAGTGTGTGTATATATATGTGTATATATATATGTGTGTATATAAAAGTGTATATATATGTGTATAAAAGTGCATATATATATATATATGTATGTGTGTATATATGTGTGTGTATAAGTGTGAATATATATGTGTGTGTATATATATATGTGTATATAAGTGTGTATATGTATATATATATATGTGTATATAAGTGTATATATATGTGTGTGTGTGTGTATATAAGTGTGTATATATATAAGTGTATATATGTGTGTGTGTGTATATAAGTGTGTATATATATAAGTGTATATAAGTGTATATATATATATAAGTGTATATAAGTGTGTATATATATATGTGTGTATATAAGTGTGTATATGTATATGTGTGTGTGTATAAGTATATATATATAAGTGTATATATATAAGTGTATATATATATAAGTGTATATAAGTTTGTGTATATATATGTGTGTATATAAGTGTGTATATGTATATATGTGTGTGTATATAAGTATATATATATGTGTGTGTGTATATATATATATAAGTGTATATACGTGTATATATATATGTGTGTATATAAGTGTGTATATGTATATATGTGTGTGTGTATATAAGTATATATATATGTGTATATATATATAAGTGTATATAAGTGTATATATATATGTGTATATAAGTGTGTATATAAGTGTGTGTATATGTATATGTGTATATAAGTGTGTATATATATATAAGTGTGAATATATATATATATAAGTATATATATGTGTATATAAGTGTGTATATGTATATATGTGTGTGTGTATATAAGTATATATATATATATATATATATATATAAGTGTATATATACATATATATATATGTGTGTGTATATAAGTGTGTATATATATATATATATAAGTGTGTATATAAGTGTGTATATATATATAAGTGTATATATATATATATATATATATATGTGTGTGTGTATATAAGTGTGTATATATATATATATGTGTGTGTGTGTGTGTGTGTATATAAGTGTGTATATATATATATATATATGTGTGTGTGTATATAAGTGTGTATATATATATATATGTGTGTGTGTATATAAGTGTGTATATATATATATATGTGTGTATATAAGTGTGTGTGTATGTATATGTGTATATAAGTATATATATATATATAAGTGTGTATATATATATATATATATGTGTGTATATAAGTGTGTGTGTATGTATATGTGTATATAAGTATATATATATATATATATAAGTGTGTGTATATATATATATATATATGTGTGTATATAAGTGTGTATATATATATATATATAAGTGTGTGTATATATATATATGTGTGTGTGTGTATATAAGTGTGTATATATATATATATATGTGTGTATATATATATATATATATGTGTATATAAGTGTGTATATATATATGTGTGTGTGTGTATATAAGTGTGTATATATATATATAAGTGTATATAAGTGTGTGCCCAGCAAACCCCAGCTTTTTAAAAGGTAGGCGTGGAATGTAGCAAAAACAGTTTACAGCGGGGTGATTGGCTCCTGGTGCGCACGTGGTTTCACAGCTGATTTCCTGTGGCAATGTTTATGTCAGTTTCCCGAAGCGATCGGTGAACATGAAACCCTGAAGGAGAGAGGAAAACACTGGCTCCAAGCGGAGATGGCCGAATCGAACGCGATCCCGGTGCAAGACGAGAACAACTGTCCCATTAAAGTGGACCACGACCGCAGAAGGAGACAGTTTCAGGTTCGATTGAACGGTAAGCAGGATAGATCCTCTCTCTGTCTCTCTCTCTCTCTCTTACCTTTGTTTTCAACCAAAAGGAGATTATACTCCTTAAAAGGGCAAACGCCTTCTCCGACAAACATCCTACCCGCCCCCCCCCCCCCCAGCAACAAACACAATCCAGCGTTGGAAACTTAATGTATATTTTTTATTAGAAAAATGTTATACATCTTATTTTTGCCAAGCTATTTATAACCCCTGGGCCGAAAGGTTAACCCTTTATTTGCTCTGTGTCTGTTGTTTCCCACTTTGACTCTCCCCCCACCCCCGCCTCTTAATTATGTCTCTTGCAGAGTTGCTAGCCCGCCCTAGGTCACTAGAAGTGGTCCGTTCCCAATTTTGATTTGGTTTCGTCCGTAATTCGGTGCAAAAATCTGACCTGCATACCGTACCTTTTAAATAGACTTTCCTTTGGCCTGTGCGAACTGCATTGTAAAGTTACATGGAGTAAAGTTTAACCTGCACGCCCTGTTGGGAGAGCCCGGCTGTGAAATCCATGTGATCTTGTGGGGTGGGGTGGGGTAGTATGAGGGTGGGGGCTTGGTTAGGAGAAAGCTGGGTTGTGTCGGGAATAATGGATATCCTGGAGTTAATACGAGGCAGTGGTCTGATCCCAGGGGACTCATGCTGGTGTACAACTCCAAGGAGGATGCCTCTCCTTCGGTACTTCATTCCAAGCGGCCTGTTGGAAGGACTCTGAACAGCTTTGCTGCTCCTAGCTTTATCCAACAGGTATTCTTCTAGCAAGGGGGTCGTTGGAAGTTGTGAGGTACAGGAATCCTGGCTGATTTTAACACCTCGCTCAGCACGATTCTGATGAGCATCCACTAGCTCAGCAACTTGCACTTATATAGTGCCTTTAACATCACAGGAGTGTAATCAAACCAAATAAGGAGCTATTAGGACGGGTGACTGAAAGCTTGGTCAAAGAGGTAGGTTTTAAGGAGCGTCTTAGAGGAGGAGAGAGAGGTAGAGAGGTTTAGGGAGGGAATTCCAGAGCTTAGGGCCTAGATGGCTGAAGGCACGGCCGCCAATGATGGGGCGAAGGAAGTGGGGGAGCACAAGAGGCCGGAGTTAGAGGAATGCAGAGATCTTGGAAGGTTGTAGGGCTGAAGGAGGTTACAGAGGTAGATAGGGAGGGGTGAGGCCGTTGAGGGATTTGAACACATGGATGGGAATTTTAATAAAATCAAGGCGTTGCTGGACCGGGAGCCATTATCAGTCAACAAGCACAGGGGTGAGGGGTGAACGGAACTTGGTGAGAGTTAGGATACAGGCAGCAGAGTTCTGGATGAGCTCAAGTTTATGGAGGGTGGAAGATGTGAGGCTGGCCAGGAGATCATTGGAATAGTCGAATCTGGAGGTCATGCATGAGGGATCCAGCAGCAGATGAATTGAGGCAGGGGTGGAGGTGGGCGATGTTACGGAGGTGGAAGTAGGTGGTCTCGGTAATGGCGTGGATATAGGGTCGGAAGCTCATCTCAGGGTTAAATAGGACGCTGAGGATGCAAACAGTCTGGTTCAGCCTGAGACGTTGGCCAGGGAGGAGGATGGAATCGGTGGCTAGGGGAATGGAGTTTGTGACCCCATGGATGTTGAACTTGGGGCACTCCTGGTTTAAATGGCACAATATCACACTGGGAAAACAACTGTCACTGCACTTGAAAGTATTTCATGGTATTTGAAGCATTTTGAGATATTTCTGAGAGACATGATAAGCCTTTGTATCAATGCAAGTACTTGCTTTCAAACTACAATTGGCAGCACATTTGGCTGCTGAGCCGTCAGCTCCCCCATGATGGAAGCACATGGACAGCTGACTCCATGACGCATGGTGATATCTATTGTAAGGATTACTGATTGCAGTCACTGGAGGTTCTCGGGTAAGTTTTTAATTCATTCTAGGGATGTGAGCATCCCTGGCAAGGCTGGCATTTATTGCCCATCCCTCATTGCCCATGAGAAAGTGGGTGGGCCTTCTCCTTGAACCGCTGCTGTCTGTATTTTCTTTCTAGGGTTTGAAACAACTGAGTGGCATGCTAGATCACTTCAGAGGGCAGTTAGGGGTCAACTATGTTGGTGTGGGACTGGAGTCACATATAGGCCCAGACCGGGTAAGGACAGCAGGTTTCCTTCCCTAAAGGACATTAATGAACCAGTGGGGATTTTAACCACAATCCGACAGCTCCATGGTCACTTTTATTGATACCAGCTTTTTATTTTCAGATTTTAAAAACTGAATTCAAATTCTCAAACTGCCCGTGGTGCGATTTAAACTCACATTCTCTGAACTCGTAGTCCAGATCTTGGGTTACTATTCCAGTAACATGACCACCACACTACTGTACCCGTTGATGAGCTATGAGAAGTGACTAGAAGAATTTTGGCCCTTCAGCCTCAAAAAGAAGCATCTGAGTGTGGACCTTGTAGAGCTGCAGAAGATACTTAGCGGGATAGAGGCATTAAACTAGGAACAATATTTTCCAATACGCCAGCGAGGCCACAGGTTCAAAGTTGTGAAAGGCAAGTTTAGGACTGTTCGGTCGAAGTATTTCCTTGCAACAACAACTTGCATTTATATAGCGCCTTTAACGTAGTAAAACGTCCCAAGGCACTTCACAGGAGTGTTATCAAATAAAATTTGACACTGAGTTACACAAAGAGATATTAGGGCAGGTGACCAAAAGTTTGGTCAAAGAGGTAGGTTTTAAGGAGCATCTTAAAGGAGGAGAGAGAGGCGGAGAGGTTTAGGGAGGGAATTCCAGAGCTTAGGGCCTAGGCAGCTGAAGGCACGGCCGCCAATGGTGGAGCAAAGGAAATCGGGGATGCATAAGAGGCCAGAATTGGAGGAGCGCATAGATCTCGGGGGGGGGTGCTGGAGGACTGGAGGAGGTTACAGAGATAGGGAGAGGCAAGACCATGGAGGGATTTGAAAACCAGGATGCAAATTTTAAAATCGAGATTTGTCGGACCGGGAGCCAGTGTAGGTCAGCAAGCACAGGGGGTGATGGGTGAACGGGACTTGGTGCGAGTTAGGATACAGGCAGCAGAGTTTTGGATGAGCTCAAGTTTACGGAGGGTGATAGGTGGGAGGCCGGCCAGGAAAGCATTGGAATAGTCTAGTCTAGGCATGGATGAGGGTTTCAGCAGCAGATGGGCTGAGGCAGGAACAGAGACGGGCGACGTTACGGAGGTGGAAGTAGGTGATGGAGAGGATATGGGTCATGTAGGACGTCAAGCTTAAATGCAGAGCTAGAATGGGTTGCCAGGAATGTTGGTTGAGGCCAGGCTACTGACTCATTTAAGAAGTTTGATGCTGTAATGGGAAATGGGTAGGATTTGTGTTTTGGAAGGAGGGATTCGGATGAACCCAATGGGCTGCCTTCATCCAAAACTATTCAATCTTCCGTGCTGAGATCATCTGTGTGTTATATAAAGGCAGTTAATTGGGAGTGGTATAATGATAGTGTGTTTGGGGGGCATAGCTCACCAGAATTCAGAGTGACCAGGTGTGGAATCGGACCCACAATTCTCGGCACAACAAGTTCCCAATCTCGGCCCCGCCAACAGAAAAGGTCCAGAGATGTGCAACCCTTACTTGGGTGATGTACCAGAGGACTTGCCTGCACCCCTGGAACTGGAGCCCATCAGGAAGGAGTGAGGCCATTGGACCATGGCATGGGCATCAGATCCTCTCCTGATCCAAGGTTCACATAGTGCTACTTTCCAGATGTCCGCCATGGCTCAGTGGGTAGAACGTTTGCCTCAAAGTCGGAAGGTTGTGGTTTCAAGACCCACTCCAGAGACTTGAGCACAAAATCTAGGCTGATATTCCCAGTGCAGTACTGAGGGAGTGCTGCACTGTTGAAGGTGCTGTCTTTCAGATGAGACGTTAAACCATGGCCCTGTCTGCCCTCTCAGGTGGACGTAAAAGATCCTATGGTACCATTGCGAAGAAGAACAGGGGAATTCTGCCACTAATGTCTTGGCCAATATTTATCCCTCAACCAACATGACTAAAAATACAGATTATCTGGTCATTATCTCATTGCTGTTGATGGGACCTTGCTGCATGCTAATTGGTTGCCATGTTTCCTACGTTACAACAGTGACTATACTTCAAAAAATGCTTCATTGGCTGTAAAATGCTTTGGGACGTCCTGTGAAAGGCGCTATATAAATGCAAGTTCTTTTCTTTCATTCTTTGAAGGGCCAAGACCCACAATGCAGAACAGCAGCAGTGTTGAAAACAGTAGGAACAGGAAGAGGCCATTCAGCCCCTCGAAACTATTTTGCCATTCAATGAGATCATGGCTGATCTGTATCCTAACTCCATTTACCCGCCTTGGCTCCATATCCCTTAATACCCTTGGCCAGCAAAAATCTATCAATCTCACATTTAAAATAATGAATTGAGCTAGCATCTACTGCTTTTTGTGAGAGTTGCACACTTTCCATGAAGAAGTGTTTCCTAACTTCTCTCCTGAATGGCCTGGTTCTGATTTTAAGGTTATGTCCCCTTGTCTTAGACTCCACCACCACCGGAAAAGGTTTCTCACTATCTACCCTATCAATTCCTTTCAAAATCCTAAAAACCTCAATCAAATTGCCCTTAACCTCCTATATTCCAGGGAAGCCTAGTTTTATCTCTGGATTATCTCTCCTCATAATTTAACCCTTGGAGCCCTGGTAACATTCTGACATGAGAACAGAGATCATAGAATGGTTATAGCACAGAAGGAGGACATTCGGCCCATCGAGCCCATGCCGGCTCTTTTGTAAGAGCAATCCAGTTAGTCCCATTCCCTTGCACTTTCCCCGTAGCCCTGCAATTTTTTTCCCTTCAAGTATGTATCCAATTCCCTTTTGAAAGCCATGATTGAATCTGCTTCCACCACCCTTTCAGGCAGCGCATTCCAGATTATAACAACTTGCTGTGTTTAAAAAAAAAAGATTTTCCTCATGTTGCCTTTCATTCTTTTGCCAATCACCTTAAATCTGTGTCCTCTGGTTCTCGACCCTTCCGCCGACCAGAACAGTTTCTCTTTATTTACTTTATCTAAACCCTTCGTGATTTTGAACACTTCTATCAAATCTCCTTTTAACCTTCTCTGCTCTAAGGAGAACAACCCCAGCTTCTCCAGTCTCTCCACTGAACTAACTGGCAGTGAGTTGATGCTAGGCTTGCGTTTTAAAACCATTTAGCTTGCAGGAAGAAGGGCCGACCAAGGGAGGAGAGGAATTCCTCAGTTTTGAGATTTTAATGGTTAGGCAGTTTACAAAAAACTTTTTAACAATGAGTGAGTGAATCACTGAGGGCCCCTCAGTGGTCAGTTGTAGAGCTGCAGGCACCAGATTGCTATCTCGCCCGCCTAGTGATGGGAGTGGTGTATTGAGACAGAAAGTCATTTTTTTAAAAATGGTGCAAGTGTGTGGCTAAAGTTAGCAACTGCATTTTTAGCCTGACTTTCAAAATGAGAGGACTCATTTTATTGCATCAGCATTTACAGTGCGCACCTCCCTGGTAGGGGACAGAGTGCAGCTGTTTCACCACTGCAACAAGAGTTTGTCAAAATTTTATCACGTTGAATACTGATTGAAAGAAAAAGACTCTCATTTCTATAGCGCCTTTCATGACCTCAGGACGTCCCAAAGCGCTTTACAGCCAATGAAGTACTTTTGAAGTGTAGTCACTGTTGTAATGAAGGAAACGCAACAGGCAATTTGCGCACAGCAAGATCCCACAAACAGCAATGTGATAATGACCAGATAATCTGTTGTTTTAGCGATTTGGTGGTTGAGGGATAAATATTGACCAGGACACCGGGGAGAACTTCCCTGTTCTTCTTCGAAATTGTGCCCTGGGATCTTTTGTGTCCACCTGAGAGGGCAGACAGGGCCTCGGTTTAACATCTCATCCGAAAGTCGGCACCTCCAACAGTGCAGCACTCCCTCAGTACTGCACTGGGAGTGTCAGCCTGGATTATGTGCTCAAGTCTCTGGAGCGGGGACTTGAACCCACAACCTTCTGATGCCGAGGCGAGAGAGCTACCAACTGAGCCACAGGTGCACTTTCCTGCAGGGTCATTGGGTACCGATCACGAGTGGGAACTTTTACTGAGTTATCTCTTTCCCCCCACCCCCCCCGCCCCCCCCAAACTCAGGGCCACTGATGCCAATTGTAGCATCCCCACCACTACCCCCAGTCAACTATGTCAACAAAGATTGGAGATCAAAGCCAGGACCTTCCTAATCTGGAAGGTTGAATAACAGATCCCTGGTTTATTTACGCACTAGGGCAGCCCTCAACAGGCTGTTTTAGTGGGTAGTTTTTTTTCTCTCTTGCTATCGTGTGTGTGTGTGTGTGTGTAATAGTACCTGAGCCTCTTACTCACAATGCAGCAACTCCTGTCCGTAGTGTTTCCAAAAATAGGCAGATTTTGTGTCCGGCTTGAATATAATGAACAGAAAAGTTGTTTATCGAAATGTCGAGACTGTCAGAGGTTTAAAAAGAAAACACAAGTGGAATCTGAGGTTTACCACATATTTGGATTTCTTCCACAGTACAAAGCAATAGCACAGTAAAACAAATCGTTATGGAGCCAGAGAGCTACTGGGAGGATAGCAAAGGGAAGCCTCGCCATCAGCACTCCTGCACAGGGCAGCTTTTTCTTAGTTGCCTCAATTCCTTCCCTCTCCCCTACCTCCACAAAGGGTTGCCAATCCTCTCTGGTACTCTCACTGAGATTGAGTAGAATGGGCCAATACACTCTGGAGTTTAGAAGAATGAGAGATGATCTAATTGAAACATATAAGATTCTGAGGGGGCTTGACAGGGTAGATGCTGAGAGGCTGTTTCCCCTGGCTGGAGAGTCTAGAACTAGGGGGCATAGTCTCAGGATAACGGGTCAGCCATTTAAGACTGAGATGAGGAGGAATTTCTTCACTCAGAGGGTTGTGAATCTTTGGAATTCTCTACCCCTGAGGGCTGTGGATGCTCAGTCGTTGAGTATATTCAAGACCAAGATAGATAGATTTTTGGACTCTAAGGGAATCAAGGGATATGGGGGTTGGGTGGGAAAGTGGAGTTGAGGTTGAAGATCAGCCATGATCTGATTGAATGGCGGAGCAGGCTCGAGGGGCCGTATGGCCTACTCCTGCTCCTATTTCTTATGTTCTTATGTTCTCATTGTACAGTCTCCACCACTTAAACGGCCCGCCTTTAAATCAGGCAATTATTTAAACAGGGCAAATAGTGGTAACCGTTTGAAATTAGTACTACAGATTATAATTACAATGTTTTTTTAAAAAAAACTCCTCTGAACGACCAGCATTAACAACGAACTAGAACTCACCCACTCCAATATTTTAGTTTCTGCAGTGAGGCCAATTATGTCATCGGGGAAATTGCTGGGAGGAGTAAATGCCATTGTTGGGGGAAGTGGCTGGGAGAACTGAAAGAATAAAGAAAGAAGGAACTTGCATTTATATCACGCCTTTCACAACTTCAGGATGTCACAAAGTGCTTTACAGCCAGTGAAGTCCTTTTTGAAATGTAGTCACTGTTGTAATATATCAGTGTTGTAAGTAGGATTTCAGCAAAAATGTGTTCTTCGACAGCAGCTCCCAAACCTGCGGCCTCCACCGCCTGGAAGGAGGAGGGCAGGAGGTGCTTGGTAACACCGTCGTCTCCGAGCTCCCCTCCAAGTCACACACCAGCCTGACTTGGACATTTATCGTTGTTCCTTCATGTTTCCTATAATACAACAGTGACTACACTTCAAAAGTACTTCATTGGTTTTAAAGGACTATGGGACATCCTGAGGTCGTGAAAGGTGCTATAAAACTGCCAAGTCTTTTTTTCACTGGGTCAAAATCCTGGAACTCCCTACCTAACAGCATTGTGGGAGCACCTTCACCACACGGATTCCAGTGGTTTATGAAGAAGGCCCACCACCACCTTCTCAAGGGATGGGCAATAAATGCCGGCCTTGCCAGCGACGCCCACGTCCTGAGAATGACTATTTTTTTTAAAATGATCATACTGTGTCCACTTGAACTGTGAAAAACACCCAGCGGCACAATTGTCTCTCAAAACCAGGACTGTTGTCTGCATAACTCTGAAGAACTGGTAGTTCCAGCCCAGGCACTGGTGTTGGAAGCAGTATGAGGTGTTCGATTAAGAGTAGAGCATGGGAAGCGTATAGGCACAAAATTAATTGAGCTATGTGAAGTGGAGAGATTTGCCCAATAGCGCAAGTGGCATCAATACACTAAGTGTTGATCTTTTTCCAATGTGACCTTGTTTCCTCCTGTTTTAGGTTCACATGAGCGGGCAGTGCTGTTATACGAGTATGTGGGAAAGAAAACAATCGATCTGCAACACACAGAAGTCCCCGATGCCTACAGAGGAAGAGGAATAGCAAAACTTATGGCTAAGGTACGGCATCCACCGGTGCAGCAGTGTGCCCGAGGCTCGGATTGTGACTTTACGCACTTGGCGCAGAGGTAGGCGCAACAGGAGCGCCTATACAAATCGCCAAAGGTGGCAGGACAAGTCGATAAGGCTGTTTTTAAAAAAAAAAAGCATATAGGATCCTTGGGCTTTATAAATAGAGGCATAGAGTACAAAAGCAAGGAAGTTATGCCAAACCTTTATAAATCACTGGTTAGGCCTCAGCTGGATTATTGTGTCCAATTCGTGGGCACCACACTTTAGGAAGGATGTCAAGGCCTTGGGGAGGAGATTTACCAGAATGGCTCCAGGGATGAGGGACTTCAGTTATGTGGAGAAGCTGGGATTGTTCTCCTTAGAGCAGAGAAGGTTAAGGGGACATTTAATAGCGGTGTTCAAAATTATAAGGGCTTTTGATAGAGTAAATAAGGAGAACCTGTTTCCATAGGAACAGGAGCAGGCCATTCTGCCCCTCGAACCTGTTCTGCCATTCAATTAGATCGCAGCTGATCTGTGTCTTAACTCCATTTACCCGCCTTGGTTCCGTAACCCTTAATACCCACTAGTAGGAGGGTCGGTAACCAGAGGACACAGATTTGAGATAAATGGCTAAAGTTTTTTAACGCAGCGAGTTGTTATGATCTGGAACGCACTGTCTGAAAGGGCGGTGGAAGCAGATTCAATAATAACTTTCAAAAGGGAATTGGAGAAATACTTGAAAAGGAAAGATTTGCAGGGCCACAAGAAAAGAGCCGGGGAGTGGGACCAATTGGAGAGCTCTTTCAATGAGCCGGCACAGGCGGGATGAGCCGACCGGCTTCCCTCCGTGCTGTAAGATTCGATGACACCTGGTTCCTCCCCATTGCCAATTTCTAAAGGCAGCTGGATCCCATCCAAAAAAGGGGAAAGGATTTATCTCTGAGTTAGATCATTGGGAAATGGCAGGAAAACATGAGGAGAAGCGAATCCAGCTCGTAGAGATGACTGAAAAGGTGACCTATTCTCAAAGTAGCAAGATAAAAATCATTGGTTCTGTTCTTGTTGTGGTGACTGTGGTAATCATTGTAATTGGCTAGTTGAGGCCTGTTAATTAGTGGCAGCATGGTTGCTAGGGCAACCCTTGTTGTTCAGTGTGAGGATTTTCTGTCGCACATGGCTTAAAGTGAAACATCTGTTGGGAGAGTGTTGTGCATTGGATGTATCTCACTGCCTGAGCAGTCAGCCCAAGGCATACATTTTGTTCTGTTGCTATCACATAGTCATCTTGTTTCTCTCTTAAAGGGAGTTTTCCTCAAACCAGGAAGTTTTTTTGACATATCATGCAGCCTAAGTTAATTGGGAAGGGGAAAAATCAGCTGGGTTTCTTGCTCCTGGTTTACTCACTCCTGATCAATATTTATCCCTCAACCATCATCACTAAAACAGATGATCTGGTCATTATCACATTGCTGTTTGTGGGAGCTTGCTGTGCGCAAATTGGCTGCCACGTTTCCTACATTACAACAGTGATCACACTTCAAAAATACTTAATTGGCTGTAAAGCACTTTGGGATGTGCTGAGGTTATGAAAGGTGCTGTATAAATGCAAGTTCTTTCTTTTTTGCCTTGAATGCCACTTTACCAAGATGATCGGGCCCCTTTAAAAATGCCTGCCTTCATCCAGCTCGTAATGTTAATCAGATTCATTCCAACCCAGTTGAAACATATCAGTGTGCAGGACCATTAGTGCTCCTGTTACCACATCCTACTGAATAATTGCACATATTAATGCTCATGTCTTGGGATAGACAAACAGGCCACAAATCAATGGGACCATTTACACAAAGCCATGAAGGCTCCATTATTAGCAAGAGTAGTCACTCACGTGGCAGTCATTGCGGGGAAAGTCAAATTAACCTTGAATTAACTGTTAGGGGAGGAGTGATATTTACTGAGATGCCATTGAACATTGCACATCAGCACTGGGAAATGGGCACAGTACGAGTCTCCTGTTCTACTCCGACAGTGTGCTAACCGTGGCTCAGTGGGTAGCACTCTCACCTCTGAATTAGAAGGTGGTGGGTTCAAGGCCCACTCCAGAGACTTGAGTACAAAATCTAGGCTGACACTCCCAGTACAATACTGAGGGAGTGCTGCACTGTCAGAGGAACCATCTTTTGGAGAGACGTAAAACCAAGGGCCCTGTCTGTGCTCTCGGCTGGACGCAAAAGATCCCAAACCTTCTGATTAAAGATCCCACAATAGTTGAAGAAATAATATTCTAAAGAATTTATATAGCGCCTTTCACGACCTCATGACATCCCAAGGCGCTTTAAAGCCATTGAAGTACTTTCTGAAGTGTGGTCACTGTTGTAACGTAGGGAAAAGTGGCAGCCAATTTTCACATAGCAAGATCCCACGAACAGAATTGAGATAATGGCCAGATAATGTGTTTTAATGATATTAGTTGAGGGATAAATGTTGGCCAGGACACCAGGAAGAACTCCCCTCCTCTTCTTCGAATTGTGCCATGTCCACCCTCTCAGACAGACGGGGCCTCGGTTTAATGTCTCATCTGAAAGTGCAGAACTCCCTCAGAACTGACTGAAGTGTCAGCCTAGATTATGGGCTCAAGTCTCTGGAGCACGACTTGAACTCACAACCTTCTAACTCAGAGGCGAGAGCACTACCCGCTGAGCCACGGCTGGACTCGTGTACAATAATAATCGGTAATAGTCGTGACCCCAATCAAAATGATCAATTCAATCAAATGGATTCTCTTCATTCCAATAGACAAACACTTGTCAGAAATTACAATTGCCAGTTTTAAATTTGTTTGACGAAGAACAAACTTCCAAACAGGGACCTCACTCCTTACCTGGCACTTAATTTGTGAGGAAGACTCGTTCTGATATCAGCTGTTTTTCAAGGTTTTGATTTGACATTCGTAAGCCGAGTATCATGACACATTAATCAGTGATGCTGCAACCTTGGCAGCTCCAGCTCAAACTGGCCCCAGTGTATAATTAAGAAGGGTTTTTTTTTGCCTGTCTCAGGAGATTACATGGCTGGGGGAAGGGATGGGGGGGTCGGGGGGGGAGGGAGGAAGTGTTTAGTCACGATGCGCTGGCCATCATGGTGTGTGGGGCAGGCTTGATGGACCAGCTGGTCTTTTCCTGCCCGTCAATGTCGTATGTTTGTAGACCTGGCTGTACCAGAATCTCAATGCTTTGACTCTCTTAGAATGACATCCCAGAATGCAAAGATTAATCCTTTTCACTGAAGACAGCTCAGAATACATGGTATCATGGTATGCTGCAGCACTGAAGGAAGCCATTCGGCCCATCTTGCCTGTGCTGGCTCTTTGAAAGAGCTATCCAATTAGTCCCACACCACTGCTCTCTCCATAGCCCTGCAAATTTTTCCCCTTCAAGTAACTTTCAAAAGGGAACTTGAAGGGAAAAAATTTACAGAGCTATGGAGAAAGAGCAGGGGAATGGGACTAATTGGATAGCTCTTTCAAAGAGCCAGCACGGGCACAGTGGGCCGAATGGCCTCCTCCTGTGCTGTACCTACTATGTATGATGTGAAGTATTTATCCAATTTCCTTTTGAAAGTTATTATTGAATCTGCTTCCACCGCCCTTTCAGGCAGCGCATTCCAGATCATAACAACTCGCTGTGTTGAAAAATGTTTCTTTATTCCCTTCTGGTTCTTTTGCCAATCCTCCTAAATTCTCTGGTTACCGACCCTCCTGCCGCTGGAAACAGTTTCTCCTTATTTACTCTGTCAAATCCGTTCATGATTTTGAACACCTCTATCAAATCTCCCCTTAACCTTCTCCGCTGTAAGGAGAACAACCCCAGCTTCTCCAGTCTCTCCACATAACTGAAGTTCCTCATCTAGTATTTCCAAAATGTCTGTCGTATTCCTACACTTGGGTTGTCAGGACCAAACCCAGATAGAGTTTGGGGTTGGAAGTGCAGGGTCAGGGGAATGGTTTCTTTAAAAATTGTTGTACAGCTTTGACATTCAAAGGGGCTGCAACTATTTCAGTTAGGTCGCTGTTGCAGGATCTTTTGCCTTCTGCCTCTGCCAGTTCTTTATTTAGAAAGGAAGAATTTGCCTGCATCTAGCACCTTCTCAGGACATTTCACAGTGCTTCAATATCAATAAATTACTTCAGAAGTGCAGTCGCTGCGTAGGCAAACTCGGCAGCCAGCTGCACCCAGCAAGGCCCCACAAACAGCGAATGAGATGAATGACCAGTTAATCTTGTTGGTGGCAGTGACTGAGGGAGAAATATTGGCAAGCACCGCAGGAGAATTGCCCCATCCGTCTTCAAATAATGCCACAAGATCTTTTACATTCACCTGTACAGGCAGACTGGGCTACGGTTTAATGTGTCACCTGAAAGATGATACTTCCAACATTGCAGCTCTCCCTCAGTACTGCACTAAAGTATTGTGCATCCTCTTATGCATTCCCCCTTCCTTTCCCCCCCCCCCCCCCACCATTGGCAGCCATGCCTTCAGCCATCTAACTCTGAAATGCCCTCCCTAAACCTCTCCACCTCTCTCTTGCTTTAAGGCTCTCCTTAAAACCTACCTCTTTTTGACTAAGCTTTTGGTCACCTGTCCTAATATCTCCTTCTTTGACTTGGTGTCAATTTTTGTCTGATTACCCTCCTGTGAAGCGCCTTGGGAGGTTTTACTGCGTTAAAGGTGCTTTATAAATGCGAGTTGTTGTTGTCGTAATCATTGGCCCATTTCCTACCTGTTTCACCCAGAGTACCAGAATGCCAACACCTTTTCTCGCCCTGCCAGTGTTACACATCTCGAATTGAAACGAGGTGAATTGGTAAGAAAGAGGAAAAGGAATTGTTTTTTTATTATTCGTTCATGGGATGTGGGCGTCGCTGGCAAGGCCAGCATTTATTGCCCATCCCTAATTGCCCTTGAGAAGGTGGTGGTGAGCCGCTGCCTTGAACCACTGCAGTCCGTGTGATGAAGGTTCTCCCACAGTGCTGTTAGGAAGGGAGTTCCAGGATTTTGACCCAGTGACGATGAAGGAACGGCGATATATTTCCAAGTCGGGATGGTGTGTGACTTGGAGGGGAACGTGCAGGTGGTGTTGTTCCCATGTGCCTGCTGCTCTTGTCCTTCTAGGTGGTAGAGGTCGCGGATTTGGGAGGTGCTGTCGAAGAAGCCTTGGCGAGTTGCTGCAGTGCATCCTGTGGATGGTACACACTGCAGCCACAGTGCGCCGGTGGTGAAGGGAGTAAATGTTTAGGGTGGTGGATGGGGTCCCAATCAAGCGGGCTGCTTTGCCCTGGATGGTGTCGGGCTTCTTGAGTGTTGTTGGAGCTGCACTCATCCAGGCAAGTGGAGAGTATTCCATCACACTCCTGACTTGTGCCTTGTGTCTTGGCAACCAGCAAACAAAGGGAAACACTCAGGCATGATTTGGAAAGAATGGGGGGAAAAAAATCCCCCAAAAAACAAGCGCCACTCTGTGAAGCACTCAAATGGTTAAACCTGGCTTGGGTTATACGGCTGAAACTCGGATCTTATTTGTCGCATGTTCGTTGAATTCTTTGAAAGGTTTGTAAAACCCACACCAGTGTTCTGCTGGCATTCAGGGCTGGGCTGCAAACAACAGGCAGTCAAAAAACATGTGGGCTTCTGTAATGGCTGTTGTCCAGAAACCTGGTTTATGAAATAAATACCATTTATTAACCAGAATCAACTGTTTTGTATGTGTGTGAGAGAGAGAGAGACAGAGACAGAGAGGGTTGAGGAAAATGATCTACGGCTCTTATTTGTGGACTGACCGTTGCCTACAAGGTTTTTAGACTTACTTCCTTAAAGGGGAATAACCATGTAGAATGAGATTCAAAGAATAGTTACTAACTTACCGATAGTTTCTTCTAAATTCGTTCTTTATATGGGGGCGGGGGGTATAATCTCTTTCTCTAAAAGTACATTTTAAAGAATGAAAGAAACACTTGCATTTATATAGCGCCTTTCACGACCTTGGGACATCCCAAAGCACTTTACAGCCAATGAAGTACTTTTGAAGTGTCACTGTTGTAATGTTGGAAACACGGCAGCCAATTTGCGCACAGCAAGCTCCCACAAACAGCAATGACATTAATGACCAGAGCATCTGTTTTATTGATGTTGGTTGAGGGATAAATATTGGCCAGGATACCGGGGAGAACAGCCCTGCTCTTCTTCGAATAGTACCAATCTTTTGCGTCCATCTGATAGGGCAGACAGGGCCTCGGTTTAGCATCTCATCCGAAAGATTGCACCTCTGACAGTGCAGCACTCTCTCAGTACTGCAGTGTCAGCCTGGATTATGTGCTCAAGACTCTGGAGTGGGGCTTGAACCCATGACCTTCTGACTCCGGTCAGTGCACGACCAACTGAGCCAAGGCCGACTAAACTGTGAAGCAGATCCGCCAGGGCTGATGTAGGCCAAGAGGAGCTCCCCGCCCCTGCCAACCTTTTCCTTGGATGTGTCATGTCGTAAAATTGGTGTTGGGTTAAAAACGGACTGAAGCCATCAATCGTGTCCCTCTCTCCCCCTCCCATCCTAGTCTCTGGCAAATATTTAGTAAATATATATTTATCAGGAACTATGAATTTCTTTTTAAAGCAAGAAAAAGCATGAATGGAACATTAGGAAGTGCATTCACTACAAGAGATCTGCTTGAACCAAATCACGCTTGTATGTCCACTAAGCATCAAAATGGAGGTCTTAATCTCTGGAATTCCCGCCCTAAATCTCGCCGACTCTCCGCCTCTCTCTCCTCCTTTTAAGACGCTCCTTAAAACCTACCTCTTTGACCAAGCTTTTGGTCACCTGTCCTAATATCTCTATGTGGCTCGGTGTCAAATTTTGTCTGCTGACACTCCTGTGAAGCGCCTTGGGAGGTTTTTATTACGTTAAAGGAGCTATATAAATGCAAGTTGTTGTTGAGCTCCGTGCAGGAGAATGGGAAACTGGATTCATTTTAAAAAAAATCAATTTCCCCCATACCATCATAGCTTAATTAGTGGAGTTATATCTGGGTAGGTAGTTTCACTCGCTACTGACCCTTGCACTGTTCCTCTTCAAGCTGGAATGTTAGCAGCTCCCACCCATGCCTCAGTCAGTAACTGCACCTCCCTATGTGGCACAGAACAACACAGCTCATGAATCATAGAAACATAGAAAATAGGAGCAGGAGTCGGCCATTCGGCCCTTCGAGCCTGCTCTGCCAATCAATATGATCATGGCTGATCCTCTATCTCAATACCATATTCCCACTCTCTCCCCATACCCCTTGATGCCTTTTGTGTCTAGAAATCTATCTAGCTCCTTCTTAAATATATTCAGTGATTTGGCCTCCACAGCCTTCTGTGATAGAGAATTCCACAGGTTCACCACCCTCTGAGTGAAGAAATTTCTCCTCATCTCAGTCCTAAATGTCCTACCCCGTATCCTGAGACTGTGACCCCTCGTTCTGGACCCTCCTGCCAGGGGAAACATCCTCCCTGCATCCAGTCTGTCGAGCCCTGTCAGAATTTTATGTTTCAATGAGATCCCCTCTCATTCTTCTAAACTCGAGTGAATACAGGCCGCGTCGACCCAATCTCTCCTCATACGACAGTCCTGCCGTCCCAGGGATCTGTCTGGTGAACCTTTGCTGCAATCCCTCTATGGCAAGTATATCCTTTCTTGGGTAAAGAGACCAAAACTGCACACAATACTCCAGGTGTGGTCTCACCAAGGCCCTGTATAACTGCAGTAAGACATCCTTGCTCCTGTATTTAAATCCTCTTGCAATGAAGGCCAACATACCATTTGCCTTCCTAACTGCTTGCTGCTCCTGCATGTTTGCTTTCAGTGACTGGTGTACAAGAACACCCAGGTCCCTTTGTACATCAACATTTCCCAATCTATCACCATTTAGATAATGCTCTATCTTTCTGTTTTTCCTTCCGAAGTGGATAACTTCACATTTATCCATGTTATACTGCATCTGCCATGTATTTGCCCACTCACTCAACTTGACTAAATCGCCTTGAAGCCTGTTTGCATCCTCCTCACAACTCATGATCCCACCTAGTTTTGTGTCGTCAGCAAATTTGGAAATATTACATTTGGTTCCCTCATCCAAATCATTGATATATATTGTGAATAGCTGGGGCCCAAGCACTGATCACTGCGGTACCCCACTAGTCACTGCCTGCCACCCTGAAAAAGACCCATTTAGTCCTTCTCTCTATTTTCTGTTAACCAATTTTCAATCCATTCCAGAATATTACCCCCAATCCCATATGCTTTAATTTTGCACACTAACCTCTTAAGTGGGACTTTATCAAAGGCCTTCTGAAAATCCAAATACACCACATCCACTGGTTCTCCCTTATCTATTCTACCAGTTACATCCTCAAAAAACTCCAGCAGGTTTGTCAAACATGATTTCCCTTTCATAAATCCATGTTGACTTTGTCACCATGAATCACCAGCCTCGTCATTTTTATACTATTATCATCAGACTCAGTGCTCCTCCTCACAAGTACGACAAACAGATGCTGGTCTCTAAGAAGGCCTGCGTGTACGAAATCTAATACTATGCATAGTTTCAAGACAAGTAAAGATTGCAAAGCTCCTTCCAAAAGGGCTTGCATTGCATTGTAAATGCATCGCCCAGAGTTATAGAAACTAGGTTCAATTTCCCTCCAGACTGTCGTCCCCTGAAGCACAGGGACATAGGCACAGGGACATAAACGCAGTGCAGCAAACTACATGTGCTCAGTTAGCTGATCTCGGTTGGGGTCCTTGCAATGTTTCTGGGTTAAGGAGGGGACGGTTCAGCCAGGGTTCCTGCCCCTGGCCACTACCTAATAACCTGTGGTGCAACGTGTGCAAATGTGTAGATGGCGGGCGAAGCCCCGTATAGTTGAATAGCCTACCGCCACTCATGGTCTTGGCTCACATATGAAGAGTGGCCACTCAGATGAGATTCTGAAGGGTAACTTATGCCTGTGAATCCAGGGCAGCACCTTAAAACACAGGTGGGAGAAAATGGAAGAGGCAGGAAGCAATAAAATTTGTCACCAGGAAACCACAAGTGAGACATTGAAGTAATTCCTTTCCAGTGTCGATGGGCTTGTGATTAATGGACCCAGTAGCGCTGAAACTTTACTAGTCAGATACCCGCCATTTGATATTTGTCTCGGGGATGTGAAACCACAGAAGAGCTGATGGCGTAAATCTAGGTCACGCTTGCCCTATAGGAAAATTCCAGTAACACAACCAGTTTGTTATGGGTTAGCCGGGGACCCTTATTAATATTTAAAAATTATGAGTTGTTATTTCAATCCATTGAGCACTTAAGGACAATTTCGTCCTTCAAGGTCTGAATTCCATTAAAGAACATCCTTTAATCTGTTAAATTTCTAGAGATGGATGTTATGCAGTAGAATTGGGGAAAGTGACTGAAACCAAGGACATTGACGGATTTCCTGCACACTTCAAAGTGACTGGATCTGGGGGTACACCTTCACAAATCATTCAAAGTAGCAACGCAAGTTAACACGGCCATAAAAAAATGTAAACAAAGCACTGGGGTTCATTTTTAGAGGAATAGAACTGAACAGCAGGGAAGTTGTGTTAAACTTGTACAGAACCTTGGTTCGACCACACTTAGAGTACTGTGCACAGTTCCGGTCTCCATATTATAAAAAGGATATAGAGGCACTGGAGAAGGTGCAAAAAGGATTTAGAAGGATGATACCAGAACTGAGAGGTTATAACTATCTGGATAGTTTGAACAGGCTGGGGCTCTTTTCTCTAGTAAAGAGGAGGCTGAGGGGCGACCTGATAGAGGTCTTTAAGGTTATGAAAGAGTTCGATAGGGTAGACATAGAGAAGATGTTTCCACTTGTGGGGGAGACCAGAACTAGGGGCCATAAATATAAGGAGGTGGGGTAGTGTTAGTAAAGGAGGAAATCAATGCAATAGTGAGGAAGGATATTGGCTCGGAAAATCACTATGTGGAATCTGTATGAGTGGAGCTAAGAAACACCAAGGGGCAGAAAACGTTGGTGGGGCTTGTCTTTCGGCCCCCAAACAGTAGTGGAGATGTAGGGAAGGGCATTAAATAGGAAATTAGAGACGCATGCAAGAAGGGTACAACTATAATCATGGGTAACTTTAATATACATCTAGATTGGTCAAACCAAATTAGCAATAATGCTGTGGGGGAGGAATTCCTGGAGTGTGTACTTGATGGTTTTCTAGACCAATACGTTGAGGAACCAACTAGAGAACAGGCGATTCTAGACTGGGTATTGTGCAATGAGAAAGGATTAATTAACAATCTTGTTGTGCGGGGTCCCTTAGGGAAGAGTGACCATAACATGATAAAATTCCTCATTAAGATGAAGAGTGAAGTAGTTGAATCCGAAACTAGGGTCCTGAATCTAAATAAAGGAAATTATGAAAGTATGAGGTGCGAGTTGGCTATGATAGATTGGGGAACTTTACTAAAAGGGACGATGGTGGATAGAGAATAGCTAATATTTAAAGAACGTGTGCAGGAATTACAACAATTATTCATTCCTGTCCGGCGCAAAAAATAAAACAGGAAAGGTGGCTCAACCATGGCTTACAAAAGAAATTAGGGATGGTATTAGACCCGAAGAGGAGGCATATAAAATTGCCAGAAAAAGCATCAAGCCTGAGGATTGGGAGCAGATCAGAATTCAGCAAAGGAGGACAAAGAGATTAAGAGGGGAAAAATAGAGCATGAGAGTAAACTAGCAGGGAACATAAAAACTGACTGTAAAAGCTTCTATAAATATGTCAAGAGAAAAAGATTAATGAAGACAAATGTAGGTCCCTTACGGTCAGAAATGGGGGAAATTATAATGGGGAACAAAGAAATGGCAGAACAATTAAACACATACTTTGGTGCTGTTTTCACAAAGGAGGACACAAATAACCTGCCAGAAATGTTAGGGAACCAAGGGTCTAGTGAGAGGGAGGAACTGAAGGAAACCAGTATTAGTAAAAAAAAAAATAGTGCTAGGAAAATTAATGGGGCTAAAGACTGACAAATCCCCAGGGCCTGATAATCTACATCCCAGAGTACTAAAGGAAGTGGCCCTGGAAATAGTGGATGCATTGGTGATCATCTTCCAAAATTCTATAGACTCTGGAACAGTTCCTACAGATTGGAGGGTGGCAAATGTAACCTCACTATTTAAAAAAGGAGGGAGAGAAAAAACAGGGAATTACAGACCAGTTAGCCTAACATCAGTAGTGAGGAAAATGCTAGAGTCTATTATAAAAGATGTGATAACAGAACACTTGGAGGGCATTAACGGGATTGGACAAAGTCAGCATTGGTTTATGAAAGGGAAATCATGCTTAACAAATCTACTGGAGTTTTTTGAGGATGTAACTAGTAGAATAGATGGGGGAGAACCAGTGAATGTGGTGTATTTGGATTTTCAGAAGGCTTTTGATAAGGTCCTACACAAGAGGTTAGTGTGCAAAATTAAAGCACATGGGATTGGGGGGAATATACTGGCATGGATTGAGAATTGGTTGACAGACAGGAAACAGAGAGTAGGAATAAATGGGTCTTTTTCCGGGTGGCAGGCAGTGACTATTGGGGTACCGCAGGGATCAGTGCTTGGGCCCCAGCTATTCACAATATATATCAATGATTTGGATGAGGGAACTGAATGTAACATTTCCAAGTTTGCAGATTACACAAAGCTGGGGTGGAATGTGAGCTGTGAGGGGGATGCAAAGAGGCTCCAATGTGATTTAGACAAGTTGGGTGAGTGGGCAAGAACATGGTAGAAACAGTATAACGTGGATAAATGTGAGGTTATCCACTTTGGTTGTAAAAACAGAAAGGCAGATTATTATCTGAATGTTGATAGATTGGAAAAAGGGGAGATGCAACGAGACCTGGGTGACCTTGTACACCAGTTGTTGAAAGCGAGCATTCAGGTGCAGCAAGCACTTCGGAAGGCGAATGGTATATTGACCTTCATTGCAAAAGGATTTGAGTACAAGAGCAGGGATGTCTTAATGCAGTTATACAGGGTTTTGGTGAGACCACATCTGAAGTATTGTGTGCAGTTTTGGTCTCCTTATCTGAGGAAGGATGTCCTTGCCATGGAGGGAGTGCAACGAAGGTTTACCAGACTGATTCCTGGGATGGCAGGACTGATGTATGAGGAGAGATTGGGTCGACTAGGCCTATATTCAGTAGAGTTTAGAAGAATGAGAGGTGATCTCATCGAAACATATAAAATTCTAACAGGACTAGACAGACTAGATGCAGGGAGGATGTTCCCGATGGCTGGGGAGTCCAGAACCAGGGGTCACAGTCTCAGGATACGGGGTATGCCATTTAGAGCCGAGACGAGGAGAAATTTCTTCACTCAGAGGGTGGTGAACCTGTGGAATTCTCTACCACAGAAAACAGTGAAGGCCAAGTCATTAGATGTATTCAAGAAGGAAATAGATATATTTCTTAATGCTAAAGGGATGAAGGGAAATGGGGAAAAAGCGGGAACAGGGTACTGAGTTAGACGATCAGCCATGATTATTTTGAACGGCGGAGCAGGCCCGAAGGGCTGAATGGCCTACTCTTGCTCTTATTTTCATGTTTCTATGTAAGATAGTCACTAATAAATCCAATAAAGAATTCAGGAGAAACTTCTTCACCCAGAGAGTGGTTAGAATGTGGAACTCACTACCACTATCGAGGCGAATAGTATAGATGGATTTAAGGGGAAGCTCGATAAGTGCATGAGGGAGAAACCCCTGTTTGTGCTGGTGATTTGGCTACTTACGAGTCAGACTCACTAGTTAATTATTAACAAGTCCGACTTGTGATGCTTATGAGTTATGTGATCTTATGCCACACATTAGCTTGTGACCCATAATCTAATGTATCCCCTTACACAATAACAGTTTCCACCTTTTTATTTACTGTTTCCAGTCTCTTGGCACTGATAGATCAGCTGTTTTGCAACCAATGGCGTCGCTATCACACAAAACACAAACGGTTGGTGATTGTGATGAGATTATTATGATTATGCTGCACTGTCAGAGGTGCCACCTTTCGGGTGAGACGTTAAACCGAGCCCCCGTCTGCCTCTCAGATGGGTATAAAAGATCCCATGGCACTATTTCAAAGAAGAGCAGGGGAGTTCTCTCCAGTGTCCCGGGCCAACATTTATCCCTCAACCAACGCCACTAAAAACAGATTACCTGGTCATTATCTCATTGCTGCTTGTGGGATTTGCTGTGTGCAAATTGGCTGCTCCATTCCCTACAACAGTGACTACACTTCAACAAGTACTTCATTTGTTGTAAAGCGCTTTTGGGTGTCCTGAGGACGTTGTGAAAGGTGCTATAGAAATACAAGTTCTTCCCTTCCTTTCTTTCCGATCTTTAACGCACCGTTCCCAGCTCATTTCACCAGCTGTGCTCTTTGTATCTAGGCTGCCCTGGACTTTGTGGTTGAGGAGGATCTCCGAGCTCACCTGACCTGCTGGTACCTCCAGAAGTACATCAAAGAAAACCCACTGCCGCACTATGTGGAGCGAATACAGCAACGACCACCCACGGATTTCCACTTGCGCTAAGATCGCCGCGGTTCTGGCCGCAGTGATCACTGTTACTTGATTTATATTTCCTTTTTTTTTGCGGGGGGGGAGGGAGGGAGGTGGTGGGGTTGGGAGGGGGGAATCATATTGAGTATCTGCCGTGCAATTTAAAGTGCACAAACATATCCAGAGGTGGGGAGGGGAGCAGATAATATTTTCTAAATGTGTGAGGCTAGAGTTTTTACTGTGCAAAATGTGCCCTTTTAGCATCTAATGGACTCTTGACTTTGAAAACATTGGGATTTCTTCCACTGCGAGATCTCTGTATAATCACCCCCTATCAGACTGACTCAGGAAGTATTTACAAGGCGGGATATTACCCAGTTACAGGTTTAACACAATTGATTAGATAAAGGGATTGTCCATTCCTCAACTCATCCAGCATAACGCTAAATGTTTCTTTTTTTTTATATTTTAAATTCATGGCATATATACTCTCCCCACCCACGAGATTCATTTTCATCTGGCTATCCCTTTTTAAGATAAAAATTGAGAGACCAAGTTAAGAGGGGTCAAGGCTCAGAGTGAAGGACACTGCCAAGATTATAAATGAGCACGTAGGGGGAAGGCTGATTACGTCAAGATGTCATGGTTAGGGGATATTAAGCTTGGGTTTTAAAAGCTTGTAAGATGTGGGAGGAAGGGAAGGCTGAGGGAGGGAAGAAGGAAAGAGGATAGATTGAGGGAGTTCAGGAGGGAGGGAAGTTTGAGGGAGTTAAGGAGGAGGGAGGACAGTTTGAGGGAGTTAAGGAGGAGGGAGGACAGTTTGAGGGAGTTAAGGAGGAGGGAGGACAGTTTGAGGGAGTTAAGGAGGAGGGAGGACAGTTTGAGGGAGTTAAGGAGGAGGGAGGACAGTTTGAGGGAGTTAAGGAGGAGGGAGGACAGTTTGAGGGAGTTAAGGAGGAGGGAGGACAGTTTGAGGGAGTTAAGGAGGAGGGAGGACAGTTTGAGGGAGTTAAGGAGGAGGGAGGACAGTTTGAGGGAGTTAAGGAGGAGGGAGGACAGTTTGAGGGAGTTAAGGAGGAGGGAGGACAGTTTGAGGGAGTTAAGGAGGAGGGAGGACAGTTTGAGGGAGTTAAGGAGGAGGGAGGACAGCTTGGGAGAGTTAAGGAGGAGGGAGGACAGTTTGAGGGAGTTAAGGAGGAGGGAGGATAGCTTGGGAGAGTTAAGGAGGAGGGAAGCAAGGCTGAGGGAGGTATTGAGCACCACAGCTTAGAGGAAAGGCCTCTTTAAAATGCTTCCAAGGCTAATTGTATCACAGGCCTGCAATTAGTCCAAAAGAATTAGTCCCGCCTATGAAACATTTTACCACATTTTAAAAAAAAAAGACAATTTAAAAAAAACTTGATGCAGCCAACAGAGACTAAAGGAAAAGACCAGCCATTTCTCATTGGGTTGAACGGCACGGGAAGGTTGGCAATCAAGTTTGAACTATCCCTTTCTCAATTCTTGCCTTTGGCCCTATGGATCTGGATAACAATCTGGTGCAAGCCACCCCTCAGTGCCGTGAGAAAGACCACACCCGGCTCGGGTTGGAATAACAGATTGTCCTATGAAGTTGTCTTGAGAGGACAGCTTTGGGGAAGTGGAAACATGTGAACTGGAAAGTTAGAGCAGGGCAATCATTGGGAGGCACAAAAGAGTCTCCCTCAACTCCAACGTGTCTCTCACCTACGGCAAGATGAAATGCTGGGAGGGAGATCGGGTTTGTGTCGAATGGATACAACAACAACTTTTGCATTTATGTAGAGCCTTTAATGTAGAAAAACGACCCGTGGTGCTTCGCAGAGGCGCAAAGATATCAGATGTCTGACTGTGCCAGACTGACGGTCTTACTGCTTTTCTTAATGGGATATCCTGATTAAAATGGGACAGAACTTGCATTTATATAGCGCCTTTCACTACTTCAGGATGTCCCAAAGTGCTTCACAGCTAATTAAGTACTTTTTGAAGTGCAGTCAATATTGTAATGTAGGGAAATGCGGCAGCCAAATTGTGCACAGCAAGCTCCCACAAACAGCAATGTGATAAATGACCAGATCACCTGTTTTCTTTTTAGCAATGTTGGTTGAGGGACAAATATTGACCAGGACACCAGAGGGAACTCCATGAAATTTCCCCGGGAGTTTCTGCCAAAGTGTTAGCTGTGGCTCATTTGGTAACGCTCTCGCCTCTGAGTCAGAAGGTCATTGGTTCAAGTCCCACTTCAGAGACTTGAGCACAAAATCTAGGCTGACTGAGTACTGCAGTACTGAGGGAGTGCTGCACTGGCAGAGGTGTCATGAGAAGTCAAATTGAGGCCCCGTCTGCCCTTTCAGGTGGATGTAAAATATCCCACAGCACTATTTCGAAGGAGAGCAGGGGAGTTCTCCCCTGGTGTCCTGGCCGATATTTATCCCTCAACCAACATCACTAAAATCTGATCATTATCATATTGCTGTTTGTGGGATCTTGCTGTGCGCAAATTGGCTGCTTCATTTCCTACATTTCAACAGTGACTACACTTCAAAAAGTACTTCATTGGCTGTAAAGTGCTTTAGGAAGTCGTGAGGTCATGAAAGATGCCATACAAATACAGGTCTTTCTCTTATTCAGAACATTTAATTTTGAATGCACCCGCGTCTTTCTGGTAGCTGGACAGTGATGACGAAGTCTTGCTCTGTCGCTGGATTTTCACTTTCCCGCTTGCGTGCAGCTTGTTATCCAAGGAACCTGGATCTCCTATTAACCGAAGCAGCTCCTCCCATCAGGCAAACCCTGTCAACCTAACGATGGGGGAGTCTAAGTGAGGCTCTTCCGAATTACTGGGTTGTCCAAAATCTCTTACTGGGGAGAGCTTTCGCTAATGAGAATCAACACTTTTAATATTAAAAACGAAAGGACATGGAACCATCAACAAGGATCGCGGATTTACATAATTCTCATCCTAGGTTTCACCGTGTTGATCCTGTTGAATTGTTTAATTAATTGGCATCACAGGGGGAACTGGTCAGGAACAAATTAGTTGGCCTCGCCTTCCTAGGGGACCAGACACTTGTGAAAACAAGAGCACGGTTGAAATATTAATAACGAACATGTTAAACCACTCCTATGAAATGACATTTTCCGCCACTTTAATGAAGATGATGGCCCCAAAAGAAAGGGTTAACGTCTTATGATTGAAACAGTGGATGGAAGGCCCGTGTTCATTACTAATTCAACTCATCAATGATGTTATCGCCAATGAGGTCTAATTCAGTCTCCCTGTCCCACTCTAATAATACACAGGTGAAAATAAGTTACCCATCAACTCAGCCCAAACCTTTTAACATGGGGCTTCTTGATGGCACATGTTAGGACTGAGATGAGGAAAAATTTCTTCACTCAGAGGGTTGTGAACCTTTGGAATTCTCCACCCCAGAGGGCTGTGGGTGCTCAGCCGTTGAGTAGATTCAAGATTGAGATCGATAGATTTTTGGACTGTAAGGGAATCAAGGAACATGGGGATAGGGCGGGCATGTGGAGTTGAGGTAGAAGATCAGCCATGATCTTATTGAATGGAGGAGCAGGCTCGAGGGGCCATATGGCCAACTCCTGCTCCTATTTCTTATGGCGAGAATGTGTCTTTGGTCATGAGATTGCTAAAGAGAGTTCTCTTAAAAAGTTTAGAGAGATCCCATTTCCCCTTTAGGCCGGACTCTGTCTCTTTCTGTATCTATTAACCTAACCGCCCTCCCCACTGTCGGGAAACTGAGTGGATTGGGTGCGATGCTGATTTTACACCCCTGCCTGATTTCACACTCTGTTGAAGTCACTGGAGAGTAAATTTGGGCGGGGTGTAAAACCGGTGTTCCACCTGTCCCGGGGGTTTCCCGCCTGGCGAGTTAGGTTAAAATTGCCCCGTCGTACGTAACTCAGTAGAGGTGGCAGTCAGATCTCTCGACTGCTCCGCTTTTAATTGGGCTGCCTGAACTTTAAACAACGCTGCTGGAAGAAGCAACAGTTGCTCACGAGATTCTCAAACCGGCAAGACCGACCGACTTACTGCACTCGTGTCCCAAGCTGACCCGGATTCCTCCCTTTCGACATATTGCAGGTCGGGAGGCATTGGGCGTGGGATCTTTGGACCTTCTAAGAGTCTGAGGCTTGATTTTATGGGATTTGTTTCATCCCACAGTTCAAAAGAATTCCTTTGAGTATAGAAGATTAAGGGGTGATCTAATTGAGCTGTTTACGATGATTAAAGAAGTCGATAGGGTAGATAGAGAGAAACTATTTCCTGTGGTGGGAGAGTCCAGAACAAGGGGGCATAACCTTAAAATTAGAGCTAGGCCGTTCAGGGGTGATGTCAGGAAGCATTTCTTCACACAAAGGGTAGTGGAAATCTGGAACTCTCTCCCCCAAAAAGCTGTTAAGGCTGAGGATCAATTGAAAATTTTGAAACAGATTGATAGATTTTTGTTGTGTAAGGGTATTAAGGGTTACGGAACCAAGGTGGGTAGATGGAGTTAAGATACAGATCAGCCATGATCTAATTGAATGGCGGAACAGGCCCGAGGGGCTGAATGGCCTCCTCCTGTTCCTACGTTCCTAAAGAATCCCCCCCAAATCCCAGCTGTCCACCTCAAAGGGCTATTGTCTCTCTAACCTTGTACTCTGTGGTAATGCTGTATAACATTCTCTGTGGAGAGATGCGCTCTCTCTCCTGTTTGATACTTTCATTTCATTGTAAACTTTTCTGAGTGATTTTTTTTCATACCTTTTTATGTATCTTTTATGCACAGAATCCAATTATTTAGTCACTAGTTTTACAGAGAAAGCAATAAATTTCTAGCAAACAGCATCAACTTGAAGTCGCCCTGGAGTTTAATTCATGTTTCTGATTATATCTGTCACTTCAAGCACTGCACTGTGTTGTACTGGGAATTAAATTAGAAGAAAGCCTTGCATTTATATAGCGCCTTTCACGACCCAAAGCGCTTTACAGCCAATGAAGTATTTTTGAATCTAGTCACTGTTGTGGGAAACGTGGCAGCCAATTTACGCACAGCAAGATCCCACAAACAGCAAAGTGATCTGTTTTAGTGGTGTTGGTTGAGGAACAAATATTGGCCAGGACACCGGGGAGAACTCCCCTGCTCTTCTTCGAAATAGTGGCCGTGGAATCTTTTACATCCTCCTGAGAGAGCCTCTGTTTAACGTCTCATCCGAAAGATGGCACCTCCGACAGTGCAGCGCTCCCTCAGTATTGCACTGGGAGTATCAGCCTAGATTTTTGTGCTCAAGTCCCTGGAGTGGGACTTGAACCCACGACCTTCTGACTCAGAGGCAAGAGAGTGCTACCACCTGACGTTAGAAGGTGGCAAGTCCATGTGGATCACTTGGAGTGGCTTCATGTGGGGTTTCTGGGAAGGATGAGTGGAGCCCAGGAGACTGGATGTATTTAAGAAACAGGCCGATATTGTGATGTGAAGGAAGTGGATGAGATCAAATGGGTTGAAGGGCCTTTTTTCATCCAAAGCTATCTTCTAATGCTTCATACATACAAAGAGTACAGTAGTGCAGTGGTTACGATACTGGCCCAGCAACCCACAGATTGTGATTTCAAATCCCAATGTAGCCACCTGTACAGTTGGATCTGGTACTTCACGGACTACCACCAGAGAAATGGCACAGAATCACACAGAATTTACCACACCGAAACAGGCCATTGAAGAGAAATTGAGTTGAATGGGCCTATATTCTCAGGAGTTTAGAAGAATGAGAGGTGACCTCATTGAAATGTATATAATTCTTAGAGGGCTTGACAGGGTAGATGGTGAGAGTTGAGTCTAGAACTAGGGGTCATAGTCTCAAGACAAGGGATCGGCCATTTAAGACTGAGATGAGGAAAAATTTCTTCACTCAAAGGGTTGTGAATCTTTGGAATTCTCTACCCCAGAGGGCTGTGGATGCTGAGTCGTTGAGTATATTCAAGATTGAGATCGATAGATTTTTGGACGCTAGGGGGATCAAGGGATATGGGGATAGGGCGCGAAAGTGGAGTTGAGGTAGAAGATCAGCCATGATCTTATTGAATGGCAGAGCAGGCTTGAGGGGCCATATGGCCTACTCCTGTTCCTATTTCTTATGTTCATTCAGCCCAACTGGTCCATGCCGGTGTTTGTGCTCCACACGAGCATCCTCCCACCTTACTTCATCTAACCCAGAAAGCTTGCTATCCTGTTTCTAAAAACCCAACTGGTTCACTAATGCCCTCAGGGAAGGGAATCTGCCACCTTTACCTTGTGTGGCCTACACTTGACTGCAGTCCCACACTCTGAGGCTAAAGCCCTCAGAAGTGGCCCAGCAAGCCAATGAGTTGTAAAAACAATCACCGCTTACCGAAAACAGTATAGTCATCACCTTGGCTGAGAGCCTGACCAGGGCTTGGCTGTGACGTCCTCCACCGTTAGATGGCCTATTGGCACTCAATGTCAATGTGATTCTGCAGACTGGAGAAATGCATGTGGTTGGGGGTGGGGTACATTTATGCATACAGTGGTGTACTGGTACTGGACTAGCAAACCAGAGGTTGTGAGTTCAAATCCCACCAGTGCAAGGTGTAAAATTTAATTCAATAAATCTGTTCATTTTTTTCCCAGAGAGGAACTAGTTACCCCTACCTGGTATGCCCTGCACGTGTCCCCAGTCCCACCCTACCCTCTGAAATGGCCTTGCAAATCACAAGTTGTAAAATGACCATCAACACACGGACTACAGCAGTTCAAGCAGAAGGCCCACCACCATCTTCTCCGGGGCAATCAGGGATGGGCAATAAATGCCTGCATCATCCACATCCGGAGAACAAATAATTTCCTAATATCTGTCACGTATAAGAATACAGGAGCAGGGATACCAACATGAATTGTTTGGGTTGCATTTCACCTCTGTACTTTCAATGTTTCACATTCTGCACTGATCAACTCTGAATGTCCCACTTAACCTGCACCATAGAATTTTTTTTTCTGTGTTTGGCTTAGCCTCACCCAGGTAGCTGTGCTTATTTCTTCAGACCACTGACGGTGCAGTTTGTATCGAAGATCTCCCACTA
This sequence comes from Heptranchias perlo, assembly GCF_035084215.1. Taxonomy (NCBI): domain Eukaryota; kingdom Metazoa; phylum Chordata; class Chondrichthyes; order Hexanchiformes; family Hexanchidae; genus Heptranchias; species Heptranchias perlo. Next base: position 12,130,144 of record NC_090346.1, read on the forward strand.
ATGAGTTACAATCGAGGAGCAAATAAGATGGAAATGAAGTTGCTATCAATTAATTTTATTCCACACATCAAGACTTTATTTACCAACAGCTTGCATTTATATAGCGCCTTTAACGTAGTAAAACATCCCAAGGCACTTCACAAGGGCATAATCAGACAAAAATTGACACCAAGCCAAAGAAGGAGACAATTATGACAGATGAAGAGGTAGGTTTTAAGGAGCCTCTTAAAGGAGGAGAGGTGGGACGTTTAGGGAGGAAATTCCAGAGCCTGAGGCCTAGACGGCTGAAGTCACGGCTGCCAGTGGTGGGGTGAAAGAAGTCAGAGATGCACAAGAGGCTGGAACTGGAGGAACGCAGAGATCTCGGAGGGTTGGAGGGCTGGAGGAGGTTACAGAGATAGGGAGGGGCGAGGCCATGGGGGGATTTGAAAACAAGGATGAGAATTTTAAATTCGAGACATTGCAGGACCGGGAGCCCAATGTAGGTCAGCGAGCACAGGGGATGATGGGTGAACGGGACTTGGTGCGAGGTAGGATACGGACAGCAGAGTTTTGCATAAGCTCAAGTTTATGGAGGGTGGAAGATGGGAGGCCGGCCAAAAAATACAATCATTTTAAAGTACAATCAATACTGCATCCTTTTGCACTCTGTTTGCATCTGGACTGGCAAACCAGACCTGGTCGAACTACTTCTCCTCTTTGGGAAGCCTGTCAGTGAATATCAGCAACAACTGGGACTCAAACCCAGGCTTCCCAGTCAAGATTCCAACTCAACAGCTATGTAGCTACCAGGTTGTGCCTCAGACACCAAATCCTTCTATAATTATTAACCTGGGACCAGCAGGTAAAATTTCCACAGATAAAATACCACTAGCTGTCACCAGGTGACAGTACCGGGCTCTAATTGTTTGCGACGGCAGTCAGAGTGTGCACTAATGCACTGACTGCAGTGAACTGTGTCCTTGGTCAGTGTTTGATCGCTGTACACAGACACCCCTTAGTGGCAGTATTCACACAATGCATGTGGGAAGGGTAGCTTCGAAACAGTTACTTGCACTGTATCACCTGCTGCTGGTTGTGCTCGGGAAGTACAATATTTTGCAACTGAGAAAAAAAGTGTGCAAGTTAAATTACAGTAATAGAACATACGTTTATATTGATCCTTTCACCTAACAAAGGGAGAGCAGTGGGCACGGAGCAGGGAAGCTGAGGGAGGTAGATTTTGAGGAGGCATTTAAAGTTGGGAAGAGATGATGATGGTGCGGAGCGAAAGGAGGTTAAGGGCACTGGACTATAATCAGAGGCTGTGCCAGGTTGTAGGGCCCAAGGTTTGGTTGGAGGGTGTGTGATGGGGCGTAGGGCTGAAGAACAGTTCAGCAGTCAACGGTGAGGCCATTGAAGAAGTTACATAGAATTACATAATATTTACAGCACAGAAACAGGCCATTCGGCCCAACAGGTCTATGCCGGCATTTATGCTCCACATGAGCCTCCTCCCACCAGACTTCATCTCACCCTATCAACATATCCTTCTATTCCTTTCTCCTTCATGTGTTTATCCAGCTTCCCCTTAAATGCATCAATGCTATTCACCTCAACTACTCCACGTGGTAGCAAGTTCCATATTCTCACCACTCTCTCTTAAAGAAGTTTATCCTGAATTTCTTATTGGATTTATTAGCATCCATCTTATATTGAAGGCGAGAATGAAGATTTTGAAATCGATATGCTTCAAAATATTTTATATTTTAAAATATAATTCTATTCTAAAATCAATAAATCTTATGCATCCTGAAAGTTCGGGTTTCTTCCTCACCAACCTCCTCTAGGTGACTGTCAACGGGTAATCAAAGAGCTCGTCTCCTTCATGTACAACACAAGTACCTTGTTAAGTAGAACTGATGCCGTGTTTTTGTCAGATATGCGCTGATCTCCACACATTCTTTAGTTACTTCTGAAAGCCATTTAGAATTTGTTTTTGTTTCACAGCTGCTTTGCAGTTTGTATTGGTGTGTTGTATACCAGGCTGAGCTACGATGTTATAATACTATGCTGAGTTATGATGTGGTGTTATACCATGTTGAGCTACAATGGTATTTCATATCACACTGAGCTATGATGGTGGTTTATACCACTCTCAGCTACGATGGTGGTTTATACCACTTTGAGCTACGATGTGTTTTATACTTTGCTGAGTTATGATGGTGTTTTATACCTCGCTGAACTACGATGGTGTTTTATACCACGCTGAACTACGATGGTGTTTTATACCTTGCTGAGCTACAATATGATGTTTTATACCTTGCTGAACTATGATGTGTTTTATACCACGCTGTGCAACGTTGTGGTGTGTTCTATACCACGCTGAGCTACGATGTTCTCAGAGAGCCATTCTGGTCGATTTGAGCCAGCGGCTCTGTTTTCAGCTGGCGCTGCAACACCCGGTGCACCTGCCCAGCAATAACCAAGGTCTTTAGTTGGCCAGGCTGGAACCTCTTTGATTTTACAGGCGGACGAGTGGCACTGCCATTAACCAGCGATTCCGGTGCACAGTCAACATCACCGCAAACAAAGTCCTCGGCCTCCTCACGACTGAGTCTGGCTACAAACTACGGCCTTCTAACTGCACGGAGGGAGCAGTGCCTCCCTACTTTGCTGTTGGGATTTGGGGAGTTTTGCAGCTTGATTTTGACAATATAAGGAATGTAAAATAACAGCATTCATTCTGCATTCTATATGGTCAATAAATTTTTTTAAATATTGTGGGAATTTAAAAAAGAAAGAAAATACAAGACCCAAATGCTGTAAAATCCAACTTGTTCCCTTGTGATATTTGAACCCTTCACCACCGAACAGAACCTGTTGCTTTCAGTCCTGAAACCATCCATTAACTCAACTGCAAGTTTCCCCTTTTCACTCCCACTCTTCCCTGAGAGAGAACAAGCCCAACTTTCTTCACCCTTCCTCAGTTTCAATTCCAGACATCTGGAATCACTGGTCTGTCCCTTCAGCGGCCAATAATCTCCTCCTGTGATTAAGTGACCAGTCCTGAACATTCCAGGCAGGGTCTGAGCAACAACTCACACAGCAATCACTTCCATTCTTACGTAGAATTTTACAGCACAGAAACAGGCCATTCGGCCCAACTGGTCTATGTTGGTGTTTATGCTCCACATGAGCCTCCTCCCTCCCTCCCTACTTCATCTCACCCTATCACCCTATCCTTCTATTCCTTTCTCCCTAATGTACTTATCCAGCTTCCCCTTAAATACATTTATGATATTCGCCTCAACCACTCCATTCTCACCACTCTCTGATTAAAGAAGTTTCTCCTGAATTCCTCATTGGATTTATTAGTGACTATCTTATATTTACAGCCTCTAGTTCTGGTCTCCCCCACAAGTGGAAACATCTTCTCTACGACCACCCTATCGAACCCCTTCATAATTTTGAACAGGTCACCCCTCAGCCTTCTCTTTTCCAGAGAAAAGAGCCCAAGCCTGTTCAGTCTTTGCTCTCAGGTCTGGTATCATCCTTGTAAATCTTTTTTAAGACCTTTTCCAGTGCTCTTTTTCATAGAATCATAGAATGGTTACACAGCATGGAAGGAGGCCATGCGGCCCAACGAGCCTGCACTGGCTCCCTGCAAGAGCAATCTAGCTAGTCCCACTCCCCCGCCCTTTCCCTGTAGCCCTGCAAATTTTTTCCTTTCAAGTACTTATCCAGTTCCCTCTTGAAGGCCATGACTGAATCTGCCTCCAGCACTCCCTTGGGCAGAGCATTACAGATCCTAACCACTTTGTACTCTGTCCCTCTGATAATTCAAGCCGATACCTTCTTTGTCTTTTTAAATATAACCGAGCACTGTACTGAGAGATATCCATTACACCTCTGAGATCTTTCCTGATCAGTACTCTGTAGCACTGTTCCTTTTAAAACTTCCCCTAATCAATTTGCGTGCTTCCCACATTGAACTGCATAGGAGCAGGCCATGCAGCCCCTCGAGCCTGTGCCGCCGTACAATTAGGTTATTGCTGATCTGTACCTCACCTCCATATCCCTTGATACCCTTACCCAACAAAAATCTCATCTAAAATCGACTAGCCAAAATGACCTAAAAGATCCAAAATGCAGATTTTTCACACTGGCCCTCATTTTGTTTTAAATGCTACCAAGCTCTTGTACTTTGTGCAACTCTCGTAGCCTTTAATCAGCAATGTGTACGTAAATAAACTTGGAAGAGATTTCCTTTTCGGGCCTGTTCCTTTAATTGCAACGAGCACGGAGCTTAACAAACACTTTGAAAGATACTATTGACCTAGTGGGCAATAGCTGGCAAGCCTTTGTGTCAAAGTCAGGTGTACTCTGTTCCACAGCAGTCGGGACCTCTCCCGATTGGGGGAGGGTGTGGGCCGAGAACAAGACTGGCAGCCAACAATCTCATACTTTCCGACAAAGAAGTTGTAGGAGGCTGCAGTGGATTCCTGGCTTGGAGAGAGGGAGAAAATACTTGGGAGATGGGGAAGGGGGAAGAAAAGAGGGAGCAAGGCTAGGTCAACTCTTCAGAAACACTTAAATGGTTTGACGGAAAGCGATGTCACATTAGTAAGTAAATTCTCTACTCTTTTCAATTCAGGTTAAAAAAAGATTCAATGTGTTCAGAATCAAAATGTGCGTTCAGTTCCCCCTTTAGAAAATCCGCTGAATTAGGATGGTGTATATGAGCAACGGAGAATAGGAATAGATCTTTAAATAAGGCACATTAATTGGCACCACAATCCCTTGGGTGGGGAGTCAACATCAACACAAAGTACAATTAAGGAAGCTGGTTTGTGGTTTTCATGGAAATAGTTGTACAAATTGGTAAAAATCCCCAAATTCTATCTATCAAAAATGATTTTATCATCAACTGTAAGCCAGTGATCCCGATTACAGAAAGCAGGAGTCCATTTCAGAATTATAGGCAAGGCCATTGGTTTTCCATTATCGCAGGAAAATGGCTGGAATCATGGAATATGATGCCCCAAAACACCAGTGAAAATCCTGGAATCTCATCTATTAAGAAAGGAATTGGTCTTATTCAGACACCAGTGACCTTGCTTATAATTTTTTGATCACTCAGAAATGGGAGCTGGAAAAGCTTTATCCCCGACTTAAAACAAAACAGGTCCCACATCCGAGCTACAATGGTTAGATCCTGCGCACTGTGCTCTGCCCCTTTAAAGATCGGGCAACCCGGGGATTGGGAACTTTGAGGCAAATGTCTCCACATCTTCCTTCAGTCGTGTAATCTTGCCCCAGTAATCCTTGTCAGTCAGCATCTTCTCTTTGAATTCCTTCAGAGGGGCCTTTGCCCCGACGTCTCGCTGAATCTCCAGTGTTATCTCAATCCCTGCAGAGGCAAACAAAATCCCTGGATTTCAGCACCTGGAAATGGGTCTGGTTACGTCCTAATGGATCTCACAGCATTACGTCTTCAGGCACCATCAAAACCCTGGGCCTCGGGTAACACCAGCCGCTCGAGAGGTCTATCACATTACAGTAACCTTGCCAAGCAAGTACTCTGAAGTGTAGTCACTGCTGTAATGTAGGAAACGCGGCAGCCAATTTGCGCACAGCAAGATCCCACAAACAGCAACGTGATAATGACCAGATAATCTGCTTCAGTGATGTTGATTGAGGGATAAATATTGGCCAGGGCACCGGGGAGAACTCCCCTGCTATTCTTCGAAACAGTGGCCATGGGATCTTTTACGTCCACCCGAGAGGGTAGATGGGGTCTCGGTTTAAGGTCTCATTTGAAAGACGGCACCTCTGACCATGCAGCACTCCCTCAGTACTGCATTGGGAGTGTCAGCCTAGATTTTGTGCTCAAGTCCCTGGAGTGGGGCTTGAACCCATGACCTTCCGACTTGGAGATGAAACAAAGCTATTCACTGAGCCACGGCTGACACCTGACGAGGAGATGTATCATGGCTTTAGTTTCTCTCGGTACTCTGGGGCCAGATATCAGGGAGGTCGAGCACATTAACCCCACAATATGGACAATGCTTGGCGGGGAATACTAGCACACCTGGCTTTCAACACTCTCTCCTGAAGGTGCTGAATCTTCTCAGGAGCCTTCACCAAGTAGGTGTATTTCCACGTGTGTCAGAAGGTTATTTGGCTCTGAGCGCAGTCTAATCCCAAAATATCCACATTCCAGCAGGAATCAGGAGCAGGAAGCCAGGCTTATTCATCTCTTCCCTGACCCAGGGAGATTGAGGCCCACTGTAGTAACCTGGGATCAAAAAACACCCCCCCTCAGCTCCAGCTGGGATTGGCCACCCCCCCACTCCGCTCCAGCTGGGATCGTTCCAACCCCCTCCTACTCCGCTCCAGCTGGGATCGTTCCCCCCTCCCCCCTCCGCTCCAGCTGGGATCGTTCCCCCCTCCCCACTCCGCTCCAGCTGGGATCGCTCCCCCCCTCCCCACTCCGCTCCACTCCAGCTGGGATCGGCCACCCCCCCACCCCCACTCCGCTCCGCCCCAGCTGGGATCGGCCCCCCCACAACTGGGATCGCACCCCCCCACCCCAACTCCGCCCAGCTGGGATCGGCCCCCCCCCCCCCAACTCCACCCCAGCTGGGATCGGCCCCTACCCCCCCACTCCTCTCCAGCTGGGATCGGCCCCCCCCCCACTCCTCTCCAGCTGGGATCGCGCCCCCCCCCCACTCCTCTCCAGCTGGATCGGGCCCCCCCCCCCCCACTCCTCTCCAGCTGGATCGGCCCCCCCCCACTCCTCTCCAGCTGGGATCGGCCCCCCCCCACTCCTCTCCAGCTGGGATCGGTTTCCTCCCCACCCCCCACATCCGCTCCAGCTGGGATCGGCCCCTACCCCCCACACCTCTCCAGCTGGGATCGGCCCCCCCCCAGGCACTCCTCTCCAGGCTGGGATCGGGCCCCCCCCACACCTCTCCAGCTGGGATCGGGCCCCCCCCCCACTCCTCTCCAGCTGGGATCGGGCCCCCCCCCACTCCTCTCCAGCTGGGATCGGGCCCACCCCCCCACTCCTCTCCAGCTGGGATCGGGCCCCCCCCCACTCCTCTCCAGCTGGGATCGGGCCCCCCCCCCACTCCTCTCCCAGCTGGGATCGGGACCCCCCCCCCCACCACTCCTCTCCAGCTGGGATCGGGCCCCCCCCCACTCCTCTCCAGCTGGGATCGGGCCCCCCCCCCACTCCTCTCCAGCTGGGATCGGGCCCCCCCCCCACTCCTCTCCAGCTGGGATCGGGCCCCCCCCCCACCATCCTCTCCAGCTGGGATCGGGCCCCCCCCCCACTCCTCTCCAGCTGGGATCGGCCCCCCCCCCACTCCTTCTCTCCAGCTGGGATCGGCCCCCCCCCCACTCCTCTCCAGCTGGGATCGGCCCCCCCCCACTCCTCTCCAGCTGGGATCGGCCCCCCCCCACTCCTCTCCAGCTGGGATCGGCCCCCCCCCACTCTCTCCAGCTGGGATCGGTTTCCTCCCCACCCCCCACTCCGCTCCAGCTGGGATCGGCCCCTACCCCCCACACCTCTCCAGCTGGGATCGGCCCCCCCCCCACTCCTCTCCAGCTGGGATCGGGCCCCCCCCCACTCCCTCTCCAGCTGGGATCGGCCCCCCCCCCACTCCTCTCCAGCTGGATCGGGCCCCCCCCCCACTCCTCTCCAGCTGGGATCGGGCCCCCCCCCAACTCCTCTCCAGCTGGGATCGGCCCCCCCCCACTCCTCTCCAGCTGGGATCGGGCCCGCCCCCCCACTCCTCTCCAGCTGGGATCGGGCCCCCCCCCCCCACTCCTCTCCAGCTGGATCGGGCCCCCCCCCCACTCCTCTCCAGCTGGGATCGGGCCCCCCCCCCACTCCTCTCCAGCTGGGATCGGGCCCCCCCCCCACTCTCCTCTCCAGCTGGGATCGCCCCCCCCCACTCCTCTCCAGCTGGGATCGGCCCCCCCCCACTCCTCTCCAGCTGGGGATCGGGCCCCCCCCCACTCCTCTCCA